>NC_057806.1:528605872-528917036 GCF_018294505.1 Triticum aestivum | reverse complement strand
CCTCCCACCGAAGATCAAGCTTGAGAGTCGTTTAGCACTATGCATTTTTTAACTTTTTGGTAACTTGTTGCCAAAGGGGGAGAAAAATGTATGGATCATACGCTGAGAGAGAGAGAGTGTGTTGGTTTTTATCTCTCTTTGCACTTATTTGGTTTGTTTGAAACTTTATTGTGTGCTTGTGTGAGCTACTTGTGAGATACTTGTTTGATCTTGTGTTTGATCATATGCTACCCTTAATGCTTGTTGGATGATATTATTTCTTATATCCTAGGTGATCCTTCACTTGTTTTGGTGATGAGTGCATGCTTTAACTTCTATCATTTTGGGCGCTCCACCAAGATGTATATGACATGGAAGAGTAACCCATGATCCTAATTGATTGTGCATTTGGATTCGAAAGCAAATTTTAAATAATGCATAAATTTAGGGGGAGCTCTTGCTTATCACATACTTCTCAAAGTGACGATGTTTTTCAAATACTTTTTATCACTTGTCGAAGCTTTGATCTATATGTTGTCATCAATTACCTAAAAGGGGGAGATTGAAAGTGCAACTATCCCTGGGTGGTTTTGGTAATTCCTAACAACATATAGCTCATTGAGCTAATGCTATTCCAAGATGAATATTTCAGGAAAGCTCAATGGTTGGCATGGCATGGATTAGAAAGTGGACCCTTCAAAATGCTAAGGATAAAAGATTGGCTCAAGCTCAAAGCACAAGACTCTACATTTTCTATTTTAGTGATGCAAGATCACATTGAGTCTACAGGAAAAGCCAATACTATTAAGAAGGGATGGGGTGTTGCTTAATGAGGTGATTGCTCAAAATGCTTAGTGATATACTCCAAAACCCTCCACTACTTTCTCATATCCACATATGTCCCACACCAAATATCCAACTCGGCCCCACCGATTCTTTCTATCCGGCGCCACCGAGTTCAGTTGACATAGCCACTGCCAGAAACCCTAGTCTTTTCAGTCTCACCAATAGGGATCTCGGTCTCATCGAGATGGGATTGTAATCTCTCTGTTTCCCTTCGTAACATTTTGGTCAAACCGAGATGAGCGATCGGTCCCATCGAGATTGCAATGCAAACACTCTGTTTCCTTTTCGTAATGTTTCGGTCCAACCGAGATGAGCAAATCGGTCCCACCGAGTTTGCCTGACCAACTCTCTGTTTGTCTATTACCAAAATCTGTCCCACCGAGTTTGTGTAATCGTTCTCATCGAGATTACATTATGCCCTAACCCTAATGAAATCGGTCCCACCGAGTTGACATGTCGATCCCAACGAAACACCTAACGGTCACATTATGAACCAAATCGGTCTGACCGAGTTCTCTGAATCGGTTCCACCGAGTTTGGTGATTTGTGTGTAACGGTTAGATTTTGTGTGGAGGCTATAAATACCCCTCCACCCACTCTTCATTCATGGAGAGAGCCCTCAGAACATGCCTACACTTCCAATACATATTTTCTGAGAGAGAACCACCTACACTTGTGTTGAGGTCAAGATATTCCATTCCAACCACATAAATCTTGATCTCTAGCCTTCCCCAAGTTGCTTTCCACTCAAATCTTCTTTCTACCAAATCCAATCCTATGAGAGAGAGAGAGTTGAGTGTTGGGGAGACTATCATTTCAAGCACAAGAGCAAGGAGTTCATCATCAACACACCATTTGTTACTTCTTGGAGAGTTGTGTCTCCTAGATTGGCTAGGTGTCACTTGGGAGCCTCCGACAAGATAGTGGAGTTGAACCAAGGAGTTTGTAAGGGCAAGGAGATCGCCTACTTCGTGAAGTTCTACCCTAGTGAGGCAAGTCCTTCGTGGGCGACGGCCATGGTGGGATAGATAAGGTTGCTTCTTCGTGGACCCTTCGTGGGTGGAGCCCTCCGTGGACTCGCGCAACCATTACCCTTCGTAGGTTGAAGTCTCCATCAATGCGGATGCACGATAACACCACCTATAGGAACCACGGATAAAAAATCTTCGTATCAACATTGCGTTTGCTCCCTCAAACTCATCCCTTTACCTTCATATGCAATTGTTTTACATTATGCTGCTATACTCTTAGAATTGCATGTGTAGGTTGATTGCTTGACTCGTGCTATGTTGCTAAAATCTGCCAAGAACTAAAATTGGGAAAAGGCTAGATTTTTATTTGGTCAAGTAGTCTAATCACCCCCTCTAGACATACTTTCGATCCTACAGACTCCAAACCTCGGAAAAATAACTTCTTTAAGCATCTTAATAGAGGTGTTATGATCAGCACTACTAGTTGGAATAGCTTCAACCCACTTAGTAACATAATCAACATCAACTAAAATATATGTATACCCAATAGAGGAAGGAAACGGTCCCATATAATCAAAGCCCCAGACATCGAATGGTTCAATAACAAGTGAATAATTCATAGGCATTTCTTGACATCTACTAATATTACCAATTCTTTGACATTCATCACAAGACAAGAAAAACTTACGGGCATCCTTGAAGAGAGTAGGCCAATAAAAACCGGATTGTAGTACCTTATGTGCAGTTCTATCTCCAGCATGGTATCCTCCATAAGCCTCGGAGTGACACTTGTGTAGGATCTGTTCCTGTTCATGCTCAGGTACACAACGTCTAATAACACCATCTACTCCTTCTTTATAAAGGTGTGGGCCATCCAAAAAGTAATGTCTTAAGTTGTGGAAGAACTTTTTCTTTTGCTGGTATGTGAAACTAGGTGGTATAAATTTAGCAACAATATAATTAGCATAATCAACATACCATGGAGCCGTACGAGAAGCATTTATGACAGACAATTGTTCATCAGGAAAGCTATCATCAATAGGTAGTGGGTCATCAAGAACATTATCTAGTCTAGACAAGTTGTTTGCAATGAGGTTCTCAACTTCCTTTCTATCAATAATATGCAAATCAAATTCTTGAAGCAAGAGAACCCATCTAATAAGTCTAGGTTTAGCATCTTTCTTTTCCATAAGATATTTAATAGCAGCATGATCGGTGTGAACAGTTACTTTAGAATCAACAATATAGGGTTTGAACTTATCACAAGCAAATACTACCGCTAAAAATTCCTTTTCGGTAGTAGCATAATTTCTCTCGGCACTGTCCAGAGTCTTACTAGCATATTGGACAACATTTAGTTTCTTATCAACCATTTTCCCTAAAATAGCCCCTACAACATAATCACTAGCATCACACATAATTTCAAAGGGTAAATTACACTTAGGTGGCTGGACAATAGGTGCAGAAATCAAAGCTTTCTTAAGTAGTTCAAATGCTTCTACACAATCATCATCAAAGACAAAAGGGACGTCTTTTTGTAAGAGATTAGTCACAGGCCTAGAAATTTTAGAGAAGTCCTTAATGAACCTCCTATGAAAACCGACATGACCAAGGAAACTCCTTATACCTTTGATGTCCTTAGGACACGACATATTTTCAATAGCATCAACCTTAGCTTTATCAACTTCAATACCTCTTTCAGAAATTTTATGCCCCAAGACAATACCTTCATTAACCATAAAGTGGCACTTCTCCCAATTCAAGACAAGATTAGTTTCTTCACATCTCTGCAAAACTCGATCAAGGTTGCTTAAGCAATCATCAAAAGAAGTTTCGTATACTGAGAAATCATCCATGAAAACCTCAACAATCTTTTCACAAAAGTCCGAGAATATAGCAGTCATACATCTTTGAAAAGTAGCAGGTGCATTGCATAAACCAAAAGGCATACGTCTATAAGCAAAGGTACCGAAAGGGAAAGTAAAAGTAGTCTTTTCTTGATCCTCTTTTGACACAGGAATTTGAGAGAAACCAGAATAACCATCTAGAAAGCAAAAATGTGTATGTTTGGATAATCGTTCTAGAATTTGATCAATAAAAGGTAAAGGGTAATGATCCTTTTTAGTAGCTTTATTTAATTTGCGAAAATCAATTACCATTCTATAACCTGTAACAATTCTTTGTGGGATCAATTCATCTTTATCATTGGGAACGACAGTAATACCGTCCTTCTTTGGGACACAATGGACAAGACTTACCCACTGACTATTAGCAAAGGGGTAAATTATACCTGCCTCAAGAAGCTTTAGTATTTCTTTTCTTACCACTTCTTTCATCTTAGGATTTAACCGTCGTTGGTGATGAACAACCGGTTTCACGTCTTTCTCCAATTTTATTTTGTGCTGGCATAGAGTGGGACTAATGCCCTTAAGATCATCAAGAGTATATCCAATAGCAGCACAATGCTTCTTCAGAGTTTTCAATAATTTCTTTTCCTCATGCTATGAAAGGTTAGCACTAATAATAACATGATATATCTCTTTCTCATCAAGATAAGCATATTAAGAGTATCAGGTAAAGGTTTAAGCTGAAACACGGGATCACCCTTGGGTGGAGGAGGATCCCCTAGGATTTCAACAGGCAAGTTGTGTTTCAAAATAGGTCCCTATTTAAAGAATACTTCATCTATTTCCCTTCTTTCATTCATAAACATATCATTTTTATGGTCTAGCAAATATTGTTCTAAAGGGTCATTAGGAGGTACGACAATAGAAGCAAGACCAATAATTTCATCTTTACTAGGCAATTCTTTATCATGAGGTTGTCTATGAAATTTAGAAAGTTAAATTCATCAGACATATCCCCTAAACCAACAGAAACAATATCCTTATTGCAGTCCATCTTAGCATTAACAATATTCAAGAAGGGTCTACCAAATGTAATGGGACAAAAGTTATCTTTTGGGGAACCAAGAACAAGAAAATCAGTAGGATATTTAACTTTCCCATACAAGACTTCAACATCTCTAACAATCCCAACTGGTGAAATAGTGTCTCTATTGGCAAGTTTAATTGTGACATCAATTTCCTCTATCTCAACAGGTGCAATATCATGCATAATTTCTTCATATAAGGAATGAGGTATTGCACTTGCACTAGCACCCATATCAGATAAGCCATGGTAGCAATGATCTCCTATTTTAACAGAAATAACAGGCATGCCTACAAAAAGTCTATGCTTATTTTTAGTATCAGGTCTAGCAATTCTAGCAGCTTCATCATAGAAGTAAATAACATGCCCATCAATATTATCGGCCACGAGATCTTTAACCATAGCAACACTAGGTTCAACTTTAATTTGCTCAGAGGGGGTAGGTGTTCTAGTATTACTCTTACGAACCACAGTTGAAGATTTAGCATGATCCTTTATTCTAATAGGGAAAGGTGGTTTCTCAATATAAGCAGTAGGAACAAAAATATCATTATAAGTGATAGTCTTTTCTTCAACTTTAATAGGTGCAACTACTTTTACTTCAATGGGAGGATTATATTTCAACAACTTCTCCTTAGGGAGATCAACATGAGTAGCAAAGGATTCACAGAAAGAAGCTACTATCTCAGAGTCAAGTCCATATTTAGTGCTAAATTCACAGAAAGCATCGGTATCCATAAAAGATTTAACACAATCAAACTTAGGTATTATACCTGACTCCTTACCTTCATTGAGATCCCAATCTTCAGAGTTGCGTTTAATTCTTTCCAATAAATCCTATTTGAATTCAACAGTCTTCATCATAAAAGAACCAGTATAAGAAGTATTGAGCATGGAGCGATTACCGAGACAAAGCCGAGCATAAAAATTTTGAATGATAATTTCACTTGAGAGCTCATGATTGGGGCATGAATATAACATTGACTTAAGCCTCCCCCAAGCTTGAGCGATGATTTCTCCTTCGCGAGGCCAAAAATTATATATATAATTGCGATCACGATGAACAAGATGCATAGGATAAAACTTCTGATGAAATTCCAATTTCAATCAGTTGTAGTTCCATTATCCCATATCATCACATAGCCTAAACCATGTCAATGCCTTTCCCTTCCAAGATAAAGGGAAGACCTTCTTCTTGATAACATCCTCGGGCATACCTACAAGCTTAAATAATCCACAAACTTCATCCACATAGATTAGGTGCAAATCGGGATGTAATGTTCCATCACCTATAAAAGGATTATATAGCAGTTTCTCTATCATAGCCGAAGGAATTTCAAAGTAAACATTTTCAGTAGGTTCAGTAGGTTGAGGAGCAACTCTTTGCTCTACTGGTCGGGGTGAAGATACCCCGAACAAGCCCCTCAAAGGACTATGTTCCATAGTAACAAGTGACAGTAAATTTCAGCACACTATATAAATTTTTCCTTACCAAATTCCACCTACCAAAGGCAGTTCACGCCCCGGCATGGCGCCAGAAAAGAGTCTTGATGACCCACAAGTGTAGGGGAACTATAGTAGCCTTTTCGATAAGTAAGAGTGTCAAACCCAACGAGGAGCAGAAGGAAATGATAAGAAGTTTTCAGTAAGGTATTCTCTGCAAGCACTGAAATTATCGGTAACAGATAGTTTTATGATAAGGTAATTTGTAATGGGTAACAAGTAAATAAAGTAAATAAGGTGCAGCAAGATGGCCCAATCCTTTTTGTAGCAAAGGACAAGCCTGGAGAAACTCTTATACAAAGGAAAGCGCTCCCGAGGACACACGGGAATTATCGTCAAGCTAGTTTTCATCACGTTCATATGATTCGTGTTCGGTACTTTGATAATTTGATATGTGGGAGGACCAGTGCTTGGGTACTGCCCTTCCTTGGACAAGCATCCCACTTATGATTAACCCCTATTACAAGCATCCGCAACTATAAAAGAAGTATTAAGGTAAACCTAACCATAGCATGAAACTAAATAATCCACAAACTTCATCCACATAGATTAGGTGCAAATCAGGATGTAATGTTCCATCACCTGTAAAAGGATTATCTAGTAGTTTCTCTATCATACCCGAAGGAATTTCAAAGTAAACATTTTCAGTAGGTTCAGTAGGTTGAGGAGAAACTCTTTGCTCTAGTGGTCGGGGTGAAGATACCCTGAACAAGCCCCTCAAAAGATTATGTTCCATAGTAACAAGTGATAGTAAGTTTCAGCACACTATATAAAATTTTCCTTACCAAATTCCACCTACCAAAGGCGCTCCACCTCCCCGTCAACAGCGTCAGAAAAGATTCTTGATGACCCACAAGTGTAGGGGATCTATCATAGCCTTTTCGATAAGTAAGAGTGTCGAACCCAATGAGGAGCAGAAGGAAATGATAAGCGGTTTTCAGCAAGGTATTCTCTGCAAGCACTGAAATTATCGGTAAAAAGATAGTTTTGGGATAAGGTAATTTGTAACGGGTAACAAGTAAGTAAAGTAAATAAGGTGCATCAAGATGGCCCAATCCTTTTTGTAGCAAAGGACAAGCCTGGACAAACTCTTATATAAAGGAAAGCGCTCCGGAGGACACATGGGAATTATTGTCAAGCTAGTTTTCATCACATTCATATGACCTGCGTTCGGTACTTTGATAATTTGATATGTGGGAGGACCGGTGCATGGGTACTGCCCTTCCTTGGACAAGCATCCCACTTATGATTAACCCCTATTGCAAGCATCCGCAACTACAAAAGAAGTATTAAGGTAAACCTAACCGTAGCATGAAACATATGGATCCAAATCAGCCCCTTACGAAGCAACTCATAAACTAGGGTTTAAGCTTCTGTCACTCTAGTAACCCATCATCTACCTATTACTTCCCAATGCCTTCCTCTAGGCCCAAACAATGGTGAAGTGTCATGTAGTTGATGTTCACATGACACCACTAGAGGAAAGACAACATACATCTCATCAAAATATCGAACGAATACCAAATTCACATGACTACTTATAGCAAGACTTCTCCCGTGTCCTCAGGAACAAACGTAACTACTCATAAATCATATTCATGTTCATAATCAGAGGGGTATTAATATGCATAAAGGATCTGAACATAGAATCTTCCACCGGATAAACTAACTAGCATCAACTACAAGGAGTAATGAACACTACTAGCAACCCACAGGTACCAATCTGAGGCTTTGGGACAAAGATTGGATACAAGAGATGAACTAGGGTTTGAGATGAGATGGTGCTGGTGAAGATGTTGATGGAGATTGACCCCCTCCCGCAGAGAGGATCGATGGTGATGACGATGGAGATGATTCCCCCCCCCGGAGGGAAGTTTCTCGAGCAGAACAACTCCGTCGGAGCCCTAGATTGGTTCCGCCAAGGTTCCGCCTCGTGGCGGCAGAGTTTCGTCCCGTGAGCTAGCTTATGATTTTTTCCTTGACAAAAGACCTCATATAGCAGGAGATGGGCATCAGAGGGCTGCCAGGGGCCCACGAGATAGGGGGGCGCACCCAGGGGGTAGGGCGCGCCCCCCACCCTTGTGGATGGTGGGTGGCCCCCCTCTGGTACTTCCTTTGCCCAATATTTTTTATATATTCTGAAACGTGCTCCCGTGAAGTTTCAGGACTTTTGGAGTTGTGCAGAATAGGTCTCCAATATTTGCTCCTTTTCCTGCCCAGAATTCCAGCTGCCGGCATTCCCCCTCTTCATGTAAACCTTATAGAATAAGAGAGAATAGGCATAAGTATTGTGACAGAATGTGTAATAACAACCCATAATGCAATAAATATCGATATAAAAGCATGATGCAAAATGGATGTATCAGACCTCACTTGTCCTAAAGCGAAAACCGAAATCAAAAACATGTCCACATGCTTAGAGAGAGAGAGGTGTCGATAAAAACAAAATACAGATATAGAAGCATCATGTTCATTATTATAACAACAAACTTAAACATAATACTTTTATCATAGAACTCTTATCATAGACTTCTCATGAATAAGTGATAATTCATCACACTATTGAAGTATAAAGCAAAAACTCTATTAGAATCCAACAAACTATGTTCTCAATCAACTTTGCAACTAAAATTCATCATCTTTTTAGGAAGGGTCATGTGTCGGAGCCTTTAGGAAAGTCCACATACTCATCCATAATATAGTCTTTCATGATTGCTAACACTCACTGCATACACATGAGCAAACCGTTTCAACCGGACACATAGAAAGATAGGGGCTTGTAGTTTCGCTTCCCAATGTATTCACCTCAAAGGTGATGTCAACAATAGTAACTCATGCTATCTATATTCAACTGGACATATGTGCCTAGATCTTTCCTCACCACATGATGCTTGCCAAAGGAGAAAATAAAAAGGAATAGAGAGAAAACTTTGACTGTTTGCATAAAAGTAAATACATAAAAGTAAAAGATAGGCCCTTCACAGAGGGAAGCAGAGGTTGCCATGCGCTTATTTGTTTGTATGCTCAACCCCTTAATGCAAAAGAACGTCACATTGCATTGCCCCTTGTGATAGCGACCTTTGTTATGCAGTCTGTCGCTTTTATTCTTCACCATCACAAGTTCGTGCAACGCTCGATTTTCTCTTACACTAAATGATCTCACACTTCTAGAAGCAATTTTTATTGCCTTTTTGCACCGATGACAACTTACTTCAGGGATCTTGCTCAATCCCTAGGTAGGTATGGTGGACTCTTGAAAATAAGATTTGGGTTTAAGGGTTTTTGGATGCACAAGTAGTATCTCTACTTAGTGTGGAATTTTTGGCTAGCAAAGATAGGGGGCAAGCACCATATGTGAAAGGATCTATGACAATATGACTTTTATGTGAATATAAACAAACATGAACCATTAGGTTGTCTTCCTTGTCCAACGTCAACAATTTTGGCATATAATATTTTGATGAGGGCTCACAATCACAAAAGATTTCTAGGATGGTATATTTATATGTGAATCTTCTCTTCCCTTATTAATTCTTTCATGAGTTGCACCATTGACTATTGCTATGTTTGTCAATCTCTAATCAACTTTTCTACTTATACTTTTCCTTATGTGGTGTTATCACCTACCATAAGATTAGCATATGATATTTTTCATTTATTTCCTTTCTTTCATTTATTTCCTTTCTTTTAATTGCAACATGAAAATAAAGAAAGCAAAAACTCAAACTAAACTTTATTATATATCTCGCACACGATTACAAGGATATATCACTAAGAAAACTCTCGAAAATTGTGGCACCCCGGCTCAAAGAAACCGGAACGCCCCGTATTCCAACCCAAAGATTGGGGAGAAGTCTTCTGGAATAAGGCACTGCTTAGCATAGAACAAACCAGCTTTCTATTATTACATGAATATGAATACAATGTCTCCGATATTACAATGAATAACATCAGCATGGTGACACTACGCATCCTCAGTTGCTCCATGCAAGCAGCAGAACAACTCGAAGCAGCGGAATAATTCCAGCAGCGGAACAACGACGACAATGATGAACTCCACTCCGCAGGGACTCTGGCTGGAACGCTTATCCTAGCTCGCATGAATGGAAACCACGACAAGCAATCAAGAAATCACAGCATGACCTGCAAACTGGCTTGACACGCCAGGTCAGTACATTGAATGTACTTGCAAGCTCACAATAACCATAAGAGTTCAAGACAAACGACAACATGGCAATTATAGGCTAAGGAATTATCATGAGATCATCAGGATACATGGCATGAACAACATGAACATGATACAGCTAGAACAATATGATCATGGCATGAACATACAAATCTGACGATACTAGCGTGCAACATGATGACACTATATGCACCACTTATTTTGCTCGGGTTAACTCATAACCATCGCATGCATCACTTACCAACCTCGGACATCACACGATCATCTCAGGATCAAATCAAGCTTGGTATAAACAATACCGTAGTAATCATTAAATGGCCACAAGGAGCTTGATCTTCACCCATGATTCTCGCACAACATCACGAATATCCAACAACTCGGTATCCTCGATACCACGGTGATCATTCACAGATCACAAACGGAACCACTCTGGGCTCAATGGGTTACTTCATAACCAAACGGTGATCATTCCACGATCACCACCAATCTCTTTCTCATCATCGAACCAGGGTTATTATTAAGCAAGTTATTATTATTACTGTTGACCCATTCCACGGCTATCGATAGACTTAATACACACTCTGCAGAGGTTAGTACACTGTACCCAAAACACGAAACCCATGGCCTTGCACTCCCATTCGGGTGGACCAAGGGCATTCCAACAAAACCATCCTACTGCCATGACACTTTCCCGGCCACTCCGACCAACTCCCCTTTGGGCTAAGTCATGGGTGGCCCCGTGCCTACCAAAGGCACCAACGGCCACCATCGTGGCAAAACATAAACGGTCCCAAACGGGGACAAGGATCCATACAACAACAACGGGCACACAAGGCTTATGTCCGCCTACCTGATCAGGGTAGCGCGCGCCCATAACCTTCCCTCGTCGGAGGCACCGGCGAGAGGCATGACAATAGACCCAGTTAAGACCTTCCCAATAGGTAAGCGTGGTTGCACTGGTCAGCTCGATATGGTGGCACCATGACTTAGCCAAGAATTGTTCAAGTTCAATTTAATCCGGTTAAACTTGAATGCAAATATCTGAGCCATGATATAATAACATGATGCAATTACAATGCATGAGCATGCTATCAACATAAGCACAGGGTACAACATAAGTATCCACGATATCAACAATGAATCATATTCAACTAAGCATGGCATAATGACGAGCATGAATATCACAAGTACAACACTACTCATATCATGACCATTATCATCAACAATAAATACCATGCAAGAACACATCAATAACATCATCGAGTAAACACTTAACCAACTAACAGCAAAGGAACAATGCATATTAACGGTACTCGGTAACCGACGTTAGTCATGCACCGAAGAACATGACCAACCCAACATGTACTAGTATCAAGCATGACCAATATGAAAGTAATACTAGCAGGTACAACATGATAACAGAGTGCAAGAAAACATAGCATGACGGTAATCACTGATCCATAAGCATAACTGAAATAACGACAGCAGTAGCAAAACAATCATACAGTTATTAAAGATTTAAGTTGAAAACCAATGATATTGCATGGCTATCATGCAAATGGTGGTTGTGGCTTTCCTGGGAATGAAGAATGCACCGGGGAGATGTGCAGAACAATCGTGGAACAAATCGTCGGAAAAGTTCTCTCTCAGAGGGGCTGATTAGGGGCAAGGGCAAAAAGGTCATTTTCACATTGTCAAACCAGTGTCAAAATGATACCAACAGAACGGGCTCGACGAAACGAAGAAGTGGGCTTTGGAATCACCTCATTTGGAGTTAGGATAAAAAAGATATAGAGGTTTTTCTGCCAGGGACCTATTTGTAAAGAAATCATCACAAATAGGCCGTCGGCTGAAAAAACAAAGTGCGCTTGCGGAAATACGCCTTCTCCTCTGGAAAACGTATTACTCGCTGCAACAGAGACAAAATACGCTTTGAGAAAAGGAAAACGTACTTTGGGTGAAGGAGAGGGAAAATACGCTTTCTAGAAGCGAAAATGCACTCACGGGTTTGCGCCTCCACTTAATCCAGTCAACAGGGTGCGGGGATGGCTATATATAGCCGGGAAAGGCAGGCCGAGCTCGAGTGTCGCCGTGGGGATCCGGCCAACGTTCTGGCGACGGCCAGCGAGCACGGGATGGCGCAGGAACACAACAAGGGAGAAGCAGACGCACTACAGAGGGTCACAGAGACGAGCAGAGCTCGGGGACAAGAGGAGGAACAAGCCATGGCGCGAACAGAGATGGTCGGCTACAGGTTTCTCGTGGGCACGCGGCGACGAGCGCTGACGGAGGGCTTACGGAGGGGGAGATGGCTCTAGGAGGACGGCGACGACGCGGTAAAATGGTTAGACATGCTCATGAGCGTGAAGGCGACGAGAGGAGGAGGGGCCCGAGCAACAAACCATCCAGCTCACGTCCATGCCATGCCAGAGCTCGTGGTCACCGCGTGCACTGGTGCAAAAAGTTCCACAAGGCCAGCCAAACGATGTCTGGGGGTTTGTCCTTCCTGGGAAGGTTTCAACTGCGGTGGTAGTTTGGTGAAAATCGCTCTGGTTAAATGGTAATTAACCTCTGAATTTTACTGCAGTAAACTTGAACGTGCATTGGTGATCAGTAGTAACTTGGTTGGGTCCAAAAGGTTTGTCTGGGGTGATTAGATTAGGAAGGACTAAAATCCTGGAGATTTTGGAGCAGAATGGAGCACAAACTAATATAGTTGCTTTGTAACTCACATTATGGTCTAGAAACTAGATCTGGAAGGTGCACTCACAAGGAGAAGCCAAAAAAGCTGAAATTATTTGGACAGGAAAAGATGTCCAAAAAGTTTGAGGTCAAATGGGCAAATATAAATAGCACTTGCTTCACAATGTGCCATTTAGGACAGAATAGGAAATGAATTTATTGAGCATGATGAGAAATATGGCCAATGAAATATTTTGCCATATTTGAGGAAGATGTGACCCAAAAAATTATAAGAATTATTTGGGGATTTTTGGATGGGTAGAAATATAGGTTGCTTCACAACCTAGGGCAGATAGGGTTATTCCTTTAATAGAAAAAGAAATATTCCTGAGAAAAAGAAATTAGGGTTTGGTCAAGCAGTGAAGTGACATGATCTTGGCAAGGTTTCGGGAAAGATGAGCCACTTGGGAGGGGGGATGAGGATGATTTCCCAGGTGGCAAGGCCACAAAACCACACCAAAAAGAAAAACAGAGCAAAAACTAAATAAATTAAAAGAAAAAGAAAGGGCCAAAATCCAGGCTGTTACAAAAATAAAGGATTGAACTAAAATTTTATTCATCTAAAGCAAAATATCAAACTAAAATAAGTAAAGGCAAAAGATAGTGGGGATGATACGATACCGGGGCACCTCCCCCAAGCTTGGCGGAAGCCAAGGGGAGTGCTCATACCCGATACTCAGTTCTCTTTTGGTGATAAAGAAGAAGGTGGTGGTGATGAAGAAATCCTATCCTTGAGGATCAAGAGATTCTCCAATCGACGGATGATGCTCTGGAGGTGGATGATGTGCTCTTGATGCAGAATATTTCACGGGTGAGATACTTATTTTGCACACGAACTGTTTCAATGATGCAAAAGGCTTCAATCTCGGTAGGAGTAAGATGAGCATAGTAAGGTTTAAGGATATCTTCCTCTTCCTCCTTGGCTGGAAGTGCTTGCTCGAAGACCAGAGGTTGATCTATGGTAAACTCCTTGCTCTCGTCGCCCTTGACGGCTTCTACGGGCTCTTCTCTCTTCGGCTCGATCTTCATCAACCAAGCATCCTCTTCCACGTTGTTGGAGGAAGAAGAATACATGATGCCTGGCCCAACAGATCTAATCGAAAATAGCAAGAAAAGAGAACAAAAGATTTCTTCGCGATAAAGTGGTCAATAGGTTCGGGAGGTATATAACGATTTTTTTATCTTGGGAAACAAGCAAGCCATAGAAAAACGGAGTCCGGAAGGTGCCCAGGTAGGCACAACCCACCTGGGCGCACTTGGCAGCCAGGTGCGCCCTGGTGGCTTGTGCCCACCAGGGTATGCTTCCTAGAAGTTTCTTATTTTTCTAAATATTCCAAAACTGACGAAAAATATTTTTGCGGAGTTTTCAAAGTCCGTTTACTTACCGTATCACGTAGCTCCTTATTTTCATGATTCTGGAGTGTTCCGGAAGGACTCTTTTATATGTTCTTCCGGTGTCAAAGTTTGGATAATATTACTTTCAACATTAATGGGCGTACCTGAGATATAATGTTTTATTCGTTGCCCGTTAACAACCTTCGGGTTAGTACTTTCGGCATTATTTATTTTGATGGCTCCAGAATGATAAACCTCCTCGATGACATAGGGGCCTTCCCATTTTGAGAGGAGTTTTCCTGCAAAGAATCTGAAGCGAGAGTTGTACAAAAGAACATATTCTCCTACTTTAAACTCACGCTTTTGGATTCTTTTATCATGCCATCTTTTGACTTTTTCTTTAAACAACTTGGCATTTTCATAAGCTTGGGTTCTCCATTAATCTAATGAGCTAATATCCAATAACCTCTTTTCACCGGCAAGTTTGAAATCATAGTTGAGTTCTTTGATTGCCCAATATGCTTTATGTTCTAACTCAAGAGGCAAATGACAAGCTTTTCCATAAACCATTTTATAAGGAGACATACCCATAGGATTTTTATATGTTGTTCTATAAGCCCAAAGTGCATCATCCAATTCTTAGACCAATTCTTCCTGGACCTATTGACAGTCTTTTGCAAGATTAATCTTATTTCTCTATTGCTAAGTTCAACTTGACCACTAGATTGAGGATGATAAGGTGATGCAATTCTATGGTTAACATCATACTCCCTCCATTCCTTTATATAAGGTGTATTATTTTTGGCACGGTGACCAAGGCACATGATTATGGACATGTTAGGACTAAATTACCCAAAGAAAATTTATTGGTTTGTGGCAGGTAAATCAGTTAGTCCAGGAAAGTATGAGATACATGTAATCGAGAGAGATAGGGATATTTTCCTTCTTTTGCTACAAGGAGGGATACAGACAATCAAGAAAGAGATACTTTCCTTTTTCTGGTGGGATAAAAGGGGAATTATGAGGAATTAGAAGAAATGCACCTTACATTATGGAATTTTTTCAAAAAACAAATACACCTTATATAAAGGAACGGAGGGAGTACTTGGCAAGCATTTGACGGAAAGCACCATGAATAAAGTGTGAACCACCATCAGTCATTAAATATCTAGGGACTCCAAACCTTGGGAAAATAACTTCCTAAAGCATTTTAATAGAGGTGTTGTGATCAGCACTGCTGGTTGGAATTGCTTCTACCCGTTTAGTAACATAATCAACAACAGCCAAAATATGTGTATACCCATTAGAGGAAGGAAAAGGTCCCATGTAATCAAATCCCCAAACATCAAATGGTTCAACAGAAAGTGAATAATTCATAGGAATTTCTTGACACTTACCGATATTACCTATTCTTTGGCATTCATCACAAGATAAGATGAACTTACGAGCATCCTTGAAGAGAGTAGGCCAATAAGATCCAAATTACAATACCTTGTGAGCAGTTCTATCTCCAGCATGATGCCCTCCATAAGCTTCGGAGTGGCATTTCCATAGTATTTGTCCCTGTTCATGCTTAGGTACACAATGTCAAATAATACCATCTACTCCTTCTTTATAAAGATGTGGGTCATCCCAAAAGTAATGTCTTAAATCATAGAAGAATTTTTCTTTTGTTGATATGTAAAACTAGGTGGTAAATATTTAGCAACAATGTAATTAGCATAGTCAGCATACCAAGGAGTGTTGTGACCAACATTTATTGCTGTTAAGTGCTCATCAGGAAAACTATCATCAATAGGTAGTGGGTCATCAGGCACATTTTCAAGCCTAGACAAGTTATCAGCTATGGGGTTCTCAACTCCTTTCCTATCAGTGATATGTAAATCAAATTCTTGTAGCAAGAGAACCCATCGAATAAGTCTAGGTTTAACATATTTCTTTTCCATAAGATATTTAATAGCAACATGATCGGTGTGAACAATTACTTTTGAATCAACAATGTAAGTCTAAATTTATCACAAGCAAACACCACTGCTAAGAATTCTTTTTCAGTAATAGCATAATTTCGTTGAGCACTGTCTAGAGTTTTACTAGCATAATGAATAACATTCAGTTTCTTAGCAACTCTTTGTCCCAGAACAACACCAACATCATAATCACTAGCATCACACATAATTTCAAAAGGCAAGTTCCAATCATGTGGTTGAACAATAGGTGCAGAAATTAAGGTTTTCTTGAGTGTTTCAAAGGCTTCTAAATAATCATCATCAAAAACAAAAGGAATGTCCTTTTGCAAAAGGTTTGTAAGAGGCCTAGAAATTTTATAAAAGTCTTTCATAAATCTCCTATAGAAACCAGCATAACCTAGGAAACTACAAATACCTTTGATATCTTTAGGACATGACATTTTCTCAATTGCATCTACCATAGCTTTGTCCACTTCAATACCTCTTTCAGAAATTTTATGACCCAAGACAATGCCTTCATTAACCATAAAGTGGCACTTCTCCCAATTCAAGACAAGATTTGTTTGTTCACATGTCCGCAAAACTCGATCAAGATTTCTTAAACAATCATCAAAAGACTTCCCATAAACAGATAAATCATCCATCAAAACCTCAACAATCTTTTCACAGAAGTCAGAGAATATAGCAGTCATACATCTTTGAAAGGTAGCAGGTGCATTGCATAAACCAAAACACATACGTCTATAAGCATAAGTTCCAAAGGGACAAGTAAAAGTGGTATTTTCTTGATCGGGTTGAGAAACAGGTATTTGTGAAAAACCAGAATAACCATCAAGGAAGCAAAAATGTGTGTGCTTAGATAATATTTCTAGCATTTGATTAATAAAAGGCAGAGGGTAATGATATTTTCTAGTTGCTTTGTTTAATTTTCTAAAATCAATTACCATTCTATAACCTGTAACAATTCTTTGTGGAATAAGTTCATTCTTATCATTAGGAACAACAGTAATACCTCCCTTTTTGGGGACACAATGAACAAGACTTACCCATCTACTGTCAGCTATGGGATAGATTATACCTGCTTCTAGAAGTTTTAATATTTCCATTCTTACCACTTCTTTCATCTTCGGATTTAACCGACATTGGTGATCAACAACGGGTTTAGCATCAGGTTCCATATTAATATTGTGCTGACATAGAGTGGGACTAATGCCCTTTAAATCATCAAGAGTATATCCAATAGCAGCTTGGTGCTTCCTTAGAACTTCCAATAATCTTTTTTCTTCATGTTTTGAAAGGTTAGCACTAATAATAACAGGATATATCTTCTTTTCATCAAGATAAGCATATTTCAAAGTGTCTGGCAATTGTTTTAATTCAAACACAGGATCACCTTTAGGTGGAGGAGGACCTCCTAGAGTTTCAATAGGAAAATTGTGTTTAAGCAGAGGACGTTGTTCAAAGAAAATCTTATCTATTTCATTTCTTTCATGCATATGTAATTCATTTTCATGGTCTAGCAAATATTGTTCTAGTGGATCAGTAGGAGGCACAACAATAGAAGCAAGGCCAATTAATACATATTTACTAGGCAATTCTTTTTCATGAAGTTTTCTACTAAACTTGGAAAAATTAAACTCATGAGACTCATCACCAAAACTAACACTGACAGTTTGTTTCTCACAGTCTATTCTAGCATTAACAGTGTTCAAGAAAGGTCTACCAAAGATAATGGGGCAGAAGTCATCTTTTGGGGAATCGAGAACAAGAAAATCAGTAGGGTATTTTATTTTCCCACACAAGATTTCAACATCTCTAACAATCCCAATTGGTGATATAGTGTCTCTATTAGCAAGTTTGATAGTGACATCTATGTCTTCTATCACTGCGGGTGCTATGTCATTCATAATTTCTTGATATAAGGAATAAGGAATAGCACTCACGCTAGCACCTAGTCACATAAACCATGATAACAGTGATCTCCTATTTTAACTGAGACAACGGGCATGCCAACAACATGTCTGTGTTTATCCTTTTTATCAGGTTTGGCTATTCTAGCAGCTTCTTCATAGAAGTAAATAACATGCCCATCTACATCTTCTTCCAAGAGATCCTTAACCATAGCAATACTAGGTTCTACTTTAATTTGTTCATCAGGTTTAGGTGTTCTAATATAACTTCTGTTGATCACAGTTGAGACTTTAGTATGTTCTTTTATCCTAACAGGGAAAGGTGGTTTCTCAATATAAGCAGTAGGAACAACTGGGTCTACATTATAAATTAAACTTTCTTCTTTAACTGGTACCGGTTCTTTAATTTCTTCTTTAATAGGTGGGTGATATTTAAACCACTTCTCTTTAGGGAGATCAACATGAGTAGCAAATGATTCACAAAAGGAGGCTACTATCTCAGAGTCAAGTCCATATTTAGTGCTAAATTTTTGAAAAGCATCAGTATTCGTAAAAGATTTAACACAATCATACTTAAGTTTAATACCTAACTCTTTACCTTCGTCGAGTTCCCAATCTTCAGAGTTGCGTTTAATTCTTTCCAAAATATCCCACCGGAATTCAAAAGTCTTCTTCATAAAAGAACCAGCACAAGAAGTATCAAGCATGGTTTGATCATTACGAGAAAGCCGAGCATAAAAATTCTGGATAATAATTTCTCTCGAGAGATCATGATTAGGGCATGAGTGTAACATTGACTTCAGCCTCCACCAAGCTAGAGCGGTACTTTCTCCTTCACGAGGCCAAAAATTACATATATAATTCCGATCACGATGAACTAGATGCATAGGATAAATTTTTTGATGGAACTCCAATTTCAATCGATTCCAATTCCAGGATCCAATATCATCGCATAGCCTATACCATGCCAATGTTTTTCCCTTCAAAGATAAAGGGAAAACCTTCTTCATAAATTCATCTCCTGGTAAACCTGCAAGCTTGTTGCTATTGTGACATTTTGCTTCACTATGCGAAACACTTTGCTTGATTTCAGTGCAACTGCACAAACCGAGATAGGATTTCCTATTCATGTTGGTAGATTCGTACGTGATCTTGTGTGCGTCATGACAGGTTGGTACTTGCCTTCATCCACATGATTGTGAAGTGTGTTTTGAGATGCTGTGCTACTTGTATTGGTACTGTTTTAAATAAATGATGAATTGAAGCTATTGTATTGCTGTCTTTTCCCATTAAGTAGTGAACAAAAATGGGGCCAACCCAAACATGATGCTTGTTGCTTTGTTACAACAAATTCAGCATCACCCCCTTTATAAGCCAGTAATTGATGCCACTCTCAGAATTAACTACTGAATCTTATTTCAAAACTGCAACACTTGTTAGGGATTGGCGGGATTACCATTTTTGTGGCCGCATGTTTCATCCTCCTTTATTATCCAGTAATTGATTCCTTTTTTGCCTCTATTTATACAGGGATATCTATTCAACTTGTTGCTGTTGCGGCATTTTGCTTCGCTACGCGAAACACTTTGCTTGATTTCAGTGCAACTGCACAAAACGAGATTGGATTTCCTATTCGTGTTGGCAGATTCGTATTTTATCGTTGTCGGTCTCATGAAAGGTCAGTACAGGCCTTCATCCACATGATTGTGCAGTGTGCTTTGAGATGTTGTGCTACTTGTATTGGTACTGTTTTAAATAAATGTTGAATTGAAGCTATTGTATTGCTGTCTTTTCCCATTAAGTAGTGAACAAAAATGGAACCAACCCAGACATGATGCTTGTTGCTTTGTTACAACAAACTCTGCATCACCCCCTTTATAAGTAGATGGAAGCACATACTATTGTTGCGCCCACTCTACCCTGGAACTGAATCTTAGTTCAAAACTGCAAACACTTGTTAGGGATCGGCAGGAGTACCATTTCTGTTAGGGATCGGCCGGAGTACATGTTTAAGAAATGTATTGTTCAGATAATGTCTCTATTATTATATATCAGTTACAGACTTAAAGTGTTTTACAAATGGTACTATCCTGCTTTGTAGTTCTTTCTACATGTTTAACCAAGGTATTGTTAAGATATTGTCTCTGTTAAAATGAATCAGTCGCATTGTTTTAGGAATGATACTTTTCTGCTTTTTCGTTCTTTATACATCTTGAAACAAGGCATTGTTAAGATAATGTCTCAGTTAATATGAATGAATCACACTGATTGAGAATTGCTACTCTCCCGCTTTGTTTCCCATTAAGATAAGGTAGATCGATAGATGTTTTTCTTCTGGGAGTACAAGTCATCAACTGTTATTTCTCAGTAATTGTTTCCCTTATACCTTTTGTTGCTTACAGGGATATCAAAATTAAAGCTCGGTTTTATTCCGACTTCGATTTTAGTTCAACTGCACAAAAGGAGCCAATGTGTCCAAGGCAAACTGCTGCATTACTGGGTCCAGTAGGTCGTTCCACTTTGCAGAAAGAAGCAGTCATTGTTTGCGCTACATTACAGAAGGAATGACCGAGAAGCTTTACAGAGTATTAGGCCTTCCACTATGTAGGCCAAAAGAGGTGCCAATTTCACCTTTTCTTAGTTTGGCACCGAATCCCTCCATTGCTACAGCCGGTGCCATAAATACTAGACACCGGTGACATGACTAGTCTGCAGAGACCATTGGCAATTTAACAACACGTGGAGTGCCCTGGGCAAGAAGTGCCCAAACAAGTACAAGAAGCGACGGGACTCCACGATCATAGGCATTACATATTTTGAATGGGAAAAGCTTGTCAAAGTTTAATCATTGATGTTAGCAAGAAGCGACAGGATTCCATGATCATAGGCATTACATTTTTTGAATGGGAAAAGCTTGTCAAAGTTTAATCATTGATGTTAGCAAAAGACGTTAGGTTAATATATTGGAATTGGAAAACCTTGTCAAAATTTGCTCATTGATGTTAGCCAGAAGACATGCATTTGATATTTTTGAGTGGGACGCCCTTGCTGTGACCAGCGTCGAGTGTTTTTTCCTATTCATGTGTTTAGTTTAGAAGTAAATAGTTACTCTGCTGAGATATTCCTGTGTTAAGAGTTTGTTCTGAATATTGTCTATGTAATGCCAGACCTTGTGTTTGATTGCAAAGTTGAGCTTGGAATGTTGTGGCATGCGGCATCACGAGCTGTTCACCGTGCCTCCTGAGAATAATGCTTCGTATTGTTTTGCATGTCGATCTAATGCCAGTGATTTGCTTGTTAAGAAGATCATCCTCTTCTGTTGTTTACGTGCTTAAGAAGTTCATCGGCTGATGTTTCATTCATAGCCAATACGACAAGTCGGGTAGGTTAGACGTGAAACCATATGATCTTCCGACCAACTCATGATATTAGGCCGTGATTGGATCATTGTTTTCCAACCAAAACCGCTTGTAAAACTGACGCTTGTAAATTAAAGCAGATGGTCTCGAGCGAAGGCGCTTGGTTGGTCGATTTCGACTAGTAAAATATCGGAAGTACTTGACACACGATAAAAACGTTGAACGACACTCGGACGATTGCTAATATAGCCGTTAGCTGCTGTTTCAGCCTTGCCCATGGATGGCATGATACGCACGTCGTGCATGTATCGTCTTGTAATGTCGTCCATATAGCAGTGCTCATAAAATATACACTGGTCTCTCAAATTACACGCGTAACCCGCCGGTTTTACTTACAAACCTCGGACCCTCGGTTTCATTACGCCTGTATTTTACGCATTGTTTTCGATGACGAGTAAATTACACTTGTAAGTTAATACAGGTTTGAAATAAACAAGAGCTCCCAAGCGCGGCCTTACCGTTTCATGCCGTCTCAGTTTCTCAAAGGTGCTCATAGGTGTCCGATGATCCTGGCTTCCTAAATGAGTAGCGGGCGCTGCATCAGACCATCCGTAGGGCTCGCGAGGCCCTCTCCGTTGTCCTTCGAGTTGTTGCGCTCGCCGTGGCGCCGAGCATTGTTAACATCGTCAACGAACATGAGGATTCAGGAGATGACTTTATTTTGACTGGATGACACTAGGGACCCACTAGGGCCATAGCCCTACGTACACAAGTGCCTCCTTGTTATGTACAACTATATATTTTTTGCTTTCTCCTGGTTTCCTGACATCACGGTCCCACACCATTTTCAACCTATGTAGTCAATATAAACGAGAGAATTGCACAAGGTGCGGCCGACAACTGGGACCAAGCAGCTCGAGCAGTATTTGTGTTTTTGAGGCGTGAGCACTGCAGAGTTTTTCTTGGCGATGATTTCGTTGTTGTTCAAAGGAGAGCAGGGTATTAACTAGGCGGGCTGTGGCCCGTCTAGCCCAGGCCAGATATCCAGCCCAGATACTAATTTTTTTCAAGATGAAAATGGCTAGCCCAGCTATACGTATTTTTGAGGAATACCCAGGCAAGGTCAACTTGTTATTCTCCGCCCCGCTGGGCTGCAAATCCTTCCTAGGAGGGATGCATTAGGCTTAACAAGAAAATGGGCTTTAAAAAATAATAAATGAGATGTAATTATAAAAACTGGGCAGTAACTATAAAAAAATGCACCAAACACGAAATTAGTTTATAAAATATTATTTATGGATTTTTAAAATCTTAAATTTTCATTGTTGCACGCGCAATGTTTCATTGGATTTTTATGTAATACAAATTTATATTTAATCTGACTAGAAATTTCGGGATAAAAATATTTCGGAGCCCATCAAAATGTGGGAAATTTTATTGAATTCTATCTTCAACGGTTGGTTGAAATTATTAATCATTTTCCTAGCTAGAAAATGGGTTGTACTTTTAACAAACTGTAAATGGGCTGTTGTAAATTCCATTAGAATTCCAAAATGGGTTGTACATTCTTACAAAATGCGAATGGGCTATAAGTTCTCTGCCACACACTTGTGGGCCTACTAAGTGACGCGTCCCCTAAAAAAATAAGTTGACGCGTATGCAAGGCTTTGCCAACTTATAACACACGGTTCCAGCAGCAGTGGCCGTTGGATGTCTATCCAACGGAGGTCGTGCTTCTTCTTCAATCTCGGATATTCTTAGCTTCGGCCACCCAAAAAATGATTCCTCCCCCTGACATCTGGGGCGCACCGTTTCGGAGGCTGACCTGTGGGCCTACTAAGTTGGAGCATACTAAGGGCTTTGCCAACTTAGTCAACAATAAACGTTTCTAGCTTAAGTGACCGTACGATGTCCATCCAATGGCCGTAGTGCTTCTTCAACCTCTGGTCTTCTTGGTCTAGCCGCCCAAAGCAGCGCCGGTCATGCCGCCTGCTCCTGCCTCTCGTGGTCGGTTGTGCTGCCGGGGAGGCCTCACCGCCCCCATAGTACTCCCACCGCTGGCCAGGCCATCCCTCCACTCACCCACACCCCCTATTATTCTGCGGCGACTGCAGCCTCACACCGCAGCCGAACCAGTGAACCCTCGTACTCCTCTCCGCGCGGGCTTTCACTGCTGCGTCTTCCCCGGCTCCGTGTTGTCCCCTTCCTAGGCCTCACTGTGGTCCAGACCACCGCCCTGGTGCTCTCGGCGCGGCGTGGTCAACATTGTCAATGACCGACTTTCATCGGAAGAGTACTGTACGTGGAGATGCTGACACCTGGGTCCAGGCGGCCGCAAGGAAGTGCCTCCTTATTACGCGCAAAATAATTATTCCTCCACCTTACAGCAGGGACCCACCGAACGGGCCATCTTATTTTGCGAAAAAATGTTTCCCCCCTGACTGCTCGGACCCACCGGACGGGCCAGCGTATTTCGCGAAAAAAACGTTCCCCCCGCTGTCAGCTCGGACCCACCGGAAGTGCCTCCTTATTACACAAAAAAAATGAATACTCCCCCTGCTAGCTGGGACCCACCATGGTGGGAGGCTGACTTGTGGGCCTACTAAGTTGACTGGGACGGGGGCCTTTGTCAACTTTAGTCAATATGAACAATTCTAGCTCCAGTGACCGTATGATGTCCATCCAACGGCCGTAGTGCTTCTTCAACCTCTGGTCTTCTTGCTCCAGCCGCCCAAAGCAGCGCCGGTCGTGCCGCATGCTCCTGCCTCCTGTGGTCGGCTGTGCTGCCGCGGAGGCCTCACCGCCCCCTACTATTCCCACCGCTGGCAGCCTCACACCGCAGCCGAACCAGTGAACCCTCGTACTCCTCTCCGCATGGGCTTCCACTGCCGCGTCTTCCCTGGCTCCCCGTCGTCCCCTTCCTAGGCCTCGCCATCGTCCACCGCCCTGGTGCTTTTGGCGCGGCGTGGTCAATGTGGTCAAGGGACGACTTCCATCGGACATGGTCTGTACGTGGAGAGGCTGACAGCTGGGTCCACGGCCGCAGCAAGGAAGTGCCTCCTTATTACGTGCAAAATAATTATTCCTCCACATGACAGCGGGGACCCACCGGACGGGCCACCGTATTTCATGAAAAAAACGTTTCCCCCCTGACTGCTGGGACCAACTAGCTACACCTTCGCACGCAAGGAAGTGCGTCCGGGCAAAAAAAAACTAAACGATTCGCCCCCCTGACTGCTGGGACCCACCAGCTACATCTTCGCACGCAAGGAAGTGCCTGACAGTTGGGACCCACCTGGTCGAAGCGTACGTAGCGTTGTCATTCTGGTCGCGAACATGTATGTACATATATACTGGTCGATGTAGAGGCGCGCACGTAGCATGTACACGTACGTACAACGGTCAGGGTGCAAGAAAGAAAATACGGCCATGTATGTGTACATACGGGCGGGGTCTCGAACGCCAACTCGCGCATACGTAGGGCGAGGGCTCGTGTACATGGCTGGGTCGGAACGGAGAAACAACATCGTCGTCGTGTTCATGGGGAGGCAATGGAATGCTTCATGTTCACGGTGAGGCAACGGAATGCGTCGTGTTCATGGGGAGGCAACAGAATGCGTCATGTTCATCAGGAGGGCTTGGATGGAACAGGCGATGGAAACAAGGCCTGGCGTACCGCAAAACAGAGGAAACGGCCTTGTGTTCGACCGGCCACGTTCGAAACGGGATCCTGTTCATCGGGAGGGGTGTGGCATACCGCAAAACGGAGGAAATGGACCTCCTACGGTCGAAATAGGGGTCCTATTTATCGGGAGGGGTGTGGCGTACCGCAAAACGGAGGAAACGGACCTCCTACGGTCGAAACAGGGGTCCTGTTGATCGGGAGAGGTGTGGCATACCGCAAAACGGAGGAAACGGACTTGTGTTGGAGTGCTACGGTCGAAACGGGGGTCCTCTTCATCTGGAGGGGTGTGGCATACCGAAAACGGGACTCCACGGGATACTGTTCATCTCCACCATCGGCCTCCTCTAGCCTCCACGGGCTCATGTTCATCCAGCCTCCACGGGCTCCTGTTCATCCAGCCTCCACGGGCTCCTGTTCATCCAGCCTCCTCAGGCTCCTGTTTATCCAGCCTCCACCACGCACTACTCCACCGGCTACTGTTCAACCACCCCTCCACCATCTAATTTTCATCCAGCCCTCCACACCACGGGGTCCTGTTCAACCACCCCTCCACGGGCACCCCTCCACCGTCTACTGTTCATCCAGCCCTCCACACCACGGGGGCCTGTTCAACCACCCCTCCACGGGCACCCCTCCATCGTCTACTATTCATCCAGCCCTCCACCACACCACGGGGTCGTGTTCATCCAGAGGCAACGCCACCGCTCACTGTTCATCCACCCCCCCCCCCGCGCGCAACTCTCACCATTCATCCCAGAGGTAGCATCGATCGGCTTCAATAGCAGCAGTAGCGAAGGAATCGATCGATCGGGTTCAGTTAACATCCATCGATCGATCGCTCAGGTTCAGTAACGCGTAGCCTGCAGTGCAATCGCTCGGGTTCAGTTAGAGCCAATGCCTCGCACACATGCGCGTACGTGTACGAGAGAAACGCACATCGCTCGGCCCCCGACCTCCCACCGTAACCAGGAACTCCCCGAAATTTTCCTCCCCCTCGCTTCTACCACGGTTTTTCCATCATGGACGGCCCAAAGAATGTCATGCAGCTGCGTCTCCGGCCCGCCCAGGATGAAAAGCCCATTTTCTGTCATGATTTTTTGTCATAGAAGTAGGATCCCACCACACCTATGATGATACTGGGTTTTGTCACAATTATCGTCATAGAAGTGTCATATGTATGACAGAAAAAAAATCGTTCGGCCCAAAATGTCACGGATGTGTCCTTTTTTGTAGTGCTTGGAAATTTATGCAGAGAAGAAGAAAGACCACGACACTATGGCCAACATGTACAAGGAGGTCCCAGATGCTGCCTTGGATACACATAAGTTTGGATCTGTCCATTACATGCTGTCCGGTCTGCCAACAATCAACTGGATATTAAGGCACACACTGCTACCCAAGTCAGGTGATCACAAGATGATCAGAGGACATGCCATCAACTTACTGCACATATTTGATGTCCCACAGAAGTTCAGGGTTATGAGCCTGATTGTTGAGACAATCAAGAGGACTGCTGCTGATCAGAAGAGAAGTTGTGGGTATGCTCCACACATTCAGGAGCTCATTAACTCAAAGATGGGCACATGCACATATCTCTTGGACAAGGAGAACCTGCCCATCTATCCTGAATTTGAAAATAATACAGTAGTGATGAATGAAAATGAACTATCTTCAGCTCAAGCACATGAAAACAGAGAGAAGGCTAAGGCAGAGAAGGCTGCAAAGATGCCAACAGCAGATGAGGCATCTCAGGTATTCTTGAAGAGCAAGTAAGACCAGCTTGGATATCTGATCCAATCCACCCTGAGGATTGAGAAGGGCTTGGCCACACTGACCAAGAACCAAGAGAGTCTGGAAAGGATCATTGAGCCGAAGTTCTATGACCTTGATGTCAAGGTGATAGAGATCCAAATTGCAGTTCAACAACTTCAGGAGGAAGCAGAGGAGAAGAAGGGTAAGCCTACCACAGATGCTTTTGCCAGAGTGCCCAGAGGACAGAGATCTGCTGCAGTGCCAGTGATAGACACTAGAGCTACAACATCAGCACCAGCAGCTACAGCTCCAGTTCCACCTCCAGCAGCTACTCCACCAGCTCCAGCTACTTCATCAGAAGCTTTCGTTCTTGGAGTTCTCTCGACACCTCCCACCGAAGATCAAGCTTGAGAGTCGTTTAGCACTATGCATTTTTGAACTTTTTGGTAACTTGTTGCCAAAGGGGGAGAAAAATGTATGGATCATACGCTGAGAGAGAGAGTGTGTTGGTTTTTATCTCTCTTTGCACTTATTTGGTTTGTTTGAAACTTTATTGTGTGCTTGTGTGAGCTACTTGTGAGATACTTGTTTGATCTTGTGTTTGATCATATGCTACCCTTAATGCTTGTTGGATGATATTATTTCTTATATCCTAGGTGATCCTTCACTTGTTTTGGTGATGAGTGCATGCTTTAACTTCTATCATTTTGGGCGCTCCACCAAGATGTATGTGACATGGAAGAGTAACCCATGATCCTAATCGATTGTGCATTTGGATTCGAAAGCAAATTTTAAATAATGCATAAATTTAGGGGGAGCTCTTGCTTATCACATACTTCTCAAAGCGACGATGTTTTTCAAATACTTTTTATCACTTGTCGAAGCTTTGATCTATATGTTGTCATCAATTACCAAAAAGGGGGAGATTGAAAGTGCAACTATCCCTGGGTGGTTTTGGTAATTCCTAACAACATATAGCTCATTGAGCTAATGCTATTCCAAGATGAATATTTCAGGAAAGCTCAATGGTTGGCATGGCATGGATTAGAAAGTGGACCCTTCAAAATGCTAAGGATAAAATATTGGCTCAAGCTCAAATCACAAGACTCTACATTTTCTATTTTAGTGATGCAAGATCACATTGAGTCTACAGGAAAAGCCAATACTATTAAGAAGGGATGAGCTGTTGCTTAATGAGGTGATTGCTCAAAATGCTTAGTGATATGCTCCAAAACCCTCCACTACTTTCTCATATCCACATATGTCCCACACCAAATATCCAACTCGGCCCCACCGATTCTTTCTATCCGGCGCCACCGAGTTCAGTTGACATAGCCACTGCCAGAAACCCTAGTCTTTTTGGTCTCACCAATAGGGATCTCGGTCTCATCGAGATGGGATTGTAATCTCTCTGTTTCCCTTCGTAACGTTTTGGTCAAACCGAGATGAGCGATCGGTCCCACCGAGATTGCAATGCAAACACTCTGTTTCCTTTTCGTAACGTTTCGGTCCAACCGAGATGAGCGAATCGGTCCCACCGAGTTTGCCTGACCAACTCTCTGTTTGTCTATTACCAAAATCTGTCCCACTAAGTTTGTGTAATCGTTCTCATCGAGATTACGTTATGCCCTAACCCTAATGAAATCGGTCCCACCAAGTTGACATGTCGATCCCAACGAAACACCTAACGGTCACATTATGAACCAAATCGGTCTGACCGAGTTCTCTGAATCGGTTCCACCGAGTTTGGTGATTTGTGTGTAACGGTTAGATTTTTTGTGGAGGCTATAAATACCCCTCCACCCACTCTTCATTCGTGGAGAGAGCCCTCATAACATGCCTACACTTCCAATACATATTTTCTGAGAGAGAACCACCTACACTTGTGTTGAGGTCAAGATATTCCATTCCAACCACATAAATCTTGATCTCTAGCCTTCCCCAAGTTGCTTTCCACTCAAATCTTCTTTCTACCAAATCCAATCCTATGAGAGAGAGAGAGTTGAGTGTTGGGGAGACTATCATTTGAAGCACAAGAGCAAGAAGTTCATCATCAACACACCATTTGTTACTTCTTGGAGAGTTGTGTCTCCTAGATTGGCTAGGTGTCACTTGGGAGCCTCCGACAAGATTGTGGAGTTGAACCAAGGAGTTTGTAAGGGCAAGGAGATCACCTACTTCGTGAAGTTCTACCCTAGTGAGGCAAGTCCTTCGTGGGCGACGACCATGGTGGGATAGACAAGGTTGCTTCTTCGTGGACCCGTCGTGGGTGGAGCCCTTCGTGGACTCGCGCAACCATTACCCTTCATGGGTTGAAGTCTCCATCAATGCGGATGCACGATAGCACCACCTATCAGAACCACGGATAAAAAATCTTCGTGTCAACATTGCGTTTGCTCCCTCAAACTCATCCCTTTACCTTCATATGCAATTGTTTTACATTCCGCTGCTATACTCTTAGAATTGCATGTGTAGGTTGATTGCTTGACTCGTGCTATGTTGCTAAAATCTGCCAAGAACTAAAATTGGGAAAAGGCTAGATTTTTATTTGGTCAAGTAGTCTAATCACCCCCCCTCTAGATATACTTTCGATCCTAGAGTCTCCAAATCTCGGAAAAATAACTTCTTTAAGCATCTTAATAGAAGTGTTATGATCAGCACTACTAGTTGGAATAGCTTCAACCCACTTAGTAACGTAATCAACATCAACTAAAATATATGTATACCCAATAGAGGAAGGAAACGGTCCCATATAATCAAAGCCCCAGACATCGAATGGTTCAATAACAAGTGAATAATTCATAGGCATTTCTTGACATCTACTAATATTACCAGTTCTTTGACATTCATCACAAGACAAGAAAAACTTACGGGCATCCTTGAAGAGAGTAGGCCAATAAAAACCGGATTGTAGTACCTTATGTGCAGTTCTATCTCCAGCATGGTATCCTCCATAAGCCTCGGAGTGACACTTGTGTAGGATCTGTTCCTGTTCATGCTCAGGTACACAACGTCTAATAACACCATCTACTCCTTCTTTATAAAGGTGTGGGCCATCCAAAAAGTAATGTCTTAAGTTGTAGAAGAACTTTTTCTTTTGCTGGTATGTGAAACTAGGTGATATAAATTTAGCAACAATATAATTAGCATAATCAACATACCATGGAGCCGTACGAGAAGCATTTATGACAGACAATTGTTCATCAGGAAAGCTATCATCAATAGGTAGTGGGTCATCAAGAACATTATCTAGTCTAGACAAGTTGTTTGCAATGAGGTTCTCAGCTTCCTTTCTATCAATAATATGCAAATCAAATTCTTGAAGCAAGAGAACCCATCTAATAAGTCTAGGTTTAGCATCTTTCTTTTCCATAAGATATTTAATAGCAGCATGATCAGTGTGAACAGTTACTTTAGAATCAACAATATAGGGTTTGAACTTATCACAAGCAAATACTACCTCTAAAAATTCCTTTTCGGTAGTAGCATAATCTCTCTGGGCACTGTCCAGAGTCTTACTAGCATATTGGACAACATTTAGTTTCTTATCAACCATTTTCCCTAAAACAGCCCCTCAACATAATCACTAGCATCACACATAATTTCAAAGGGTAAATTACACTTAGGTGGCTGGACAATAGGTGCAGAAATCAAAGCTTTTTTAAGTAGTTCAAATGCTTCTACACAATCATCATCAAAGAAAAAAGGGACATCTTTTTGTAAGAGATTAGTCACAGGCCTAGAAATTTTAGAGAAGTCCTTAATGAACCTCCTATGAAAACCGGCATGACCAAGGAAACTCCTTATACCTTTGATGTCCTTAGGACACGACATATTTTCAATAGCATCAACCTTAGCTTTATCAACTTCAATACCTCTTTCAGAAATTTTATGCCCCAAGACAATACCTTCATTAACCATAAAGTGGCACTTCTCCCAATTCAATACAAGAATAGTTTCTTCACATCTTTGCAAAACTCGATCAAGGTTGCTTAAGCAATCATCAAAAGAAGTTTCATATACGGAGAAATCATCCATGAAAACCTCAATAATCTTTCCACAAAAGTCAGAGAATATAGCAGTCATACATCTTTGAAAAGTAGCAGGTGCATTGCATAAACCAAAAGGCATACGTCTATAAGCAAAGGTACCGAAAGGGAAAGTAAAAGTAGTCTTTTCTTGATCCTCTTTTGACACAGGAATTTGAGAGAAACCAGAATAACCATCTAGAAAGCAAAAATGTGTATGTTTGGATAATCGTTCTAGCATTTGATCAATAAAAGGTAAAGGGTAATGATCCTTTTTAGTAGCTTTATTTAATCTGCGGAAATCAATTACCATTCTATAACCTGTAACAATTCTTTGTGGGATCAATTCATCTTTATCATTGGGAACGACAGTAATACCGTCCTTCTTTGGGACACAATGGACAGGACTTACCCACTGACTATTAGCAAAGGGATAAATTATACCTGCCTCAAGAAGCTTTAGTATTTCTTTTCTTACCACTTCTTTCATCTTAGGATTTAACCGTCGTTGGTGATGAACAACCGGTTTCGCGTCTTTCTCCAATTTTATTTTGTGCTGGCATAGAGTGGGACTAATGCCCTTAAGATCATCAAGAGTATATCCAATAGCAGCACAGTGCTTCTTCAGAGTTTTCAATAATTTCTTTTCCTCATACTATGAAAGGTTAGCACTAATAATAACATGATATATCTCTTTCTCATCAAGATAAGCATATTAAGAGTATCAGGTAAAGGTTTAAGCTGAAACACGGGATCACCCTTGGGTGGAGGAGGATCCCCTAGGATTTCAACAGGCAAGTTGTGTTTCAAAATAGGTCCCTGTTTAAAGAATACTTCATCTATTTCCCTTCTTTCATTCATAAACATATCATTTTCATGGTCTAGCAAATATTTTTCTAAAGGGTCATTAGGAGGTACGACAATAGAAGCAAGACCAATAATTTCATCTTTACTAGGCAATTCTTTATCATGATGTTGTCTATGAAATTTAGCAAATTTAAATTCATCACACATATCCCCTAAACCGACAGAAACAATATCCTTATTGCAGTCCATCTTAGCATTAACAATATTCAAGAAGGGTCTACCAAATGTAATGGGACAAAAGTTATCTTTTGGGGAACCAAGAACAAGAAAATCAGTAGGATATTTAACTTTCCCATACAAGACTTCAACATCTCTAACAATCCCAACTGGTGAAATAGTGTCTCTATTGGCAAGTTTAATTGTGACATCAATTTCCTCTATCTCAACAGGTGCAATATCATGCATAATTTCTTCATATAAGGAATGAGGTATTGCACTTGCACTAGCACCCATATCACATAAGCCATGGTAGCAATGATCTCCTATTTTAACAGAAATAACAGGCATGCCTACAAAAAGTCTATGCTTATTTTTAGTATCAGGTCTAGCAATTCTAGCAGCTTCATCATAGAAGTAAATAACATGCCCATCAATATTATCGGCCATGAGATCTTTAACCATAGCAACACTAGGTTCAACTTTAATTTGCTCAGAAGGGGTAGGTGTTCTAGTATTACTCTTACGAACCACAGTTGAAGATTTAGCATGATCCTTTATTCTAATAGGGAAAGGTGGTTTCTCAATATAAGCAGTAGGAACAAAAATATCATTATAAGTGATAGTCTTTTCTTCAACTTTAATAGGTGCAACTACTTTTACTTCAATGGGAGGATTATATTTAAACCACTTCTCCTTAGGGAGATCAACATGAGTAGCAAAGGATTCACAGAAAGAAGCTACTATCTCAGAGTCAAGTCCATATTTAGTGCTAAATTCACAGAAAGCATCGGTATCCATAAAAGATTTAACACAATCAAACTTAGGTATTATACCTGACTCCTTACCTTCGTCGAGATCCCAATCTTCAGAGTTGCATTTAATTCTTTCCAATAAATCCTATTTGAATTCAACAGTCTTCATCATAAAAGAACCAGTATAAGAAGTATCGAGCATGGAGCGATTACTGAGAGAAAGCCGAGCATAAAAATTTTGAATGATAATTTCACTTGAGAGCTCATGATTGGGGCATGAATATAACATTGACTTAAGCCTCCCCCAAGCTTGAGCGATGATTTCTCCTTCGCGAGGCCAAAAATTAAATATATAATTGCGATCACGATGAACAAGATGCATAGGATAAAACTTCTGATGAAATTCCAATTTCAATCGGTTGTAGTTCCATGATCCCATATCATCACATAGCCTAAACCATGTCAATGCCTTTCCCTTCCAAGATAAAGGGAAGACCTTCTTCTTGATAACATCCTCGGGCATACCTACAAGCTTAAATAATCCACAAACTTCATCCACATAGATTAGGTGCAAATCGGGATGTAATGTTCCATCACCTGTAAAAGGATTAGCTAGCAGTTTCTCTATCATACCCGAAGGAATTTCAAAGTAAACATTTTCAGTAGGTTCAGTAGGTTGAGGAGCAACTCTTTGCTCTACTGGTCGGGGTGAAGATACCCCGAACAAGCCCCTCAAAGGATTATGTTCCATAATAACAAGTGACAGTAAATTTCAGCACACTATATAAATTTTTCCTTACCAAATTCCACCTACCAAAGGCACTTCACGCCCCGGCATGGCGCCAGAAAAGAGTCTTGATGACCCACAAGTGTAGGGGATCTATAGTAGCCTTTTCGATAAGTAAGAGTGTCGAACCCAATGAGGAGCAGAAGGAAATGATAAGCAGTTTTCGGTAAGGTATTCTCTGCAAGCACTGAAATCATCGGTAACAGATAGTTTTGTGATAAGGTAATTTGTAATGGGTAACAAGTAAATAAAGTAAATAAGGTGCAGCAAGATGGCCCAATCCTTTTTGTAGCAAAGGACAAGCCTGGAGAAACTCTTATATAAAGGAAAGCGCTCCCGAGGACACATGGGAATTATCGTCAAGCTAGTTTTCATCACGTTCATATGATTCGTGTTCGGTACTTTGATAATTTGATATGTGGGAGGACCAGTGCTTGGGTACTGCCCTTCCTTGGACAAGCATCCCACTTATGATTAACCCCTATTACAAGCATCCGCAACTATAAAAGAAGTATTAAGGTAAACCTAACCATAGCATGAAACTAAATAATCCACAAACTTCATCCACATAGATTAGGTGCAAATCGGGATGTAATGTTCCATCACCTATAAAAGGATTATATAGCAGTTTCTCTATCATACCCGAAGGAATTTCAAAGTAAACATTTTCAGTAGGTTCAGTAGGTTGAGGAGAAACTCTTTGCTCTAGTGATCGGGGTGAAGATACCCTGAACAAGCCCCTCAAAAGATTATGTTCCATAGTAACAAGTGACGGTAAATTTCAGCACACTATATAAAATTTTCCTTACCAAATTCCACCTACCAAAGGCGCTTCACTCCCCGGAAACGGCGTCAGAAAAGATTCTTGATGACCCACAAGTGTAGGGGATCTATCATAGCCTTTTCAATAAGTAAGAGTGTCGAACCCAACGAGGAGCAGAAGGAAATGATAAGCGGTTTTCAGCAAGGTATTCTCTGCAAGCACTGAAATTATCGGTAAAAAGATAGTTTTGCGATAAGGTAATTTGTAACGGGTAACAAGTAAGTAAAGTAAATAAGGTGCATCAAGATGGCCCAATCCTTTTTGTAGCAAAGGACAAGCCTGGACAAACTCTTATATAAAGGAAAGCGCTCCCGAGGACACATGGGAATTATTGTCAAGCTAGTTTTCATCACGTTCATATGATCCGCGTTCGGTACTTTGATAATTTGATATGTGGGAGGACCGGTGCATGGGTACTGCCCTTCCTTGGACAAGCACCCCACTTATGATTAACCCCTATTGCAAGCATCCGCAACTACAAAAGAAGTATTAAGGTAAACCTAACCGTAGCATGAAACATATGGATCCAAATCAGCCCCTTACGAAGCAACTCATAAACTAGGGTTTAAGCTTCTGTCACTCTAGTAACCCATCATCTACCTATTACTTCCCAATGCCTTCCTCTAGGCCCAAACAATGGTGAAGTGTCATGTAGTTGACGTTCACATGACACCACTAGAGGAAAGACAACATATATCTCATCAAAATATCGAACGAATACCAAATTCACATTACTACTTATAGCAAGACTTCTCTCGTGTCCTCAGGAACAAACGTAACTACTCATAAATCATATTCATGTTCATAATCAGAGGGGTATTAATATGCATAAAGGATCTGAACATAGAATCTTCCACCAGATAAACCAACTAGCATCAACTACAAGGAGTAATGAACACTACTAGCAACCCACAGGTACCAATCTGAGGCTTTGGGACAAAGATTGGATACAAGAGATGAACTAGGGTTTGAGATGAGATGGTGCTGGTGAAGATGTTGATGGAGATTGACCCCCTCCCGCAGAGAGGATCGATGGTGATGACGATGGTGATGATTTCCCCCTCCTGGAGGGAAGTTTCCCGAGCAGAACAACTCCGCCGGAGCCCTAGATTGGTTCCGCCAAGGTTCCGCCTCGTGGCGGCAGAGTTTCGTCCCGTGAGCTAGCTTATGATTTTTTCCTCGACAAAAGACCTCATATAGCAGAAGATGGGCATCAGAGGGCTGCCAGGGGGCCACGAGATAGGGGGGCGCACCCAGGGGGTAGGGCGCGCCCCCCTCCCTTGTGGATGGTGGGTGGCCCCCCTCTGGTACTTCCTTTGCCCAATATTTTTTATATATTCTGAAACATGCTCCCGTGAAGTTTCAGGACTTTTGGAGTTGTGCAGAATAGGTCTCTAATATTTGCTCCTTTTCCTGCCCAGAATTCCAGCTGCCGGCATTCCCCCTCTTCATGTAAACCTTATAGAATAAGAGAGAATAGGCATAAGTATTGTGACAGAATGTGTAATAACAACCCATAGTGCGATAAATATCGATATAAAAGCATGATGCAAAATGGATGTATCAGACCTCACTTGTCCTCAAGCGAAAATCGAAATCAAAAACATGTCCACATGCTTAGAGAGAGAGGTGTCGATAAAAACAAAATACAGATATAGAAGCATCATGTTCATTATTATAACAACAAACTTAAACATAAGACTTTTATCATAGAACTCTTATCATAGACTTCTCATGAATAAGTGATAATTCATCACACTATTGAAGTATAAAGCAAAAACTCTATTAGAATCCAACAAACTATGTTCTCAATCAACTTTGCAACTAAAATTCATCATCTTTTCAGGAAGGGTCACGTGTCGGAGCCTTTAGGAAAGTCCACATACTCAACCATCATATAGTCTTTCATGATTGCTAACACTCACTGCGTACACATGAGCAAACCGTTTCAACCGGACACATAGAAAGATAGGGGCTTGTAGTTTCGCCTCCCAACGTATTCACCTCAAAGGTGATGTCAACTATAGTAACTCATGCTATCTATATTCAACTGGACATATGTGCCTAGATCTTTCCTCACCACATGATGCTTGCCAAAGGAGAAAATAAAAAGGAATAGAGAGAAAACTTTGACTGTTTGCATAAAAGTAAATACATAAAAGTAAAAGATAGGCCCTTCACAGAGGGAAGCATAGGTTGCCATGCGCTTATTTGTTTGTATGCTCAACCCCTTAATGCAAAAGAATGTCACATTGCATTGCCCCTTGTGATAGCGAACTTTATTATGCAGTCTGTCGCTTTTATTCTTCACCATCACAAGTTCGTGCAACGCTCGATTTTCTCTTACACTAAATGATCTCACACTTCTAGAAGCAATTTTTATTGCCTTTTTGCACCGATGACAACTTACTTCAAGGATCTTGCTCAATCCCTAGGTAGGTATAGTGGACTCTTGAAAATAGGATTTGGGTTTAAGGGTTTTTGGATGCACAAGTAGTATCTCTACTTAGTGTGGAATTTTTGGCTAGCAAAGATAGGGGGCAAGCACCATATGTGAAAGGATCTATGACAATATGACTTTTATGTGAATATAAACAAACATGAACCATTAGGTTGTCTTCCTTGTCCAACGTCAACAATTTTGGCATATAATATTTTGATGCGGGCTCACAATCACAAAAGATTTCTAGGATGGTATATTTATATGTGAATCTTCTCTTCCCTTATTAATTCTTTCATGAGTTGCATCATTGACTATTGCTATGTTTGTCAATCTCTAATCAACTTTTCTACTTATACTTTTCCTTATGTGGTGTCATCACCTACCATAAGATTAGCATATGATATTTTTCATTTATTTCCTTTCTTTCATTTATTTCCTTTCTTTTAATTGCAACATGAAAATAAAGAAAGCAAAAACTCAAACTAAACTTTATTATATATCTCGCACACGATTACAAGGATATATCACTAAGAAAACTCTCGAAAATTGTGGCACCCCGGCTCAAAGAAACCGGAATGCCCCGTATTCCAACCCAGAGATTGGGGAGAAGTCTTCTGGAATAAGGCACTACTTAGCATAGAACAAACCAGCTTTCTATTATTACACGAATATGAATACAATGTCTCCGATATTACAATGAATAACATCAGCATGGTGACACTACGCCATCCTCAGTTGCTCCATGCAAGCAGCAGAACAACTCGAAGCAGCGGAATAATTCCAGCAGCGGAACAGCGACGACAATGATGAACTCCACTCCGCAGGGACTCTGGCTGGAACGCTTATCCTAGTTCGCATGAACAGAAACCACGACAAGCAATCAAGAAGTCACAGCATGACCTGCAAACTGGCTTGACACGCCAGGTCAGTACATTGAATGTACTTGCAAGCTCACAATAACCAGAAGAATTCAAGACAAACGACAACATGGCAATTATAGGTTAAGGAATTATCATGAGATCCAGGATACATGGCATGAACAACATGAACATGATACAGCTAGAACAATATGATCATGGCATGAACATACAAATTTGACGATACTAGCATGCAACATGATGACACTATATGCACCACTTATTTTGCTCGGGTTAACTCATAACCATCGCATGCATCACTTACCAACCTCGGACATCACACGATCATCCCAGGATCAAATCAAGCTTGGTATAAACAATACCGTAGTAATCATTAAATGGCCACAAGGAGCTTGATCTTCACCCATGATTCTCGCACAACATCACGAATATCCAACAACTCGGTATCCTCGATACCACGGTGATCATTCACGGATCACAAACGGAACCACTCTGGACTCAACGGGTTACTTCGTAACCAAATGGTGATCATTCCACGATCACCACCAATCTCTTTCTCATCATCGAACCAGGGTTATTATTAAGCAAGTTATTATTATTACTGTTGACCCATAGTGTGACTGACACGAACTGGGCCCTTATCCGTGGGCACGGCTATCGATAGATTTAATACACACTCTGCAGAGTTAGTACACTGTACCCAAAACACGGAACCCATGGCCTCGCAATCCCATTCGGGTGGACCAACGGCGTTCCGACAAAACCGTCCTACTGCCATGACACTCTCCCGGCCACTCCGACCAACTCCCCTTTGGGCTAAGTCATGGGTGGCCCCGTGCCTACCAAAGGCACCAACGACCACCATCGTGGCAAAACATAAACGGTCCCAAACGGGGACAAGGATCCATACAACAACAACAGGCACACAAGGCTTATGTCCGCCTACCTGATCAGGGTAGCGCGCGCCCATAACCTTCCATCGTTGGAGGCACCGGCGAGAGGCATGACAATAGACCCAGTTAAGACCTTCCCAATAGGTAAGCGTGGTTGCACTGGTCAGCTCGATATGGTGGCACCATGACTCAGCCAACAATTGTTCAAGTTCAATTTAATCCGGTTAAACTTGAATGCAAATATCTGATCCATGATATAATAACATGATGCAATTACAATGCATGAGCATGCTATCAACATAAGCACAGGGTACAACATAAGTATCCACGATATCAACAATGAATCATATTCAACTGAGCATGGCATAATGACGAGCATGAATATCACAAGTACAACACTACTCATATCATGACCATTATCATCAACAATAAATACCATGCAAGAACACATCAATAACATCATCGAGTAAACACTTAACCAACTAACAGCAAAGGAACAATGCATATTAACGGTACTCGGTAACCGACGTTAGTCATGCACCGAAGAACATGACCAACCCAACATGTACTACTATCAAGCATGACCAATATGAAAGTAATACTAGCAGGTACAACATGATAACAGAGTGCAAGAAAACATAGCATGACGGTAATCACTGATCCATAAGCATAACTGAAATAACGATAGCAGTAGCAAAACAATCATACAGTTATTAAAGATTTAAGTTGAAAACCAATGATATTGCATGGCTATCATGCAAATGGTGGTTGTGACTTGCCTGGGAATGAAGAATGCACTAGGGAGATGTGCAGAACAATCATGGAACAAATCGCCGGAAAAGTTCTCTCTCAGAGGGGCTGATTAGGGGCAAGGGCAAAAAGGTCATTTTCACATTGTCAAACCAGGGTCAAAATGATACCAACGGGCTCGACGAAATGAAGAAGTGGGCTTTGGAATCACCTCATTTGGAGTTAGGATCAAAAAGATATAGAGGTTTTTCTGCCAGGGACCTATCTATAAAGAAATCATCACAAACAGGCCGTCGGCTGAAAAAACAAAGAGCGCTTGCGGAAATACGCCTTCTCCTCTGGAAAACGTATTACTCGCTGCAACAGAGACAAAATACACTTTGAGAAAAGGAAAACGTACTTTGGGTGAAGGAGAGGGAAAATACGCTTTCTAGAAGCGAAATTGCACTCACGGGTTTGCGCCTCCACTTAATCCAGTCAGCAGGGTGCGGGGCCGGGCCTAGTCTCACTGACACGCGGGGCCTGTGGGCTCCAAGGCTAGCTGGCGGGGAGGGATTGTCGCCTTCGTCTTCTCCCCGTGCTCGCCCGTGGTCCAGAGAGAGGCCGCCGGCGCCGGCGCTTGCCTGGCCGACTCCGGCCATCCCCCGAGCCATGCAGCAGGTCGGCGCACTCACGGAGATGAGCCGCACCCTCCTGGAGCATCCAAACACCACGGGGAGTACGGCATCGAGCAAGGCCGCGGCTGCAGCGGACGGTGGCTCCGGGCGGTGATGGGCTTGCGGTCAGAGGCCACCGGAGGAGGAGATGAGGTGTTGGGGTGGCTCCGGGGTGGTGATGGAGGTCGCCGGAGGTGGAGAAGAGGAGGGGGAGGCTCGGGTCGGCCGAATTTGAGCGGAGCACCGCTGCGAGGCTTCGGCCATGGGAGGGGCAGGAGAGGTTCTCGAGCTCGTTTGAGAGGCTGGGGAGGGGTAGTGGAGGGAGGAGAGGAAGCTGATGAGCTCGGGAGGCCGCGGGGATGGCTATATATAGCCGGGAAAGGGAGGCCAAGCTCAGGTGTCGCCGTGGGGATCCGGCCAACGTTCTGGTGACGGCCAGCGAGCACGGGATGGCGCGGGAACACGACGAGGGAGAAGCAGACGCGCTACAGAGGGTCACACAGACGAGCAGAGCTTGGGGACAAGAGGAGGAACAAGCCATGTCGCGAACAGAGACGGTCGGCTACAGGTTTCTCGTGGGCACGCGGCGACGAGCGCTGATGGAGGGCTTATGGAGGGGGAGATGGCTCCAGGAGGACGGCGACGACGCGGTAAAATGGTTAGACATGCTCATGAGCGCGAAGGCGACGAGAGGAGGAGGGGCCCGAGCAAGAAACCATCCAGCTCGCGTCCATGCCATGCCAGAGCTCGTGGTCACCACATGCACTGGTGCACAAAGTGCCACAAGGCCAGCCAAACGATGTCTGGGGGTTTGTCCTTCCTGGGAAGGTTTCAACTGCGGTGGTAGTTTGGTGAAAATCGCTCTGGTTAAATGCTAATTAACCTCCGAATTTTACTGTAGTAAACTTGAACGTGCATTGGTGATCAGTAGTAACTTGGTTGGGTCCAAAAGGTTTGTCTGGGGTGATTAGTTTAGAAAGGACTATAATCCCGGAGATTTTGGAGCAGAATGGAGCACAAACTAATATAGTTGCTTTGTAACTCACATTATGGTCCAGAAACTAGATCAGGAAGGTGCACTCACAAGGAGAAGCCAAAAAAGCTGAAATTTGGCAAGGCTTAGGGATTTGGCCATACTAAGATGTTGTAAAAATTTCATACCAATTGGTCAAGCCAAAATGGTACTTGCTTCACAAACATCTCCTCTGGACAGAAACTTGCAAAACTTCCAGAGGAATATTTACTTGATGAATTGGTCCCAAATTTGGTGGAGATAGGTTTTATGGTAATGAGAATGCTCTGGCAAATTTTTAGGCAAAATGAAGTAATATAAAATGTACTTGCTTCACAATCTGGAAATATTGACAAAATCAAAGATTTTGTCCTGTACTCACATAGATGATTGGATAAGGCTGAAAATTGAAGGAGAGAAATGATGTGAGCACATTAAGGAGTGTGCAAAATTTCAACTAATTTGGATAACCCTAGCTAGTACTTCCTTCACAAAGCTTTCTGTTTGAGAGAAACTTTGAAAATTCACCGAGGAAGTTTGGCTAGGCAAATAAATTTGAATTTTGGCACAGGGAAATTATTTGGACAGGAAAAGATGTCCAAAAAGTTTGGGGTCAAATGGGCAAATATAAATAGCACTTGCTTCACAATGTGCCATTTAGGACAGAATAGGAAATGAATTTATTGAGCATGCTGAGAAATATGGCCAATGAAATATTTTGCCATATTTGAGGAAGATATGACCCAAAAAATTATAAGAATTATTTGGGGATTTTTGGATGGGCAGAAATATAGGTTGCTTCACAACCTAGGGCAGATAGGGTTATTTGTTTAATAGAAAAAGAAATATTCCTGAGAAAAAGAAATTAGGGTTTGGTCAAGCAGTGAAGTGACATGATCTTGGCAAGGTTTTGGGAAAGATGAGCCACTTGGGAGGGGGGATGAGGATGATTTCCCAGGTGGCAAGGCCACAGAACCACACCAAAAAGAAAAACAGAGCAAAAACTAAATAAATTAAAAGAAAAGGAAAGGGCCAAAATCCAGGCTGTTACAAAAATAAAGGATTGAACTAAAATTTTATTCATCTAAAGCAAAATATCAAACTAAAATAAGTAAAGGCAAAAGATAGTGGGGATGATACGATACCGGGGCACCTCCCCCAAGCTTGGCGGAAGCCAAGGGGAGTGCTCATACCCGATACTCAGTTCTCTTTTGGTGATAAAGAAGAAGGTGGTGGTGATGAAGAAATCCTATCCTTGAGGATCAAGAGATTCTCCAATCGACGGATGATGCTCTGGAGGTGGATGATGTGCTCTTGATGCAGAATATTTCACGGGTGAGATACTTATTTTGCACACGAACTGTTTCAATGATGCAAAAGGCTTCAATCTCGGTAGGAGTAAGATGAGCATATTAAGGTTTAAGGATATCTTCCTCTTCCTCCTTGGCTGGAAGTGCTTGCTCGAAGACCAGAGGTTGATCTATGGTAAACTCCTTGCTCTCGTCTCCCTTGACGGCTTCTATGGGCTCTTCTCTCTTCGGCTTGATCTTCATCAACCAAGCATCCTCTTCCACGTTGTTGGAGGAAGAAGAATACATGATGCCTGGCCCAACAGATCTAATTGAAAATAGCAAGAAAAGAGAACAAAAGATTTCTTCGCGATAAAGTGGTCAATAGGTTCGGGAGGTATATAACGATTTTTTTATCTTGGGAAACAAGCAAGCCATAGAAAAATGGAGTCCGGAAGGTGCCCCAGGTAGGCAGAACCCACCTGGGCGCACTTGGCTGCCAGGTGCGCCCTGGTGGCCTGTGCCCACCAGGGTATGCTTCCTAGAAGTTTCTTATTTTTCTAAATATTCCAAAACTGACGAAAAATATTTTTGCGGAGTTTTCAAAGTCCGTTTACTTACCGTATCATGTAGCTCCTTATTTTCATGATTCTGGAGTGTTCCGGAAGGACTCTTTTATATGTTCTTCCGGTGTCAAAGTTTGGATAATATTACTTTCAACATTAATGGGCATACCTGAGATATAATGTTTTATTCGTTGCCCGTTAACAACCTTCGGGTTAGTACTTTCGGCATTATTTATTTTGATGGCTCCAGAATGATAAACCTCCTCGATGACATAGGGGCCTTCCCATTTTGAGAGGAGTTTTCCTGCAAAGAATCTGAAGCGAGAGTTGTACAAAAGAACATATTCTCCTACTTTAAACTCACGCTTTTGGATTCTTTTATCATGCCATCTTTTGACTTTTTCTTTAAACAACTTGGCATTTTCATAAGCTTGGGTTCTCCATTAATCTAATGAGCTAATATCAAATAACCTCTTTTCACCGGCAAGTTTGAAATCATAGTTGAGTTCTTTGATTGCCCAATATGCTTTATGTTCTAACTCAAGAGGCAAATGACAAGCTTTTCCATAAACCATTTTATAAGGAGACATACCCATAGGATTTTTATATGTTGTTCTATAAGCCCAAAGTGCATCATCTAATTTCTTAGACCAATTCTTCCTGGACCTATTGACAGTCTTTTGCAAGATTAATCTTATTTCTCTATTGCTAAGTTCAACTTGACCACTAGATTGAGGATGATAAGGTGATGCAATTCTATGGTTAACATCATACTCCCTCCATTCCTTTATATAAGGTGTATTATTTTTGGCACGGTGACCAAGGCACATGATTATGGACATGTTAGGACTAAATTACCCAAAGAAAATTTATTGGTTTGTGGCAGGTAAATCAGTTAGTCCAGGAAAGTATGAGATACATGTAATCGAGAGAGATAGGGATATTTTCCTTCTTTTGCTACAAGGAGGGATACAGACAATCAAGAAAGAGATACTTTCCTTTTTCTGGTGGGATAAAAGGGGAATTATGAGGAATTAGAAGAAATGCACCTTACATTATGGAATTTTTTCAAAAAACAAATACACCTTATATAAAGGAACGGAGGGAGTACTTGGCAAGCATTTGACGGAAAGCACCATGAATAAAGTGTGAACCACCATCAGTCATTAAATATCTAGGGACTCCAAACCTTGGGAAAATAACTTCCTAAAGCATTTTAATAGAGGTGTTGTGATCAGCACTGCTGGTTGGAATTGCTTCTACCCGTTTAGTAACATAATCAACAGCAGCCAAAATATGTGTATACCCATTAGAGGAAGGAAAAGGTCCCATGTAATCAAATTCTCAAACATCAAATGGTTCAACAGCAAGTGAATAATTCATAGGAATTTCTTGACACTTACCAATATTACCTATTCTTTGGCATTCATCACAAGATAAGACGAACTTACGAGCATCCTTGAAGAGAGTAGGCCAATAAGATCCAAATTACAATACCTTGTGAGCAGTTCTGTCTCCAGCATGATGCCCTCCATAAGCTTTGGAGTGGCATTTCCATAGTATTTGTCCCTGTTCATGCTTAGGTACACAATGTCAAATAATACCATCTACTCCTTCTTTATAAAGATGTGGGTCATCCCAAAAGTAATGTCTTAAATCATAGAAGAATTTTTTCTTTTGTTGATATGTAAAACTAGGTGGTAAATATTTAGCAACAATGTAATTAGCATAGTCAGCACACCAAGGAGTGTTGTGAGCAACATTTATTGCTGTTAAGTGCTCATCAGGAAAATTATCATCAATAGGTAGTGGGTCATCAGGCACATTTTCAAGCCTAGACAAGTTATCAGCTATGGGGTTCTCAACTCCTTTCCTATCAGTGATATGTAAATCAAATTCTTGTAGCAAGAGAACCCATCGAATAAGTCTAAGTTTAACATCTTTCTTTTCCATAAGATATTTAATAGCAACATGATCGGTGTGAACAATTACTTTTGAATCAACAATGTAAGTCTAAATTTATCACAAGCAAACACCACTGCTAAGAATTCTTTTTCAGTAGTAGCATAATTTCGTTGAGCACTGTCTAGAGTTTTACTAGCATAATGAATAACATTCAGTTTCTTAGCAACTCTTTGTCCCAGAACAACACCAACATCATAATCACTAGCATCACACATAATTTCAAAAGGCAAGTTCCAATCATGTGGTTGAACAATAGGTGCAGAAATTAAGGTTTTCTTGAGTGTTTCAAAGGCTTCTAAATAATCATCATCAAAAACAAAAGGAATGTCCTTTTGCAAAAGGTTTGTAAGAGGCCTAGAAATTTTATAAAAGTCTTTCATAAATCTCCTATAGAAACCAGCATAACCTAGGAAACTACAAATACCTTTGATATCTTTAGGACATGACATTTTCTCAATTGCATCTACCATAGCTTTGTCCACTTCAATACCTCTTTCAGAAATTTTATGACCCAAGACAATGCCTTCATTAAACATAAAGTGGCACTTCTCCCAATTCAAGACAAGATTTGTTTGTTCACATGTCCGCAAAACTCGATCAAGATTTCTTAAACAATCATCAAAAGACTTCCCATAAATAGATAAATCATCCATCAAAACCTCAACAATCTTTTCACAGAAGTCAGAGAATATAGCAGTCATACATCTTTGAAAGGTAGCAGGTGCATTGCATAAACCAAAACACATACGTCTATAAGCATAAGTTCCAAAGGGACAAGTAAAAGTGGTATTTTCTTGATCGGGTTGAGAAACAGGTATTTGTGAAAAACCAGAATAACCATCAAGGAAGCAAAAATGTGTGTGCTTAGATAATATTACTAGCATTTGATTAATAAAAGGCAGAGGGTAATGATCTTTTCTAGTTGCTTTGTTTAATTTTCTAAAATCAATTACCATTCTATAACCTGTAACAATTCTTTGTGGAATAAGTTCATTCTTATCATTAGGAACAACAGTAATACCTCCCTTTTTGGGGACACAATGAACAAGACTTACCCATCTACTGTCAGCTATGGGATAGATTATACCTGCTTCTAGAAGTTTTAATATTTCCATTCTTACCACTTCTTTCATCTTCGGATTTAACCGACATTGGTGATCAACAATGGGTTTAGCATCAGGTTCCATATTAATATTGTGCTGACATAGAGTGGGACTAATGCCCTTTAAATCATCAAGAGTATATCCAATAGCAGCTTGGTGCTTCCTTAGAACTTCCAATAATCTTTTTTCTTCATGTTTTGAAAGGTTAGCACTAATAATAACAGGATATATCTTCTTTTCATCAAGATAAGCATATTTCAAAGTGTCTGGCAATTGTTTTAATTCAAACACAGGATCACCTTTAGGTGGAGGAGGACCTCCTAGAGTTTCAATAGGAAAATTGTGTTTAAGCAGAGGACGTTGTTCAAAGAAAATCTTATCTATTTCATTTCTTTCATGCATATGTAATTCATTTTCATGGTCTAGCAAATATTGTTCTAGTGGATCAGTAGGAGGCACAACAATAGAAGCAAGGCCAATTAATACATATTTACTAGGCAATTCTTTTTCATGAAGTTTTCTACTAAACTTGGAAAAATTAAACTCATGAGACTCATCACCAAAACTAACACCGACAGTTTGTTTCTCACAGTCTATTCTAGCATTAACAGTGTTCAAGAAAGGTCTACCAAAGATAATGGGGCAGAAGTCATCTTTTGGGGAACCGAGAACAAGAAAATCAGTAGGGTATTTTATTTTCCCACACAAGATTTCAACATCTCTAACAATCCCAATTGGTGATATAGTGTCTCTATTAGCAAGTTTGATAGTGACATCTATGTCTTCTATCACTGCGGGTGCTATGTCATTCATAATTTCTTGATATAAGGAATAAGGAATAGCACTCACGCTAGCACCTAGTCACATAAACCATGATAACAGTGATCTCCTATTTTAACTGAGACAACGGGCATGCCAACAACATGTCTGTGTTTATCCTTTTTATCAGGTTTGGCTATTCTAGCAGCTTCTTCATAGAAGTAAATAACATGCCCATCTACATCTTCTTCCAAGAGATCCTTAACCATAGCAATACTAGGTTCTACTTTAATTTGTTCATCAGGTTTAGGTGTTCTAATATAACTTCTGTTGATCACAGTTGAGACTTTAGTATGTTCTTTTATCCTAACAGGGAAAGGTGGTTTCTCAATATAAGCAGTAGGAACAACTGGGTCTACATTATAAATTAAACTTTCTTCTTTAACTGGTACCGGTTCTTTAATTTCTTCTTTAATAGGTGGGTGATATTTAAACCACTTCTCTTTAGGGAGATCAACATGAGTAGCAAATGATTCACAAAAGGAGGCTACTATCTCAGAGTCAAGTCCATATTTAGTGCTAAATTTTTGAAAAGCATCAGTATTCGTAAAAGATTTAACACAGTCATACTTAAGTTTAATACCTGACTCTTTACCTTCGTCGAGTTCCCAATCTTCAGAGTTGCGTTTAATTCTTTCCAAAATATCCCACCGGAATTCAATAGTCTTCTTCATAAAAGAACCAGCACAAGAAGTATCAAGCATGGTTTGATCATTACGAGAAAGCCGAGCATAAAAATTCTGGATAATAATTTCTCTCGAGAGATCATGATTAGGGCATGAGTGTAACATTGACTTCAGCCTCCACCAAGCTAGAGCGGTACTTTCTCCTTCACGAGGCCAAAAATTACATATATAATTCCAATCACGATGAACTAGATGCATAGGATAAATTTTTTGATGGAACTCCAATTTCAATCGATTCCAATTCCAGGATCCAATATCATCGCATAGCCTATACCATGCCAATGTTTTTCCCTTCAAAGATAAAGGGAAAACCTTCTTCATAAATTCATCTCCTGGTAAACCTGCAAGCTTGTTGCTATTGTGACATTTTGCTTCACTACGCGAAACACTTTGCTTGATTTCAGTGCAACTGCACAAAACGAGATTGGATTTCCTATTCATGTTGGTAGATTCGTACGTGATCTTGTGTGCGTCATGACAGGTTGGTACTTGCCTTCATCCACATGATTGTGAAGTGTGTTTTGAGATGCTGTGCTACTTGTATTGGTACTGTTTTAAATAAATGATGAATTGAAGCTATTGTATTGCTGTCTTTTCCCATTAAGTAGTGAACAAAAATGGGGCCAACCCAAACATGATGCTTGTTGTTTTGTTACAACAAATTCAGCATCACCCCCTTTATAAGCCAGTAATTGATGCCACTCTCAGAATTAACTACTGAATCTTATTTCAAAACTGCAACACTTGTTAGGGATTGGCGGGATTACCATTTTTGTGGCCGCATGTTTCATCCTCCTTTATTAGCCAGTAATTGATTCCTTTTTTGCCTCTGTTTATACAGGGATATCTATTCAACTTGTTGCTATTGCGGCATTTTGCTTCGCTACGCGAAACACTTTGCTTGATTTCAGTGCAACTGCACAAAACGAGATTGGATTTCCTATTCGTGTTGGCAGATTCGTATTTTATCATTGTCGGTCTCATGAAAGGTCAGTACATGCCTTCATCCACATGATTGTGCAGTGTGCTTTGAGATGTTGTGCTACTTGTATTGGTACTGTTTTAAATAAATGTTGAATTGAAGCTATTGTATTGCTGTCTTTTCCCATTAAGTAGTGAACAAAAATGGAACCAACCCAGACATGATGCTTGTTGCTTTGTTACAACAAACTCTGCATCACCCCCTTTATAAGTAGATGGAAGCACATACTGTTGTTGCGCCCACTCTACCCTGGAACTGAATCTTAGTTCAAAACTGCAAACACTTGTTAGGGATCGGCAGGAGTACCATTTCTGTTAGGGATCGGCCGGAGTACATGTTTAAGAAATGTATTGTTTAGATAATGTCTCTATTATTATATATCAGTTACAGACTTAAAGTGTTTTACAAATGGTACTATCCTGCTTTGTAGTTCTTTCTACATGTTTAACCAAGGTATTGTTAAGATATTGTCTCTGTTAAAATGAATCAGTCGCATTGTTTTAGGAATGATACTTTTCTGCTTTTTCGTTCTTTATACATCTTGAAACAAGGCATTGTTAAGATAATGTCTCAGTTAATATGAATGAATCACACTGATTGAGAATTGCTACTCTCCCGCTTTGTTTCCCATTAAGATAAGGTAGATCGATAGATGTTTTTCTTCTGGGAGTACAAGTCATCAACTGTTATTTCTCAGTAATTGTTTCCCTTATACCTTTTGTTGCTTACAGGGATATCAAAATTAAAGCTCGGTTTTATTCCGACTTCGATTTTAGTTCAACTGCACAAAAGGAGCCAATGTGTCCAAGGCAAACTGCTGCATTACTGGGTCCAGTAGGTCGTTCCACTTTGCAGAAAGAAGCAGTCATTGTTTGCGCTACATTACAGAAGGAATGACCGAGAAGCTTTACAGAGTATTAGGCCTTCCACTATGTAGGCCAAAAGAGGTGCCAATTTCACCTTTTCTTAGTTTGGCACCGAATCCCTCCATTGCTACAGCCGGTGCCATAAATACTAGACACCGGTGACATGACTAGTCTGCAGAGACCATTGGCAATTTAACAACACGTGGAGTGCCCTGGGCAAGAAGTGCCCAAACAAGTACAAGAAGCGACGGGACTCCACGATCATAGGCATTACATATTTTGAATGGGAAAAGCTTGTCAAAGTTTAATCATTGATGTTAGCAAGAAGCGACAGGATTCCACGATCAAAGGCATTACATTTTTGAATGGGAAAAGCTTGTCAAAGTTTAATCATTGATGTTAGCAAAAGACGTTAGGTTAATATATTGGAATTGGAAAACCTTGTCAAAATTTGCTCATTGATGTTAGCCAGAAGACATGCATTTGATATTTTTGAGTGGGACGCCCTTGCTGTGACCAGCGTCGAGTGTTTTTTCCTATTCATGTGTTTAGTTTAGAAGTAAATAGTTACTCTGCTGAGATATTCCTGTGTTAAGAGTTTGTTCTGAATATTGTCTATGTAATGCCAGACCTTGTGTTTGATTGCAAAGTTGAGCTTGGAATGTTGTGGCATGCGGCATCACGAGCTGTTCACCATGCCTCCTGAGAATAATGCTTCGTATTGTTTTGCATGTCGATCTAATGCCAGTGATTTGCTTGTTAAGAAGATCATCCTCTTCTGTTGTTTACGTGCTTAAGAAGTTCATCGTCTGATGTTATATTCATAGCCTATACGACAAGTCGGGTAGATTAGACGTGAAACCATATGATCTTCCGACCAACTCATGATATTAGGCCGTGATTGGATCGTCGTTTTCCAACCAAAACCGCTTGTAAAACTGACGCTTGTAAATTAAAGCAGATGGTCTCGAGCGAAGGCGCTTGGTTGGTCGATTTCGACTAGTAAAATATCGGAAGTACTTGACACACGATAAAAACGTTGAACGACACTCGGACGATTGCTAATATAGCCGTTAGCTGTTGTTTCAGCCTTGCCCATGGATGGCATGATACGCACGTCGTGCATGTATCGTCTTGTAATGTCGTCCATATAGCAGTGCTCGTAAAATATACACTGGTCTCTCAAATTACACGCGTAACCCGCCGGTTTTACTTACAGACCTTGGGCCCTCGGTTTCATTACGCCTGTATTTTACGCGTTGTTTTCGATGACGAGTAAATTACACTTGTAAGTTAATACAGGTTTGAAATAAACAAGAGCTCCCAAGCGCGGCCTTACCGTTTCATGCCGTCTCAGTTTCTCGAAGGTGCTCATAGGTGTCCGATGATCCTGGCTTCCTAAATGAGTAGCGGGCGCTGCATCAAACCATCCGTAGGGCTCGCGAGGCCCTCTCCGTTGTCCTTCGAGTTGTTGCGCTCGCCGTGGCACCGAGCATTGTTAACATCGTCAACGAACATGAGGATTCAGGAGATGACTTTATTTTGACTGGATGACACTAGGGACCCACTAGGGCCATAGCCCTACGTACGCAAGTGCCTCCTTATTATGTACAACTATTTTTTTTTGCTTTCTCCTGGTTTCTTGACATCACGGTCCCACACCATTTTCAACCTATGTAGTCAATATAAACGAGAGAATTGCACAAGGTGCGGCCGACAACTGGGACCAAGCAGCTCGAGCAGTATTTGTGTTTTTGAGGCGTGAGCACTGCAGAGTTTTTCTTGGCGATGATTTCTTGTTGTTCAAAGGAGAGCAGGGTATTAACTAGGCGGGCTGTGGTCCGTCTAGCCCAGGCCAGATATCCAGCCTAGATACTAATTTTTTTCAAGATGAAAATGGCTAGCCCAGCTATACGTATTTTTGAGGAATACCCAGGCAAGGTCAACTTGTTATTCTCCGCCCCGCTGGGCTGCAAATCCTTCCTAGGAGGGATGCATTAGTCTTAACAAGAAAATGGGCTTTAAAAAATAATAAATGAGATGTAATTATAAAAACTGGGCAGTAACTATAAAAAAATGCACCAAACACGAAATTAGTTTATAAAATATTATTTATGGATTTTTAAAATCTTAAATTTTCATTGTTGCATGCGCAATGTTTCATTGGATTTTTATGTAATACAAATTTATATTTAATCTGACTAGAAATTTCGGGATAAAAATATTTCGGAGCCCATCAAAATGTGGGAAATTTTATTGAATTCTGTCTTCAACGGTTGGTTGAAATTATTAATCATTTTCCTAGCTAGAAAATGGGTTGTACTTTTCACAAACTATAAATGGGCTGTTGTAAATTCCATTAGAATTCCAAAATGGGTTGTACATTCTTACAAAATGTGAATGGGCTATAAGTTCTCTGCCACACACTTGTGGGCCTACTAAGTGACGCGTCCCCTAAAAAAATAAGTTGACGCGTTTGCAAGGCTTTGCCAACTTATAACACACGGTTCCAGCAGCAGTGGCCGTTGGATGTCTATCCAACGGAGGTCGTGCTTCTTCTTCAATCTCGGATATTCTTAGCTTCGGCCACCCAAAAAATGATTCCTCCCCCTGGCATCTGGGGTGCACCGTTTCGGAGGCTGACCTGTGGGCCTACTAAGTTGGAGCATACCAAGGGCTTTGCCAACTTAGTCAACAATAAACATTTCTAGCTTAAGTGACCGTACGATGTCCATCCAATGGCCGTAGTGCTTCTTCAACCTCTGGTCTTCTTGGTCTAGCCGCCCAAAGCAGCGCCGGTCATGCCGCCTGCTCCTGCCTCTCGTGGTCGGTTGTGCTGCTGGGGAGGCCTCACCGCCCCCATACTACTCCTACCGCTGGCCAGGCCATCCCTCCACTCACCCACACCCCCTGTTATTCTACGGCGACTGCAGCCTCACACCGCAGCCGAACCAGTGAACCCTCGTACTCCTCTCTGTGTGGGCTTGCACTGCTGCATCTTCCCCGGCTCCGCGTCGTCCCCTTCCTAGGCCTCGCCGTGGTCCAGACCACCGCCCTGGTGCTCTCGGCGCGGCGTGGTCAACATGGTCAATGACCGACTTTCATCGGAAGAGTACTGTACGTGGAGAGGCTGACAGCTGGGTCCAGGCGGCCGCAAGGAAGTGCCTCCTTATTATGCACAAAATAATTATTCCTCCACCTTACAGCAGGGACCCACCGGACGAGCCATCTTATTTTGCGAAAAAAACGTTTCCCCCCTGACTGCTCGGACCCACCGGACAGGCCAGCGTATTTCGCGAAAAAAACGTTCCCCCCGCTGTCAACTCGGACCCACCGGAAGTGCCTCCTTATTACACAAAAAAATGAATACTCCCCCTGCTAGTTGGGACCCACCATGGTGGGAGGCTGACTTGTGGGCCTACTAAGTTGACTGGGACGGGGGCCTTTGTCAACTTTAGTCAATATGAACAATTCTAGCTCTAGTGACCGTATGATGTCCATCCAACGGCCGTAGTGCTTCTTCAACCTCTGGTCTTCTTGCTCCAGCCGCCCAAAGCAGCGCCGGTCGTGCCGCATGCTCCTGCCTCCTGTGGTCGGCTGTGCTGCCGCGGAGGCCTCACCGCCCCCTACTATTCCCACCGCTGGCCAGGCCCTGCAGCGACGGCAGCCTCACACCGCAGCCGAACCAGTGAACCCTCGTACTCCTCTCCACATGGGCTTCCACTGCCGCGTCTTCCCTGGCTCCCTGTCGTCCCCTTCCTAGGCCTCACCGTCGTCCACCGCCCTGGTGCTTTTGGCGCGGAATGGTCAACGTGGTCAAGGAACGACTTCCATCGGACGTGGACTGTACGTGGAGAGGCTGACAGCTGGGTCCACGGCCGCAGCAAGGAAGTGCCTCCTTATTACGTGCAAAATAATTATTCCTCCACATGACAGCGGGGACCCACCGGACGGGCCACCGTATTTCGTGAAAAAAACGTTTCCCCCCTGACTGCTGGGACCAACTAGCTACACCTTCGCACGCAAGGAAGTGCGTCCGGGCAAAAAAAAAACTAAACGATTCGCCCCCCTGACTGCTGGGACCCACCAGCTACATCTTCGCACGCAAGGAAGTGTCTGACAGTCGGGACCCACCTGGTCGAAGCGTACGTAGCGTTGTCATTCTGGTCGCGAACATGTATGTACATATATACTAGTCGATGTAGAGGCGCGCACGTAGCATGTACACGTACGTACAACGGTCAGGGTGCAAGAAAGAAAATACGGCCATGTATGTGTACATACGGGCGGGGTCTCGAACGCCTACTCGCGCATACGTAGGGCGAGGGCTCGTGTACATGGCTGGGTCGGAACGGAGAAACAACATCGTCGTCGTGTTCATGGGGAGGCAACGGAATGCATCATGTTCACGATGAGGCAACGGAATGCGTCGTGTTCATCGGGAGGCAACAGAATGCGTCGTGTTCATCAGGAGGGCTTGGATGGAATAGGCGATGGAAACAAGGCCTGGCGTACCGCAAAACAGAGGAAACGGCCTTGTGTTCGACCGGCCACGTTTGAAACGGGATCCTGTTCATCGGGAGGGGTGTGGCATACCGCAAAACGGAGGAAATGGACCTCCTACGGTCGAAATAGGGGTCCTATTTATCGGGAGGGGTGTGGCATACCGCAAAATGGAGGAAACGGACCTCCTACGGTCGAAATAGGGGTCCTGTTGATCGGGAGAGGTGTGGCGTACCACAAAACGGGACTCCACGGGATACTGTTCATCTCCACCATCGGCCTCCTCTAGCCTCCACGGGCTCCTGTTCATCCAGCCTCCACGGGCTCCTGTTCATCCAGCCTCCACGGGCTCCTGTTCATCCAGCCTCCTCGGGCTCCTGTTTATCCAGCCTCCACCACGCACTACTCCACCGGCTACTGTTCAACCACCCCTCCACCATCTACTTTTCATCCAGCCCTCCACACCACGGGGTCCTGTTCAACCACCCCTCCACGGGCACCCCTCCACCGTCTACTGTTCATCCAGCCCTCCACACCACGGGGGCCTGTTCAACCACCCCTCCACGGGCACCCCTCCATCGTCTACTATTCATCCAGCCCTCCACCACACCACGGGGTCGTGTTCATCCAGAGGCAACGCCACCGCTCACTGTTCATCCACCCCCCCCCCCCCCCGCGCGCAACGCTCACCGTTCATCCCAGAGGTAGCATCGATCGGCTTCAATAGCAGCAGTAGCGAAGGAATCGATTGATCGGGTTCAGTTAACATCCATCGATCGATCACTCAGGTTCAGTAACTCGTAGCCTGCAGTGCAATCGCTCGGGTTCAGTTAGAGCCCAACGCCTCGCTCGGGTTCAGTTAGAGCCAATGCCTCGCACACACGCGCGTACGTGTACGAGAGAAACGCACATCGCTCGGCCCCCGACCTCCCACCGTAACCAGGAACTCCCCGAAATTTTCCTCCCCCTCGCTTCTACCACGGTTTTTCCATCATGGACGGCCCAAAGAATGTCATGCAGCTGCATCTCCGGCCCGCCCAGGACGAAAAGCCCATTTTCTGTCATTATTTTTTGTCATAGAAGTAGGATCCCACCACACCTATGATGATACCGGGTTTTGTCACAATTATCGTCATAGAAGTGTCATATGTATGACAGAAAAAAAATCGTTCGGCCCAAAATGTCACGGATGTGTCCTTTTTTGTAGTGCTTGGACATTTATGCAGAGAAGAAGAAAGACCACGACACTATGGCCAACATGTACAAGGAGGTCCCAGATGTTGCCTTGGATACACATAAGTTTGGATCTGTCCATTACATGATGTCCGGTCAGCCAACAATCAACTGGATATTAAGGCACACACTGCTACCCAAGTCAGGTGATCACAAGATGATCAGAGGACATGCCATCAACTTACTGCACATATTTGATGTCCCACAGAAGTTCAAGGTTATGAGCCTGATTGTTGAGACAATCAAGAGGACTGCTGCTGATCAGAAGAGAAGTTGTGGGTATGCTCCACACGTTCAGGAGCTCATTAACTCAAAGATGGGCACATGCACATATCTCTTGGACAAGGAGAACCTGCCCATCTATCCTGAATTTGAAAATAATACAGTAGTGATGAATGAAAATGAACTATCTTCAGCTCAAGCACATGAAAACAGAGAGAAGGCTAAGGCAGAGAAGGCTGCAAAGATGCTAACAGCAGATGAGGCATCTCAGGTATTCTTGAAGAGCAAGTAAGACCAGCTTGGATATCTGATCCAATCCACCCTGAGGATTGAGAAGGGCTTGGCCACCCTGACCAAGAACCAAGAGAGTCTGGAAAGGATCATTGAGCCGAAGTTCTGTGACCTTGATGTCAAGGTGATAGAGATCCAAACTGCAGTTCAGCAACTTCAGGAGGAAGCAGAGGAGAAGAAGGGTAAGCCTACCACGGATGCTTTTGCCAGAGTGCCCAGAGGACAAAGATCTGCTGCAGTGCCAGTGATAGACACTAGAGCTACAACATCAGCACCAGTAGCTACAGCTCCAGTTCCACCTCCAGCAGCTACTCCACCAGCTCCAGCTACTTCATCAGAAGCTTTCGTTCTTGGAGTTCTCTCGACACCTCCCACCGAAGATCAAGCTTGAGAGTCGTTTAGCACTATGCATTTTTTAACTTTTTGGTAACTTGTTGCCAAAGGGGGAGAAAAATGTATGGATCATACGCTGAGAGAGAGAGTGTGTTGGTTTTTATCTCTCTTTGCACTTATTTGGTTTGTTTGAAACTTTATTGTGTGCTTGTGTGAGCTACTTGTGAGATACTTGTTTGATCTTGTGTTTGATCATATGCTACCCTTAATGCTTGTTGGATGATATTATTTCTTATATCCTAGGTGATCCTTCACTTGTTTTGGTGATGAGTGCATGCTTTAACTTCTATAATTTTGGGCGCTCCACCAAGATGTATGTGACATGGAAGAGTAACCCATGATCCTAATCGATTGTGCATTTGGATTCGAAAGCAAATTTTAAATAATGCATAAATTTAGGGGGAGCTCTTGCTTATCACATACTTCTCAAAGCGACGATGTTTTTCAAATACTTTTTATCACTTGTCGAAGCTTTGATCTATATGTTGTCATCAATTACCAAAAAGGGGGAGATTGAAAGTGCAACTATCCCTGGGTGGTTTTGGTAATTCCTAACAACATATAGCTCATTGAGCTAATGCTATTCCAAGATGAATATTTCAGGAAAGCTCAATGGTTGGCATGGCATGGATTAGAAAGTGGACCCTTCAAAATGCTAAGGATAAAATATTGGCTCAAGCTCAAATCACAAGACTCTACATTTTCTATTTTAGTGATGCAAGATCACATTGAGTCTACAGGAAAAGCCAATACTATTAAGAAGGGATGAGGTGTTGCTTAATGAGGTGATTGCTCAAAATGCTTAGTGATATGCTCCAAAACCCTCCACTACTTTCTCATATCCACATATGTCCCACACCAAATATCCAACTCGGCCCCACCGATTCTTTCTATCCGGCGCCACCGAGTTCAGTTGACATAGCCACTGCCAGAAACCCTAGTCTTTTTGGTCTCACCAATAGGGATCTCGGTCTCATCGAGATGGGATTGTAATCTCTCTGTTTCCCTTCGTAACGTTTTGGTCAAACCGAGATGAGCGATCGGTCCCATCGAGATTGCAATGCAAACACTCTGTTTCCTTTTCGTAACGTTTCGGTCCAACCGAGATGAGTGAATCGGTCCCACCGAGTTTGCCAGACCAACTCTCTGTTTGTCTATTACCAAAATCTGTCCCACTGAGTTTGTGTAATCGTTCTCATCGAGATTACGTTATGCCCTAACCCTAATGAAATCGGTCCCACCAAGTTGACATGTTGATCCCAACGAAACACCTAACGGTCACATTATGAACCAAATCTGTCTGACCGAGTTCTCTGAATCGGTTCCACCGAGTTTGGTGATTTGTGTATAACGGTTAGATTTTTTGTGGAGGCTATAAATACCCCTCCACCCACTCTTCATTCGTGGAGAGAGCCCTCATAACATGCCTACACTTCCAATACATATTTTCTGAGAGAGAACCACCTACACTTGTGTTGAGGTCAAGATATTCCATTCCAACCACATAAATCTTGATCTCTAGCCTTCCCCAAGTTGCTTTCCACTCAAATCTTCTTTCTACCAAATCCAATCCTATGAGAGAGAGAGTTGAGTGTTGGGGAGACTATCATTTAAAGCACAAGAGCAAGAAGTTCATCATCAACACACCATTTGTTACTTCTTGGAGAGTTGTGTCTCCTAGATTGGCTAGGTGTCACTTGGGAGCCTCCGACAAGATTGTGGAGTTGAACCAAGGAGTTTGTAAGGGCAAGGAGATCGCCTACTTCGTGAAGTTCTACCCTAGTGAGGCAAGTCCTTCGTGGGCGACGGCCATGGTGGGATAGACAAGGTTGCTTCTTCGTGGACCCTTCGTGGGTGGAGCCCTCCGTGGACTCGCGCAACCATTATCCTTCGTGGGTTGAAGTCTCCATCAATGCGGATGCACGATAGCACCACCTATCGGAACCACGGATAAAAAATCTTCGTGTCAACATTGCGTTTGCTCCCTCAAACTCATCCCTTTACCTTCATATGCAATTGTTTTACATTCCGCTGCTATACTCTTAGAATTGCATGTGTAGGTTGATTGCTTGACTCGTGCTATGTTGCTAAAATCTGCCAAGAACTAAAATTGGGAAAAGGCTAGATTTTTATTTGGTCAAGTAGTCTAATCACCCCCCCTCTAGACATACTTTCGATCCTACGGACTCCAAACCTCGGAAAAATAACTTCTTTAAGCATCTTAATAGAGGTGTTATGATTAGCACTACTAGTTGGAATAGCTTCAACCCACTTAGTAACGTAATCAACATCAACTAAAATATATGTATACCCAATAGAGGAAGGAAACGGTCCCATATAATCAAAGCCCCAGACATCGAATGGTTCAATAACAAGTGAATAATTCATAGGCATTTCTTGACATCTACTAATATTACCAATTCTTTGACATTCATCACAAGACAAGAAAAACTTATGGGCATCCTTGAAGAGAGTAGGCCAATAAAAACCGGATTGTAGTACCTTATGTGCAGTTCTATCTCCAGCATGGTATCCTCCATAAGCCTCGGAGTGACACTTGTGTAGGATCTGTTCCTGTTCATGCTCAGGTACACAACGTCTAATAACACCATCTACTCCTTCTTTATAAAGGTGTGGGCCATCCAAAAAGTAATGTCTTAAGTTGTAGAAGAACTTTTTCTTTTGCTGGTATGTGAAACTAGGTGCTATAAATTTAGCAACAATATAATTAGCATAATCAACATACCATGGAGCCGTACGAGAAGCATTTATGACAGACAATTGTTCATTAGGAAAGCTATCATCAATAGGTAGTGGGTCATCAAGAACATTATCTAGTCTAGACAAGTTGTTTGCAATGAGGTTCTCAGCTTCCTTTCTATCAATAATATGCAAATCAAATTCTTGAAGCAAGAGAACCCATCTAATAAGTCTAGGTTTAGCATCTTTCTTTTCCATAAGATATTTAATAGCAGCATGATCAGTGTGAACAGTTACTTTAGAATCAACAATATAGGGTTTGAACTTATCACAAGCAAATACTACCGCTAAAAATTCCTTTTCGGTAGTAGCATAATTTCTCTGGGCACTGTCCAGAGTCTTACTAGCATATTGGACAACATTTAGTTTCTTATCAACCATTTGCCCTAAAACAGCCCCTACAACATAATCACTAGCATCACACATAATTTCAAAGGGTAAATTACACTTAGGTGGCTGGACAATAGGTGCAGAAATCAAAGCTTTCTTAAGTAGTTCAAATGCTTCTACACAATCATCATCAAAGACAAAAGGGACATCTTTTTGTAAGAGATTAGTCACAGGCCTAGAAATTTTAGAGAAGTCCTTAATGAACCTCCTATGAAAACCGGCATGACCAAGGAAACTCCTTATACCTTTGATGTCCTTAGGACATGACATATTTTCAATAGCATCAACCTTAGCTTTATCAACTTCAATACCTCTTTCAGAAATTTTATGCCCCAAGACAATACCTTCATATACGGAGAAATCATCCATGAAAACCTCAATAATCTTTCCACAAAAGTCAGAGAATATAGCAGTCATACATCTTTGAAAAGTAGCAGGTGCATTGCATAAACCAAAAGGCATACGTCTATAAGCAAAGGTACCGAAAGGGAAAGTAAAAGTAGTCTTTTCTTGATCCTCTTTTGACACAGGAATTTGAGAGAAACCAGAACAACCATCTAGAAAGCAAAAATGTGTATGTTTGGATAATCGTTCTAGCATTTGATCAATAAAAGGTAAAGAGTAATGATCCTTTTTAGTAGCTTTACTTAATCTGCGGAAATCAATTACCATTCTATAACCTGTAACAATTCTTTGTGGGATCAATTCATCTTTATCATTGGGAACAACAGTAATACCGTCCTTCTTTGGGACATAATGGACAGGACTTACCCACTGACTATTAGCAAAGGGATAAATTATACCTGCCTCAAGAAGCTTTAGTATTTCTTTTCTTACCACTTCTTTCATCTTAGGATTTAACCGTCGTTGGTGATGAACAACCGGTTTCACGTCTTTCTCCAATTTTATTTTGTGCTGGCATAGAATGGGACTAATGCCCTTAAGATCATCAAGAGTATATCCAATAGCAGCACAGTGCTTCTTCAGAGTTTTCAATAATTTCTTTTCCTCATGCTATGAAAGGTTAGCACTAATAATAACATGATATATCTCTTTCTCATCAAGATAAGCATATTAAGAGTATCAGGTAAAGGTTTAAGCTGAAACACGGGATCACCCTTGGGTGGAGGAGGATCCCCTAGGATTTCAACAGGCAAGTTGTGTTTCAAAATAGGTCCCTGTTTAAAGAATACTTCATCTATTTCCCTTCTTTCATTCATAAACATATCATTTTCATGGTCTAGGAAATATTGTTCTAAAGGATCATTAGGAGGTACGACAATTGAAGCAAGACCAATAATTTCATCTTTACTAGGCAATTCTTTATCATGAGGTTGTCTATGAAATTTAGCAAAGTTAAATTCATCAGACATATCCCCTAAATCAACAGAAACAATATCCTTATTGCAGTCCATCTTAGCATTAACAATATTCAAGAAGGGTCTACCAAATATAATGGAACAAAAGTTATCTTGTGGGGAACCAAGAACAAGAAAATCAGTAGGATATTTAACTTTCCCATACAAGACTTCAACATCTCTAACAATCCCAACTGGTGAAATAGTGTCTCTATTGGCAAGTTTAATTGTGACATCAATTTCCTCTATCTCAATAGGTGCAATATCATGCATAATTTCTTTATATAAGGAATGAGGTATTGCACTTGCACTAGCACCCATATCACATAAGCCATGGTAGAAATGATCTCCTATTTTAACAGAAATAACAGGCATGCCTACAAAAAGTCTATGCTTATTTTTAGTATCAGGTCTAACAATTCTAGCAGCTTCATCATAGAAGTAAATAACATGCCCATCAATATTATCGGCCACGAGATCTTTAACCATAGCAACACTAGGTTCAACTTTAATTTGCTCGGAGGGGGTAGGTGTTCTAGTATTACTCTTACGAACCACAGTTGAAGCTTTAGCATGATCCTATATTCTAACAGGGAAAGGTGGTTTCTCAATATAAGCAATAGGAACAACAGTATCATTATAAGTGATAGTCTTTTCTTCAACTTTAATAGGTGCAACTACTTTTACTTCAATGGAAGGATTATATTTAAACCACTTCTCCTTAGGGAGATCAACATGAGTAGCAAAGGATTCACAGAAAGAAGCTACTATCTCAGAGTCAAGTCCATATTTAGTGCTAAATTCACAGAAAGCATCGGTATCCATAAAAGATTTAACACAATCAAACTTAGGTATTATACCTGACTCCTTACCTTCGTCGAGATCCCAATCCTCAGAGTTGCGTTTAATTCTTTCCAATAAATCCTATTTGAATTCAACAGTCTTCATCATAAAAGAACCAGTATAAGAAGTATCGAGCATGGAGCGATTACTGAGAGAAAGCCGAGCATAAAAATTTTGAATGATAATTTCACTTGAGAGCTCATGATTGGGGCATGAATATAACATTGACTTAAGCCTCCCCCAAGCTTGAGCGATGATTTCTCCTTCATGAGGCCAAAAATTATATATATAATTGCGATCATGATGAACAAGATGCATAGGATAAAACTTCTGATGAAATTCCAATTTCAATCGGTTGTAGTTCCATGATCCCATATCATCACATAGCCTAAACCATGTCAATGCCTTTCCCTTCCAAGATAAAGGGAAGACCTTCTTCTTGATAACATCCTCGGGCATACCTACAAGCTTAAATAATCCACAAACTTCATCCACATAGATTAGGTGCAAATCGGGATGTAATGTTCCATCACCTGTAAAAGGATTAGCTAGCAGTTTCTCTATCATACCCGAAGGAATTTCAAAGTAAACATTTTCAGTAGGTTCAGTAGGTTGAGGAGCAACTCTTTGCTCTACTGGTCGGGGTGAAGATACCCCGAACAAGCCCCTCAAAGGATTATGTTCCATAGTAACAAGTGACAGTAAATTTCAGCACACTATATAAAATTTCCTTACCAAATTCCACCTACCAAAGGCACTTCATGCCCCGGCATGGCGCCAGAAAAGAGTCTTGATGACCCACAAGTGTAGGGGATCTATAGTAGCCTTTTCGATAAGTAAGAGTGTCGAACCCAATGAGGAGCAGAAGGAAATGATAAGCAGTTTTCAGTAAGGTATTCTCTGCAAGCACTGAAATTATCGGTAACAGATAGTTTTGTGATAAGGTAATTTGTAATGGGTAACAAGTAAATAAAGTAAATAAGGTGCAGCAAGATGTCCCAATCCTTTTTGTAGCAAAGGACAAGCCTGGAGAAACTCTTATATAAAGGAAAGCGCTCCCGAGGACACATGGGAATTATCGTCAAGCTAGTTTTCATCACGTTCATATGATTCGTGTTCGGTACTTTGATAATTTGATATGTGGGAGGACCAGTGCTTGGGTACTGCCCTTCCTTGGACAAGCATCCCACTTATGATTAACCCCTATTACAAGCATCCGCAACTATAAAAGAAGTATTAAGGTAAACCTAACCATAGCATGAAACTAAACAATCCACAAACTTCATCCACATAGATTAGGTGCAAATCGGGATGTAATGTTCCATCACCTGTAAAAGGATTATCTAGCAGTTTCTCTATCATACCCGAAGGAATTTCAAAGTAAACATTTTCAGTAGGTTGAGGAGAAACTCTTTGCTCTAGTGATCGGGGTGAAGATACCCTGAACAAGCCCCTCAAAAGATTATGTTCCATAGTAACAAGTGACAGTAAATTTCAGCACACTATATAAAATTTTCCTTACCAAATTCCACCTACCAAAGGCGCTTCACTCCACGGCAACGGCGTCAGAAAAGATTCTTGATGACCCACAAGTGTAGGGGATCTATCATAGCCTTTTCAATAAGTAAGAGTGTCTAACCCAACGAGAAGCAGAAGGAAATGATAAGCGGTTTTGAGCAAGGTATTCTCTGCAAGCACTGAAATTATCGGTAAAAAGATAGTTTTGCGATAAGGTAATTTGTAACGGGTAACAAGTAAGTAAAGTAAATAAGGTGCATCAAGATGGCCCAATCCTTTTTGTAGCAAAGGACAAGCCTGGACAAACTCTTATATAAAGGAAAGCGCTCCCGAGGACACATGGGAATTATTGTCAAGCTAGTTTTCATCACGTTCATATGATCCGCGTTCGGTACTTTGATAATTTGATATGTGGGAGGACCGGTGCATGGGTACTGCCCTTCCTTGGACAAGCATCGCACTTATGATTAACCCCTATTGCAAGCATCCGCAACTACAAAAGAAGTATTAAGGTAAACCTAACCGTAGCATGAAACATATGGATCCAAATCAGCCCCTTACGAAGCAACTCATAAACTAGGGTTTAAGCTTCTGTCACTCTAGTAACCCATCATCTACCTATTACTTCCCAATGCCTTCCTCTAGGCCCAAACAATGGTGAAGTGTCATGTAGTTGACGTTCACATGACACCACTAGAGGAAAGACAACATACATCTCATCAAAATATCGAACGAATACCAAATTCACATGACTACTTATAGCAAGACTTCTCTCGTGTCCTCAGGAACAAACGTAACTACTCATAAATCATATTCATGTTCATAATCAGAGGGGTATTAATATGCATAAAGGATCTGAACATAGAATCTTCCACCGGATAAACCAACTAGCATCAACTACAAGGAGTAATGAACACTACTAGCAACCCACAGGTACCAATCTGAGGCTTTGGGACAAAGATTGGATACAAGAGATGAACTAGGGTTTGAGATGAGATGGTGCTGGTGAAGATGTTGATGGAGATTGACCCCCTCCCGCAGAGAGGATCGATGGTGATGACGATGGTGATGATTTCCCCCTCCCGGAGGGAAGTTTCCCGAGCAGAACAACTCCGCCGGAGCCCTAGATTGGTTCCGCCAAGGTTCCGCCTTGTGGCGGCAGAGTTTCGTCCCGTGAGCTAGCTTATGATTTTTTCCTCGACAAAAGACCTCATATAGCAGAAGATGGGCATCAGAGGGCTGCCAGGGGGCCACGAGATAGGGGGGCGCGCCCAGGGGGTAGGGCGCGCCCCCCACCCTTGTGGATGGTGGGTGGCCCCCCTCTGGTACTTCCTTTGCCCAATATTTTTTATATATTCTGAAACATGCTCCCGTGAAGTTTCAGGACTTTTGGAGTTGTGTAGAATAGGTCTCTAATATTTGCTCCTTTTCCTGCCCAGAATTCCAGCTGTCGGCATTCCCCCTCTTCATGTAAACCTTATAGAATAAGAGAGAATAGGCATAAGTATTGTGACAGAATGTGTAATAACAACCCATAGTGCAATAAATATCGATATAAAAGCATGATGCAAAATGGATGTATCAGACCTCACTTGTCCTCAAGCGAAAACCGAAATAAAAAACATGTCCACATGCTTAGAGAGAGAGAGGTGTCGATAAAAACAAAATACAGATATAGAAGCATCATGTTCATTATTATAACAACAAACTTAAACATAAGACTTTTATCATAGAACTCTTATCATAGACTTCTCATGAATAAGTGATAATTCATCACACTATTGAAGTATAAAGCAAAAACTCTATTAGAATCCAACAAACTATGTTCTCAATCAACTTTGCAACTAAAATTCATCATCTTTTCAGGAAGGGTCACGTGTCGGAGCCTTTAGGAAAGTCCACATACTCAACCATCATATAGTCTTTCATGATTGCTAACACTCACTGCGTACACATGAGCAAACCGTTTCAACCGGACACATAGAAAGATAGGGGCTTGTAGTTTCGCCTCCCAACGTATTCACCTCAAAGGTGATGTCAACAATAGTAACTCATGCTATCTATATTCAACTAGACATATGTGCCTAGATCTTTCCTCACCACATGATGCTTGCCAAAGGAGAAAATAAAAAGGAATAGAGAGAAAACTTTGACTGTTTGCATAAAAGTAAATACATAAAAGTAAAAGATAGGCCCTTCACAGAGGGAAGCAGAGGTTGCCATGCGCTTATTTGTTTGTATGCTCAACCCCTTAATGCAAAAGAACGTCACATTGCATTGCCCCTTGTGATAGCGACCTTTATTATGCAGTCTGTCGCTTTTATTCTTCACCATCACAAGTTCGTGCAACGCTCGATTTTCTCTTACACTAAATGATCTCACACTTCTAGAAGCAATTTTTATTGCCTTTTTGCACCGATGACAACTTACTTCAGGGATCTTGCTCAATCCCTAGGTAGGTATAGTGGACTCTTGAAAATAAGATTTGGGTTTAAGGGTTTTTGGATGCACAAGTAGTATCTCTACTTAGTGTGGAATTTTTGGCTAGCAAAGATAGGGGGCAAGCACCATATGTGAAAGGATCTATGACAATATGACTTTTATGTGAATATAAACAAACATGAACCATTAGGTTGTCTTCCTTGTCCAACATCAACAATTTTGGCATATAATATTTTGATGAGGGCTCACAATCACAAAAGATTTCTAGGATGGTATATTTATATGTGAATCTTCTCTTCCCTTATTAATTCTTTCATGAGTTGCATCATTGACTATTGCTATGTTTGTCAATCTCTAATCAAATTTTCTACTTATACTTTTCCTTATGTGGTGTCATCACCTACCATAAGATTAGCATATGATATTTTTCATTTATTTCCTTTCTTTCATTTATTTCCTTTCTTTCATTTATTTCCTTTCTTTTAATTGCAACATGAAAATAAAGAAAGCAAAAACTCAAACTAAACTTTATTATATATCTCACACACGATTACAAGGATATATCACTAAGAAAACTCTCGAAAATTGTGGCACCCCGGCTCAAAGAAACCGGAATGCCCCGTATTCCAACCCAGAGATTGGGGAGAAGTCTTCTGGAATAAGGCAGTGCTTAGCATAGAACAAACCAGCTTTCTATTATTACACGAATATGAATACAATGTCTCCGATATTACAATGAATAACATCAGCATGGTGACACTACGCCATCCTCAGTTGCTCCATGCAAGCAGAAGAACAACTCGAAGCAGCGGAATAATTCCAGCAGCGGAACAGCGACGACAATGATGAACTCCACTCCGCAGGGACTCTGGCTGGAACGCTTATCCTAGTTCGCATGAACAGAAACCATGACAAGCAATCAAGAAATCACAGCATGACCTGCAAACTGGCTTGACACGCCAGGTCAGTACATTGAATGTACTTGCAAGCTCACAATAACCAGAAGAATTCAAGACAAACGACAACATGGCAATTATAGGTTAAGGAATTATCATGAGATCCAGGATACATGGCATGAACAACATGAACATGATACAGCTAGAACAATATGATCATGGCATGAACATACAAATTTGACGATACTAGCATGCAACATGATGACACTATATGCACCACTTATTTTGCTCGGGTTAACTCATAACCATCGCATGCATCACTTACCAACCTCGGACGTCACACGATCATCCCAGGATCAAATCAAGCTTGGTATAAACAATACCGTAGTAATCATTAAATGGCCACAAGGAGCTTGATCTTCACCCATGATTCTCGCACAACATCACGAATATCCAACAACTCGGTATCCTCGATACCACGATGATCATTCATGGATCACAAACGGAACCACTCTGGACTCAACGGGTTACATCATAACCAAACGGTGATCATTCCACGATCACCACCAATCTCTTTCTCATCATCGAACCAGGGTTATTATTAAGCAAGTTATTATTATTACTGTTGACCCATAGTGTGACTGACACGAACTGGGCCCTTATCCGTGGGCACGACTATCGATAGATTTAATACACACTCTGCAGAGGCTAGTACACTGTACCCAAAACACGGAACCCATGGCCTCGCACTCCCATTCGGGTGGACCAACGGCGTTCCGACAAAACCGTCCTACTGCCATGACACTCTCCCGGCCACTCCGACCAACTCCCCTTTGGGCTAAGTCATGGGTGGCCCCGTGCCTACCAAAGGCACCAACGGCCACCATCGTGGCAAAACATAAACGGTCCCAAACGGGGACAAGGATCCATACAACAACAACAGGCACACAAGGCTTATGTCCGCCTACCTGATCAGGGTAGCGCGCGCCCATAACCTTCCCTCGTTGGAGGCACCGGCGAGAGGCATGACAATAGACCCAGTTAAGACCTTCCCAATAGGTAAGCGTGGTTGCACTGGTCAGCTCGATATGGTGGCACCATGACTCAGCCAACAATTGTTCAAGTTCAATTTAATCCGGTTAAACTTGAATGCAAATATCTGATCCATGATATAATAACATGATGCAATTACAATGCATGAGCATGCTATCAACATAAGCACAGGGTACAACATAAGTATCCACGATATCAACAATGAATCATATTCAACTGAGCATGGCATAATGACAAGCATGAATATCACAAGTACAACACTACTCATATCATGACCATTATCATCAACAATAAATACCATGCAAGAACACATCAATAACATCATCGAGTAAACACTTAACCAACTAACAGCAAAGGAACAATGCATATTAACGGTACTCGGTAACCGACGTTAGTCATGCACCGAAGAACATGACCAACCCAACATGTACTAGTATCAAGCATGACCAATATGAAAGTAATACTAGCAGGTACAACATGATAACAGAGTGCAAGAAAACATAGCATGACGGTAATCACTGATCCATAAGCATAACTGAAATAACGATAGCAGTAGCAAAACAATCATACAGTTATTAAAGATTTAAGTTGAAAACCAATGATATTGCATGGCTATCATGCAAAAGGTGGTTGTGACTTGCCTGGGAATGAAGAATGCACCGGGGAGATGTGCAGAACAATCGTGGAACAAATCGCCGGAAAAGTTCTCTCTCAGAGGGGCTGATTAGGGGCAAGGGCAAAAAGGTCATTTTCACATTGTCAAACCAGGGTCAAAATGATACCAACGGGCTCGACGAAATGAAGAAGTGGGCTTTGGAATCACCTCATTTGGAGTTAGGATCAAAAAGATATAGAGGTTTTTCTGCCAGGGACCTATCTATAAAGAAATCATCACAAACAGGCCGTCGGCTGAAAAAACAAAGAGCGCTTGCGGAAATACGCCTTCTCCTCTGGAAAACGTATTACTCGCTGCAACAGAGACAAAATACACTTTGAGAAAAGGAAAACGTACTTTGGGTGAAGGAGAGGGAAAATACGCTTTCTAGAAGCGAAAATGCACTCACGGGTTTGCGCCTCCACTTAATCCAGTCAGCAGGGTGTGGGGCCGGGCCTAGTCTCACTGACATGCGGGGCCTGTGGGCTCCAAGGCTAGCTGGCGGGGAGGGATTGTCGCCTTCGTCTTCTCCCTGTGCTCGCCCGTGGTCCAGAGAGAGGCCGCCGGCGCCGGCGCTTGCCTGGCCGACTCCGGCCATCCCCCGAGCCATCCTCCTGGAGCATCCACACACCACGGGGAGTACGGCGTCGAGCAAGGCTGCGGCTGCAACGGACGGTGGCTCCGGGCAGTGATGGGCTTGCGGTCAGAGGCCACCGGAGGAGGAGATGAGGTGTTGGGGTGGCTCCGGGGTGGTGATGGAGGTCGCCGGAGGTGGAGAAGAGGAGGGGGAGGCTCGGGTCGGCCGAATTTGAGCGGAGCACCGCTGCGAGGCTTCGGCCATGGGAGGGGCAGGAGAGGTTCTCGAGCTCGTTTGAGAGGCTGGGGAGGGGTAGTGGAGGGAGGAGAGGAAGCTGATGAGCTCGGGAGGCCGCGGGGATGGCTATATATAGCCTGGAAAGGGAGGCCAAGCTCGGGTGTCGCCGTGGGGATCCGGCCAACGTTCTGGTGATGGCCAGCGAGCACGGGATGGCGCGGGAACACGACGAGGGAGAAGCAGACGCGCTACAGAGGGTCACAGAGACGAGCAGAGCTTGGGGACAAGAGGAGGAACAAGCCATGTCGCAAACAGAGACGGTCGGCTACAGGTTTCTCGTGGGCACGCGGCGACGAGCGCTGATGGAGGGCTTATGGAGGGGGAGATGGCTCCAGGAGGACGGCGACGACGCGGTAAAATGGTTAGACATGCTCATGAGCGCGAAGGCGACGAGAGGAGGAGGGGCCCGAGCAAGAAACCATCCAGCTCGCGTCCATGCCATGCCAGAGCTCGTGGTCACCACGTGCACTGGTGCACAAAGTGCCACAAGGCCAGCCAAACGATGTCTGGGGGTTTGTCCTTCCTGGGAAGGTTTCAACTGCGGTGGTAGTTTGGTGAAAATCGCTCTGGTTAAATGCTAATTAACCTCCGAATTTTACTGTAGTAAACTTGAACGTGCATTGGTGATCAGTAGTAACTTGGTTGGGTCCAAAAGGTTTGTCTGGGGTGATTAGTTTAGAAAGGACTATAATCCCGGAGATTTTGGAGCAGAATGGAGCACAAACTAATATAGTTGCTTTGTAACTCACATTATGGTCCAGAAACTAGATCAGGAAGGTGCACTCACAAGGAGAAGCCAAAAAAGCTGAAATTTGGCAAGGCTTAGGGATTTGGCCATACTAAGATGTTGTAAAAATTTCATACCAATTGGTCAAGCCAAAATGGTACTTGCTTCACAAACATCTCCTCTGGACAGAAACTTGCATAACTTCCAGAGGAATATTTACTTGATGAATTGGTCCCAAATTTGGTGGAGATAGATTTTATGGTAATGAGAATGCTCTGGCAAATTTTTAGGCAAAATGAAGTAATATAAAATGTACTTGCTTCACAATCTGGAAATATTGACAAAATCAAAGATTTTGTCCTGTACTCACATAGATGATTGGATAAGGCTGAAAATTGAAGGAGAGAAATGATGTGAGCACATTAAGGAGTGTGCAAAATTTCAACTAATTTGGATAACCCTAGCTAGTACTTCCTTCACAAAGCCTTCTGTTTGAGAGAAACTTTGAAAATTCACTGATGAAGTTTGGCTAGGCAAATAAATTTGAATTTTGGCACAAAGAAATTATTTGGACAGGAAAAGATGTCCAAAAAGTTTGCGGTCAAATGGGCAAATATAAATAGCACTTGCTTCACAATGTGCCATTTAGGACAGAATAGGAAATGAATTTATTGAGCATGATGAGAAATATGGCCAATGAAATATTTTGCCATATTTGAGGAAGATATGACCCAAAAAATTATAAGAATTATTTGGGGATTTTTGGATGGGCAGAAATATAGGTTGCTTCACAACCTAGGGCAGATAGGGTTATTCGTTTAATAGAAAAAGAAATATTCCTGAGAAAAAGAAATTAGGGTTTGGTCAAGCAGTGAAGTGACATGATCTTGGCAAGGTTTTGGGAAAGATGAGCCACTTGGGAGGGGGGATGAGGATGATTTCCCAGGTGGCAAGGCCACAGAACCACACCAAAAAGAAAAACAGAGCAAAAACTAAATAAATTAAAAGAAAAGGAAAGGGCCAAAATCCAGGCTGTTACAAAAATAAAGGATTGAACTAAAATTTTATTCATCTAAAGCAAAATATCAAACTAAAATAAGTAAAGGCAAAAGATAGTCGGGATGATACGATACCGGGGCACCTCCCCCAAGCTTGGCGGAAGCCAAGGGGAGTGCTCATACCCGATACTCAGTTCTCTTTTGGTGATAAAGAAGAAGGTGGTGGTGATGAAGAAATCCTATCCTTGAGGATCAAGAGATTATCCAATCGACGGATGATGCTCTGGAGGTGGATGATGTGCTCTTGATGCAGAATATTTCACGGGTGAGATACTTATTTTGCACACGAACTGTTTCAATGATGCAAAAGGCTTCAATCTCGGTAGGAGTAAGATGAGCATAGTAAGGTTTAAGGATATCTTCCTCTTCCTCCTTGGCTAGAAGTGCTTGCTCGAAGACTAGAGGTTGATCTATGGTAAACTCCTTGCTCTCGTATCCCTTGATGGCTTCTACGGGCTCTTCTCTCTTTGGCTCGATCTTCATCAACAAGCATCCTCTTCCACGTTGTTGGAGGAAGAAGAATACATGATGCCTGGCCCAACAGATCTAATCGAAAATAGCAAGAAAGGAGAACAAAAGATTTCTTCGCGATAAAGTGGTCAATAGGTTCGGGAGGTATATAACGATTTTTTTATCTTGGGAAACAAGCAAGCCATAGAAAAACGGAGTCCGGAAGGTGCCCCAGGTAGGCACAACCCACCTGGGCGCACTTGGCTGCCAGGTGCGCCCTGGTGGCTTGTGCCCACCAGGGTACGCTTCCTGGAAGTTTCTTATTTTTCTAAATATTCCAAAACTGACGAAAAATATTTTTGCGGAGTTTTCAAAGTCCGTTTACTTACCGTATCACGTGTTCCGGAAGGACTCTTTTATATGTTCTTCCGGTGTCAAAGTTTGGATAATATTACTTTCAACATTAATGGGCGTACCTGAGATATAATGTTTTATTCGTTGCCCGTTAACAACCTTCGGGTTAGTACTTTCGGCATTATTTATTTTGATGGCTCCAGAATGATAAACCTCCTCGATGACATAGGGGCCTTCCCATTTTAAGAGGAGTTTTCCTGCAAAGAATCTAAAGCGAGAGTTGTACAAAAGAACATATTCTCCTACTTTAAACTCACGCTTTTGGATTCTTTTATCATGCCATCTTTTGACTTTTTCTTTAAACAACTTGGCATTTTCATAAGCTTGGGTTCTCCATTAATCTAATGAGCTAATATCAAATAACCTCTTTTCACCGGCAAGTTTGAAATCATAGTTGAGTTCTTTGATTGCCCAATATGCTTTATGTTCTAACTCAAGAGGCAAATGACAAGCTTTTCCATAAACCATTTTATAAGGAGACATACCCATAGGATTTTTATATGTTGTTCTATAAGCCCAAAGTGCATCATCTAATTCTTAGACCAATTCTTCCTGGACCTATTGACAGTCTTTTGCAAGATTAATCTTATTTCTCTATTGCTAAGTTCAACTTGACCACTAGATTGAGGATGATAAGGTGATGCAATTCTATGGTTAACATCATACTCCCTCCATTCCTTTATATAAGGTGTATTATTTTTGGCACGGTGACCAAGGCACATGATTATGGACATGTTAGGACTAAATTACCCAAAGAAAATTTATTGGTTTGTGGCAGGTAAATCAGTTAGTCCAGGAAAGTATGAGATACATGTAATCGAGAGAGATAGGGATATTTTCCTTCTTTTGCTACAAGGAGGGATACAGACAATCAAGAAAGAGATACTTTCCTTTTTCTGGTGGGCTAAAAGGGGAATTATGAGGAATTAGAAGAAATGCACCTTACATTATGGAAATTTTTCAAAAAACAAATACACCTTATATAAAGGAACGGAGGGAGTACTTGGCAAGCATTTGACGGAAAGCACCATGAATAAAGTGTGAACCACCATCAGTCATTAAATATCTAGGGACTCCAAACCTTGGGAAAATAACTTCCTAAAGCATTTTAATAGAGGTGTTGTGATCAGCACTGCTGGTTGGAATTGCTTCTACCCGTTTAGTAACATAATCAACAGCAGCCAAAATATGTGTATACCCATTAGAGGAAGGAAAAGGTCCCATGTAATCAAATCCCCAAACATCAAATGGTTCAACAGCAAGTGAATAATTCATAGGAATTTCTTGACACTTACCGATATTACCTATTCTTTGGCATTCATCACAAGATAAGACGAACTTACGAGCATCCTTGAAGAGAGTAGGCCAATAAGATCCAAATTACAATACCTTGTGAGCAGTTCTATCTCCAGCATGATGCCCTCCATAAGCTTCGGAGTGGCATTTCCATAGTATTTGTCCCTGTTCATGCTTAGGTACACAATGTCAAATAATACCATCTACTCTTTCTTTATAAAGATGTGGGTCATCCCAAAAGTAATGTCTTAAATCATAGAAGAATTTTTTCTTTTGTTGATATGTAAAACTAGGTGGTAAATATTTAGCAACAATGTAATTAGCATAGTCAGCATACCAAGGAGTGTTGTGAGCAACATTTATTGCAGCTAAGTGCTCATCAGGAAAACTATCATCAATAGGTAGTGGGTCATCAGGCACATTTTCAAGCCTAGACAAGTTATCAGCTATGGGGTTCTCAGCTCCTTTCCTATCAGTGATATGTAAATCAAATTCTTGTAGCAAGAGAACCCATCGAATAAGTCTAAGTTTAACATCTTTCTTTTCCATAAGATATTTAATAGCAACATGATCGGTGTGAACAATTACTTTTGAATCAACAACGTAAGTCTAAATTTATCACAAGCAAACACCACTGCTAAGAATTCTTTTTCAGTAGTAGCATAATTTCGTTGAGCACTATCTAGAGTTTTACTAGCATAATGAATAACATTCAGTTTCTTAGCAACTCTTTGTCCCAGAACAACACCAACATCATAATCACTAGCATCACACATAATTTCAAAAGGCAAGTTCCAATCATGTGGTTGAACAATAGGTGCAGAAATTAAGGTTTTCTTGAGTGTTTCAAAGGCTTCTAAATAATCATCATCAAAAACAAAAGGAATGTCCTTTTGCAAAAGGTTTGTAAGAGGCCTAGAAATTTTATAAAAGTCTTTGATAAATCTCCTATAGAAACCAGCATAACCTAGGAAACTACGAATACCTTTGATATCTTTAGGACATGACATTTTCTCAATTGCATCTACCATAGCTTTGTCCACTTCAATACCTCTTTCAGAAATTTTATGACCCAAGACAATGCCTTCATTAAACATAAAGTGGCACTTCTCCCAATTCAAGACAAGATTTGTTTGTTCACATGTCCGCAAAACTCGATCAAGATTTCTTAAACAATCATCAAAAGACTTCCCATAAACAGATAAATCATCCATCAAAACCTCAACAATCTTTTCACAGAAGTCAGAGAATATAGCAGTCATACATCTTTGAAAGGTAGCAGGTGCATTGCATAAACCAAAACACATACGTCTATAAGCATAAGTTCCAAAGGGACAAGTAAAAGTGGTATTTTCTTGATCGGGTTGAGAAACAGGTATTTGTGAAAAACCAGAATAACCATCAAGGAAGCAAAAATGTGTGTGCTTAGATAATATTACTAGCATTTGATTAATAAAAGGCAGAGGGTAATGATCTTTTCTAGTTGCTTTGTTTAATTTTCTAAAATCAATTACCATTCTATAACCTGTAACAATTCTTTGTGGAATAAGTTCATTCTTATCATTAGGAACAACAGTAATACCTCCCTTTTTGGGGACACAATGAACAAGACTTACCCATCTACTGTCAGCTATGGGATAGATCATACCTGCTTCTAGAAGTTTTAATATTTCCATTCTTACCACTTCTTTCATCTTCGGATTTAACCGATGTTGGTGATCAACAACGGGTTTAGCATCAGGTTCCATATTAATATTGTGCTGACATAGAGTGGGACTAATGCCCTTTAAATCATCAAGAGTATATCCAATAGCAGCTCGGTGCTTCCTTAGAACTTCCAATAATCTTTTTTCTTCATGTTCTGAAAGGTTAGCACTAATAATAACAGGATATATCTTCTTTTCATCAAGATAAGCATATTTCAAAGTGTCTGGCAATTGTTTTAATTCAAACACAGGATCACCTTTAGGTGGAGGAGGACCTCCTAGAGTTTCAATAGGCAAATTGTGTTTAAGTAGAGGACGTTGTTCAAAGAAAATCTTATCTATTTCATTTCTTTCATGCATATGTAATTCATTTTCATGGTCTAGCAAATATTGTTCTAGTGGATCAGTAGGAGGCACAACAATAGAAGCAAGGCCAATTAATACATCTTTACTAGGCAATTCTTTTTCATGAAGTTCTCTACTAAACTTGGAAAAATTAAACTCATGAGACTCATCACCAAAACTAACACTGATAGTTTGTTTCTCATAGTCTATTCTAGCATTAACAGTGTTCAAGAAAGGTCTACCAAAGATAATGGGGCAGAAGTCATCTTTTGGGGAACCGAGAACAAGAAAATCAGTAGGGTATTTTATTTTCCCACACAAGACTTCAACATCTCTAACAATCCCAATTAGTGATATAGTGTCTCTATTAGCAAGTTTGATAGTGACATCTATGTCTTCTATCACTGCGGGTGCTATGTCATTCATAATTTCTTGATATAAGGAATAAGGAATAGCACTCACGCTAGCACCTAGTCACATAAACCATGATAACAGTGATCTCCTATTTTAACTGAGACAACGAGCATGCCAACAACATGTCTGTGTTTATCCTTTTTATCAGGTTTGGCAATTCTAGCAGCTTCTTCACAGAAGTAAATAACATGCCCATCTACATCTTCTTCCAAGAGATCCTTAACCATAGCAATACTAGGTTCTACTTTAATTTGTTCATCAGGTTTAGGTGTTCTAATATAACTTCTGTTGATCACAGTTGAGACTTTAGTATGTTCCTTTATCCTAACAGGCAAAGGTGGTTTCTCAATATAAGCAGTAGGAACAACTGGGTCTACATTATAAATTATACTTTCTTCTTTAACTGGTACCGGTTCTTTAATTTCTTCTTTAATAGGTGGGTCATATTTAAACCACTTCTCTTTAGGGAGATCAACATGAGTAGCAAATGATTCACAAAAGGAGGCTACTATCTCAGAGTCAAGTCCATATTTAGTGCTAAATTTTTGAAAAGCATCAGTATTCGTAAAAGATTTAACACAGTCATACTTAAGTTTAATACCTGACACTTTACCTTCGTCGAGTTCCCAATCTTCAGAGTTGCATTTAATTCTTTCCAAAATATCCCACCGGAATTCAATAGTCTTCTTCATAAAAGAACCAGCACAAGAAGTATCAAGCATGGTTTGATCATTACGAGAAAGCCGAGCATAAAAATTCTGGATAATAATTTCTCTCGAGAGATCATGATTGGGGCATGAGTGTAACATTGACTTCAGCCTCCACCAAGCTAGAGCGGTACTTTCTCCTTCACGAGGCCAAAAATTACATATATAATTCCGATCACGATGAACTAGATGCATAGGATAAATTTTTTGATGGAACTCCAATTTCAATCGATTCCAATTCCAGGATCCAATATCATCGCATAGCCTATACCATGCCAATGTTTTTCCCTTCAAAGATAAAGGGAAAACCTTCTTCATAAATTCATCTCCTGGTAAACCTGCAAGCTTGAACAATCCACAAATTTGTTCTACATATATCAAGTGCATATCAGGATGTTCAGTTTCGTCCCCTACATAAGGATTAGCTAGCAGTTGCTATATCATACCCGAAAGAATTTCATATTCAATATTTTTAGTAGGTGCAGTAGGTTGAGGGGTAGGTAATTGTGGTTCCGGTCGAGGTGAAGATACCCCAAACAAACCCCTCATAGGATTGTTTTCCATAGTAACAAGTGGCAAAAAATTTAGCACACTATATAAATGTTTCCTTACCAAATTCCACTTACCAAAGGCGCTCCACTCCCCAGCAACGGTGCCAGAAAATAGCCTTGATGACCCACAATTATAGGGGGTCAATTGTAGCTCTTTTCGATAAGTAATAGTGTCGAACTCAACGAGGAGCAGAAGGAAATGACAAGTGGTTTTTAGCAAGGTAATGTCTGCAAGTGCTGAAATTGTAAGTAATAGAGTAGTTTGATAGCAAGATAATTTGTAACGAGCATGTAATGATAATAGTAGCAAAAGTGCAGCAAGGTAGCCCAATCCTTTTGAGGCAAAGGACAAGCCAAAACGGGTTCTTATGATAAGCAAAGCGCTCTTGAGGATACACGATCCAGTCACTTTCACCATGTTGGTTTGATTCGTGTTCGCTACTTTGATAATTTGATATGTGGGTGGACCGGTGCTTAGGTGTTGTTCTTACTTGAACAAACCACCTACTTATGATTAACCCTCCCGCAAGCATCCGCAACTACGAGAAAAGTATTAAGAATAAATTTTAACCATAGCATTAAACTTTTGGATCCAATTGGTCCCTTACGGAATAACGCATAAACTGGGGTTTAAGTTTCTGTCACTCTCGCAACCCATCATCTAATTGCTACTCCACAATGCATTCCCTTAGGCCCAAATATGGTGAAGTGTCATGTAGTCGACGTTCACATGACACCACTAAGGGAATCACAACATACATACTATGAAAATATCGAACACATATCAAGTTCACATGATTTCTCCCATGACCTCAAGAACAAAAGTAACTACTCACAAATGATAATCATGCTCAAGATCAGAGGGGTATTAAATAGCATATTGGATCTGAACATATAATCTTCCACCAAATAAACCATGTAGTAATAAACTACAAGATGTAATCAACACTACTAGTTATCCGCAAGCACCAATCTATAGTTCCGGTAACAAGATTGAACCCAAGATATGAACTAGGGTTTGAGATGAGATGGTGTTGTTGAAGATGTTGATGGAGATTGCCCTCCCCAAGATGGGAGAGTTGTTGGTGATGATGATGACGATGATTTCCCCCTCTGGGAGGGAAGTTCCCCTGGCGGAATCGCTCTGCTGGAGGGCAAAAGTGCTCCTGCCCAAATTCCGCCTCAAGACGGCGGCGCTCCGTCCCGAAAGTCATCTCTTTATTTTTTTCTAGGTCAAAATGACTTATATACCAAAATATGGGCACCGAAGGTGGGCCTGGGTGAGCACAACCCACCAGGGCGCGCCTGGGCTCCCTAGCGTGCCCTAGTGGGTTTTGCCCACCTGGTGGGCCTCCTCCAGTACTTATTTGCTCCAATATTCATCATATATAACATAAAATTCTCCGTGAAGTTTCAGCATGTTTGGAGTTGTGCAAAATAGGTAGCCTGGCATGGCTTTTCCAGGTCCAGATTTCCAACTGTCGGAATTCTCCCTCATTGTGTATACCTTGCATATTATGAGATAAAAGGCATTAGAATTACTCCAAAAATCATTATTATGGCTAAAAACATCATAAATAACAGTAGGAAAACATGATGCAAAATGGAGAGTTGGATGAGGAAATTTACATGGAACAACAAGATGGGTTTGTAGTAGATGGTCAGGAAGGAAAAGTGTGCAAGTTGCTGAAGTATTTGTATGGACTTAAGCAAGCACCCAAGAAGTGGCATGAGAAGTTTGAAAGAACTTTAACATCTGTAGGCTTTGTTGTTAACGAAGCTGATAAATGTGTGCACTATCGCCATTGTGGGGGCGAGGGAGTTATCCTTTGCTTGAATGTTGATGACATACTGATTTTCGGAACAAATCTGAATGTTATTGAGGAGGTCAAGGATTTTCTATCTCGCTGTTTTGAGATTAAGGATTTAGGAGTGGGTGATGTCATTCTGAACATCAAGTTGTTGAGAGACGATGATGGTGGGATTACATTGCTTCAATCTCACTATGTGGAAAAGATCTTGAGTTACTTTTGGCTATAGTGACTGCAAGCCCTCTCCAACACCATATGATGCTAGAGTGCTGCTTCGAAAGAATCGAAGAATTGCTAGAGATCAATTGAAATATTCTCAGATTATTGGCTCGCTTATGTACTTAGCCAGTGCTACAAGACCTGACATCATTTTTGCTTTTAGCAAACTAAGTCGGTTTGTCTCAAAACCAGGAGATGTGCATTGGAAAGCTCTAGAGAGAGTTTTGCGTTATTTGAAAGGCACTGCGAATTATGGAATTCACTACACTGGGCACCCAAAGGTGCTTGAAGGGTATAGTGACTCAAACTGGATTTCAGATGTTGATGAGATAAAGGCCACGAGCGGTTATGTATTCACTCACGGAGGTGGCACTGTTTCTTGGGAGTCTTGCAAGCAGACCATCTTAATGAGGTCAACAATGGAAGTAGAACTCACAACACTAGATACAACTACGGTCGAAGCATATTGGCTTCATCGGCTCTTAAATGACTTGTCGGTTGTTGAGAAACCTTGATGGAAATATGCCCTAGAGGCAATAATAAAGTTGTTATTTTACATTTCCTTATATCATGATAAATGTTTATTATTCATGCTAGAATTTTATTAACCGAAAACTTGATACATGTGTGGATACATAGACAAAACACTGTGTCCGTAGTAAGCCTCTACTAGACTAGCTCGTTAACCAAAGATGGTTAAGTTTCCTAACCATAGACATGTGTTGTCATTTGATGAACGGGGTCACATCATTAGGAGAATGATGCGATGGACAAGACACATCTGCTAGCTTAGCATGTTGATCGTTCAGTTTTATTGGTATAGCTTTCTCCATGTCATATACACATTCCTTTGACTATGAGATTATGCAACTCCCGGATACCGGAGGAATACCTTGTGTGCTATTGCTACCTCTTGAGCACTGCGTTGGTTTTCCCCGAAGAGGAAGGGATGATGCAGCAAAGTAGCGTAAGTATTTCCCTCAGTTTTTGAGAACCAAGGTATCAATCCAGTAGGAGGCTACGCGCGAGTCCCTCGTACCTGCACAAAACAAATAAATCCTCGCAACCAACGCAAATAGGGGTTGCCAATCCCTATAGGGCCACTTACGAGAGTGAGATCTGATAGATATGATAAGATAATATTTTTGTTATTTTTGTGATAAAGATGCAAGGTAAAATAAAGGCAAAGTAAATAGCAAAGGAAATAACTAAGTAGTAGGAGATCAATATGATAAAGATAGACCCGGGGGCCATAGGTTTCACTAGTGTCTTCTCTCGAGAGCATAAGTATTCTACGGTGGGTGAACAAATTACTGTTGAGAAACTGACAGAATTGAGCATAGTTATGAGAATATCTAGGCATGATCATGTATATAGGCATCACGTCCGAGACAAGTAGACCGACTCCTGCCTGCATCTACTACTATTACTCCACTCATCGACCGCTATCCAGATGCATCTAGAGTATTAACTTAAAAAATAGAGTAACACCTTAAGCAAGATGATATGATGTAGAGGGATAGACTCATGCAATATGAAGAAAACCCCATCTTGTTATCCTCGATGGCAACAATACATTACGTGCCTTGCTGCCCTTACTGTCACCGGGAAAGGACACGGCAAGATTCAACCCAAAGCTAAGCACTTCTCCCATTGCAAGAAAGATCAATCTAGTAGGCCAAACCAAACTGATAATTCGAAGAGACATGCAAAGATAACCAATCATACATAAAAGAATTCAGAGAAGATTCAAATATTGTTCATAGATAGACTTGATCATAAACCCACAATTCATCGGTCTCAACAAACACACCGCAAAATGAAGATTACATCGAATAGATCTCCACAAGAGAGGGGGAGAACATTGTATTAAGATCCAAAAAGAGAGAAGAAGCCATCTAGCTACTAACTATGGACCCGTAGGTCTGAGGTAAACTACTCACACTTCATCGGAGGGGCTATGGTGTTGATGTAGAAGCCCTCAGTGGTCGATGCCCCCTCCGGCGGAGCTCCGGAACAGGCCCCAAGATGGGATCTCGTGGATACAGAAAGTTACGGTGATGGAATTAGGGTTTTGGCTCTGTATCTGATCGTTTGGGGGTACATGGATATATATAGGAGGAAGGAGAACGTCGATGGAGCAACAGGGGGCCCACGAGGGTGGAGGGCGCGCCTGGGGTAGGCAGGCGCGCCCCCTACCTCGTGGCCTCCTCTCTTGTGCCTTGACGTAGGGTCCAAGTCTCCTGGGTCTTATTTGTTGAGAAAATCACATTCCCGAAGGTTTCATTCCGTTTGGACTCCGTTTGATATTCCTTTTGTTCGAAACCCTAAAACAAGCAAAAAACATCAATTCTGGGCTCGGCCTCCGGTTAATAGGTTAGTCCCAAAAATAATATAAAAGTGGATAGTAAAGCCCAATAATGTCCAAAACAGTAGATAATATAGCATGGAGCAATCAAAAATTAAAGATACGTTGGAGACGTATCAGCTATCAAACGTCACAATGTAACTGGGTGATTTTAAAGATGCTCTACAGGTATCTCCGAAGGTATTTGTTGGGTTGGCATAGATCGAGATTAGGATTTGTCACTCCGAGTATCGGAGAGGTATCTCTGGGCCCTCTCGGTAATGCACATCATAATAAGCCTTACAAGCAATGTGACTAATGAGTTAGTTGCAAAATGATGCATTACGGAACGAGTAAATAGAATTGCTGGTAACAAGATTGAACTAGCTATGAAGATACCGACGATCGAATCTCAGGCAAGTAACATGTCAATGACAAAGGGAATAACGTATGTTGTCATTACGGCACGACCGATAAAGATCTTCGTAGAATATGTGGGAACCAATATGAGCATCCAGGTTCCGTTGTTGGTTATTGACCAGAGAGGTGTCTCAGTCATGTCTAGATAGTTATCGAACCCGTACGGTCCGCACGCTTAACGTTCGATGATGATTTTGTATTATATAAGTTATGCGATTTGGTGATCGAATGTTGTTAGGAGTCCTGGATGAGATCACGGACATGATGAGAAGTATCGAAATGGTTGAGAGGTAAAGATTCATATATTGGACAATGATATACGGACACCAGAAGTGCTCCGGGGGTATCGGGTACATATCGGGTCACCGGAAGGGGTTTTGGGCATCCCCCGAGCAACTACATGGGCCTAATGGGCCAACAAGGGGACAGACCAGCCCCTAAGGGGTTGGTAGGAGTCCCGGCTCGGGGGCGGGGGTATCTTACTTCTTTTCCTCTGCGTTCGAGGGTATATAAACTTTGTTTGATTAAGGGAATTAGAGAATAGAGAGCAATGGGATAGGAATGCTCACGGGAATGCAGGTACCGTTACCCAGGGTCAAAGCTAGAAGCTATATCTTGACTGCTGGAACAAAAGACCGATGAGTATTGTGCCCCATGTAGGCCAAAATAAAGGGGAAGAAAGAGGGGAAGAGAGAAAGGAAGGGGAGCAATTCGGCCTCCCCCTTCCTTCTCTCCTCCCTCCTCCTTCCTTCCCCCTCCGGATGAATATGGAAGGGGGGAGGCCGAATTGGGAGGCGCCCAAGTAGGAATCCTCTTACTTGGGGCGCCCCCTTGGCTGCCTCTCCCCCCTCCAACCTATATATATGAAGGGGGCACCGCTAGAACACACAACATTGATTCCTAGCCGTGTGCGGCGCCCCCCTCCACAGTTTACGCCTCCGGTCATATTGTCGTAGTGCTTAGGCGAAGTCCTGCGCGAATCACTTCACCATAACCGTCACCACGCTATCATGCTGACGAAACTCTCCCTCGACACTTTGCTAGATCAAGAGTTCAAGGGATGTCATCGAGCTGAACGTGTGCAGAACTCGGAGGTGTCGTACGTTCGGTGCTTGATCGGTCGGAATGAGAAGAAGTTCGACTACATCAACCGCGTTGTCAAATGCTTCCGCTTTTGGTCTACGAGGGTATGTGTACACACTCTCCCCCTCTCGTTGCTATGCATCTCCTAGATAGATATTGCGTGAGCGTAGGATTTTTTTAAATTGCATGTTGCATTCCCCAACAAACCTGTACCGGGTGTCCTTATGAACTGCGACAATCAAATTGTGATCATGAAAGTGATAAGCTCAAAGGATAACATGAAGTCATCAAGACACGTTCAGAGAAGGTTAAAATCTACTAGGAAAATGAAAAACTCTAGAGTTATTGCATTGGATTATATCCAAACATCTAAAAATCTGGCAGATCCTTTTACTAAGGGTCTATCACATGACTGGATAGATAATGCATCAAAGGAGATGGGTATAAGACCCGCAATATGAGTTGTTCACAGTGGTAACCTAGTCTATGTGATCGGAGATCCCGTGAATTAGATGTGGAAGACAAGCTGTTGGTCAACTCAGAGGAGAGTATCCTTACTGTTAACAATACCACTCCATGAAGATGCAATACTCTCCTAAATCTGCATGGCAGGTTGATGTATATATTAATGTGTTCTAAATGGTTCATTTAAGCAGAGATGTTCTCCTACAGAACATCTTTTGAAGAACACACCTATATGAGCCGGATTTTCAAACGTCGCAATCTATGAGAGTAGGGTTCTCTCTAGCAAACTCGTGAAAGGTCACGGAGTATGACGCATAAGCTCCACCCACGGGGAAGACCCACGGTAGCCTAGTATTGGTCAAGGCTTTGTGTGAAGCTAGATTCACAGAAAACTTGTAGTTCAAGGCCCAGACCACTGTTCAAGTTGCTTAATAGTGTAGCATAGAGTTCTAGGTAGAAGTTCAACTTAACAGTCTCCACTGCAATACCTCTATATAAAACTTTCAGAAATTCCTAATAAATCCTAGAGGCCCACTTAGCCCATTCGTGCAAGGCAAGGGGCACTACTAAAGTTTAGTCCCACATTTCTAGTTTAGAGGGAGTTGGACCTTTTTATAAGGAAGGTTCTTTCCCCACATGTATGAGCATGAGAACAAGAGGGACATCCACGTGCGCTCCTCCTCCGCTGCCCGCCTTGCCACACCTCATCACAACGCGCCGCGGGTTGCAGGAATGAGTCGGGCCAATGTCTAAATTTTTGCCAGGCACGACGGGTAACGAAAGGTCACGCGGGAGCTGAAATGTTTTTCTGTAGTGCACACTAAATCCGAATGGCGCGCCTCTTCTGCAGAAGTCCGTTTGCTTTGCCTCCCTCTTTTGCTTCATCTCTCGTTGCTGGCCTCTCGCCTCCTTCTCTTGCGCCTATAAAAGGGAGGTCGCTCCTCTCAGAGAGGTGCACCAGAACTTCTTCCTCTCGCCACCGGTTCCAATCTCTGAGCTGCTGCTGTCTTCCTCATCACGGCTTGCGGCATGCACCGCGAGTCGGGACAGTAGGCCTCTGAAACCCCATCGCTTTGAGTCCTATACGGGAGAAGGGTGATAAGCATTTTGGGGAGCACTCTACGCGACTACTAACCGGTTCATCACGGATGCTCCGGACACCAACGACTACTTCCCCAACAACGACTTCTTCCCCGACATCGACAATCTCTTCGACGACATGGTTGGCGAGGATGTCGACCCCAAGTCCAGTGCTTCTGTTGCTGCTGTTGTTCCGTACGTGTTCTTGCTCTTTCTGTTAGAGGTCCTGCCACAGTTCCTTGTTCTAGTGTTTGCCCTACATTTGTTAAGTTCTACTTCATATATGCAACTTGCTCTATTGTCTGCTCTAGATATGTTTGACTATAGTTCATATATGCAGATGCTATTTACCTTCTCTCTGTCAGATCACATGACTTGTTTTATCTCTGCTATAAGTCACGCTTTATCTAGTATTTCTGTTAATAAAATCATTCGGTAAATTGCTCATATTTCCAACACTTCCATGAGGAGGAAATAACGACTTGTAATCTTAGGGCATCTCAAATGCGGACCCTTAAACCACCCGCAACCGTTCAGATCGCGCGGTCCGGACGTGTTTGGCCATCCTACACGGTTCTGTATCGATCCGTTCGGTGGTTCGAATGCCATTTTTCTGCCAAGCCGGAAGTCAACTAGGGGTGTGGGGCTTTGCAGGCGTCCGGATTGCTGCCACACAAGCGTCCGACAACCCTGGCCCAGCCAAAAACACTCCCTCGCCAGCGCCCTTTCCCGTCCAAAGCGGTCAATACCATTCCTGAGCGTCAGTGCCACATTCATTCTGGCTCAAGAGTGGACGTGACCTCTCATATTGCTCCGGCATTGAAGCGGCATGCCGGCCAAGCGCATCACCCTCGCCTCATGCGGCTACTCCTTGTCCAAATGAAAGCCCGTTCATCCGCCTCCCTGCATTAAAAATGTGCGGTTGCCGAGGAACCTGCTCCGGCGCCACCCGTGCATCTGTCTGCCGCCCACCATTAACCACCTCACCGCATGCCCTACCATCTGCCTGCTATTTAAACCCCAGGCCCAGAAACAACTTCATCCAACCTCCTCCACTCTCTATCTCCTCTCAGCACCACACGCGACATGGCCTCCTCGAGCTCCAAAGTCCTCTGGGACAACCTCTCGTCCAAGCAAAAGAAGGAGATCATCGCCATTGCAACTGGGCTGGCAGGCCGGCACACGGACGAGCTCACTGGAGGCCAGCGCTGCGGAGGACCCAATGTAAGAGGCGGTCGATGACGAGCCACTGCCAATGTCATCGCCGGCCCATGCCAGCATCACCATGGGCAAGACTCGTGCTCACTACACCGACATGGTGTTGACAGGCGCAGCCCGAAGATGAAGGAAATATGCCCTAGAGGCAATAATAAAGTTGTTATTTATATTTCCTTATATCATGATAAATGTTCATTATTCATGCTAGAATTGTACTAACCAGAAACTTAGTACATGTGTGAATTCATAGACAAACATAGTGTCCCTAGTATGCCTCTACTTGACTAGCTCGTTAATCAAAGATGGTTAAGTTTCCTAGCCATGGACATGTGTTGTCATTTGATGAACGGGATCACATCATTAGAGAATGATCTGATGGACTAGACCCATCCGTTAGCTTAGCACTATGATCGTTTAGTTTATTGCTATTGCTTTCTTCATGACTTATACATATTTCTATGACTATGAATTATGCAACTCCCGAATACCGGAGGAACACTTAGTGTGCTATCAAACGTCACAACATAACTGGGTGATTATAAAGATGCTCTACAAGTGTCTCCTTCTTCTCCTACATGGACTAAGAAAGGGGGAAACCTACTCTTACTAGGAGTAGGAATCCCCCCTTTGGGTGCGCCCCTTGAGGCCGGCCCTCCTCTTCCTCCCCTCCTTTATATGCGGGGGAAGGGGCACCCCATATACACACAAGTTGATCTCTTTAGCCGTGTGCGGTGCCCCCCTCCACAGATTTCCACCTCGGTCATATTGTCATAGTGCTTAGGTGAAGCCCTGCGTCGGTAACTTCATCATCACCGTCAACACACCGCCGTGCTGAGAAAATCTCCCTCGACCTTACCTAGATCTAGAGTTCGAGGGACATCACCGAGTTGAACATGTGCAGATCACGGAGGTGTTGTGCGTTCTGTACTTGATCGGTTGGATCGCGAAGACGTTTGACTAGAATAAATGCATTACTTAACGCTTCCGCTTTCGGTCTATGAGGGTACGTAGACACACTCTTCCCTCACGTTGCTATGCATCCCTAGATAGATTGTGACACCCCCGATTTGACCGTACACTAATCATACACGAAAATGTGTACGATCAAGATCAAGGACTCACGGGAAGCTATCACAACACAACTCTAGACACAAACTAAAATAATACAAGCTTTATATTACAAGCCAGGGGCCTCGAGGGCTCGAATACAAGAGCTCGATCATAGACGACTCAGCGGAAGCAACAATATCTGAGTACAGACATAAGTAAACAAGTTGCCATAAGATGGCTAGCACAAACTGGGATACATATCAAAAGAGGCGCGGGCCTCCTGCCTGGGATCCTCCTAAACTACTCCTGGTCGTCGTCAGCGGCCTGCATGTAGTAGTAGGCACCTCCATTGTAGTAGGAGTCATCGTCGATGGTGGTGTCTGGCTATTGGAATCCAACATCTGGTCGCAACAACCGGGTATAGAAAGGGAAAGGGGAGAAAAGCAACCATGAGTACTCATCCAAAGTACTCGCAAGCAAGGAGCTACACTACATATGCATTGGTATCAATGAAAGGGGTAGTATATGTGGACTGAACTGTAGAATGCCGGAATAAGAGGGGGATAGCTAGTCCTATTGAAGACTACACTTCTGGCCGCCTCCATCTTGCAGCATGTAGAAGAGAGGATATGGTAAGTTCACCAAGTATCATCGCATAGCATAACCCTACCCGGCGGTCCTCTCCTCGTCGCCCTATTAGAGAGCGATCACCGGGTTGTATCTGGCACTTGGAAGGGTGTGTTTTATTAAGTATCCGGTTCTAGTTGTCATAAGGTCAAGGTACAACTCTGGGTCATCCTTTTACCAAGGGACACGGCTATTCGAATAGATAAACTTCCCTGCAGGGGTGCACCACATTTCCCAACACAGTCGATCCCCTTTGGCCGGACACACTTTCCTAGGTCATGCTCAACCTCAGAAGATCAACACGTCGCAGCCCTACCTAGGCACAACAGAGAAGTCAGCACGTCAGTCTAAATCCTATGGCGCATGAGTCTGGGCCCATCGCCCATTGCACACCTGCACGTTGCAAACGCGACCGGTAAGCAGACCTAGCCTCCCTAATACAAGAGCAGGCATTCAAGTCCAATCCGGCGCGCGCCACTCAGTCGCTGACGTTAAGAAGGCTTCGGCTGATACCACGACGTCGAGTGCCCATAACTGTTCCCGCGTAGTTGGTTAGTGTGTATAGGCCAGTGGCTAGACTTAGATCAAATACCAAGATCTCGTTAATCGGGTTATTTTTAAGTAACCGCGAACGCCGACCAGGGCCAGGCCCACCTCTCTCCTAGGTGGTCTCAACCTGCCATGTCGCTCCGCCACAAAGTAACAGTCGGGGGCCGTCGGGAACCCAGGCCCACCACTACCTGGATGGAACCACCTGCCCCTACAGCCCCCACATCGGAATCACTTGCGGGTACTCTATGAGCCGACCCGACTTTAGTCACCAGAAGTATCATATATTAAGTATATAAGTATATACCCGTGATCACCTCCGAGTGATCACGGCCCAATAGTATAGCATGGCAGGCGAACAAGAATGTAGGGCCACTTAAGGAATACTAGCATCCTATACTAAGCATTTAGGATTGCAGGTAAAGGTAACAACAGTAGTAGCAAAGACAGGCTATGCATCAGGATAGGATTAACGAAAAGCAGTAACATGCTACACTACTCTAATGCAAGCAATAGAGAGAAGAATAGGCGATATCTTATGATCAAGGGGGGGCTTGCATGGTTGCTCTGCAGACAAAAACAGACCCTCGAAGGTGAAGTAATCGATCACTGGTTCAACCGCGGTCTCGGGGTCTACCGAAAAGAAGTAACAGAGGGGCAACACAATAAATAACAGAGCAATCAAATCATCACAAAGCATAACATGGCAATACACAGTACTAGGGATGACCTAATGCATTATTAGTGCTACCGGCGAAGGGGGGAAACATCCGGGAAAGTATTCCCAATGTTCCGCGTCTTCAGGAAGATGATCCGGGGGGAAGTTGCATGTTTGCTATGTTAGGGACATGTGGAGAACGAACAGACCACGCATTCGGATTCGTCTTGTCGTTCTGATCAACTTTCATGTAGAAAACTTTTTCATCCGAGCTACGGTTTATTTTCTATGATTTTTTGAAGTTTTAATATTATTTTGAAATTTCTAGAATTTTTTTATTTCGAAATTAAATAGAAAAAGGCTATCCGTACCCAGTGGGTACATAACCAGAGAGGATGACATGTGGGACCAGTTGACTTCGTCAACTGCCCAACCAGTGGGTCAACAGAGTCAAGGTTGACCGGGTCAAGCTGACATGTGGGGCCACATGTCATTGACACAGTTTTAGTAAACTTATTTAGCCACGTTTTATTAGCAGGAGGACCCACATGTAAGAGAAAGGTTAGTAAAAGGCTAAGTTAATAGAGTTAATTAGGCCCCCTAATCTAGTTTGGGTTGGCCCACTAGCAGAGGCATAGTCGGCCACCCAGGCAGGGCACGCATGAACGCTCAAGGCGTCGGCGACCAGAGGCCTGCTCGCGACCATGGCAGGGAGCCCGGCTCGGCGCAGCCTGCCAACAAAGGCTGCGGCGCTCGAGCGCGGCAGGGCGGAGGCAACCACGGGACGGGGCTGGAGGGGCCGGCGCATGGCTGGGCGGCAGCAGGGCCGCATCGGCAAGGGGCGGTGTCAACGCGGCCGAGCTTGGGGCTGGGGCGCGAGACCGTTCGGCTACGGCGGATGGGAGCTCGCAGGGGCGCGGGTAGCAGCAGGAGGCGGAGGCCGCAGCGCTTGGCAACAGCAGTGACGGCAACAGGCGCATAGCAGTAGTTAGCGGCAGAGGAGCAGTTGCCAACGGCAACAGAAGCATCAGTAGTATAGCAGCGGGAGGCACCGGGCAGCCGAAGCGACGCGCGGGCGGCGCTAGCAGCGCATGGGCGCGGCTGCAGCAGGGCGGCCGGTGTGCGAGCACGGGGCGGAGGCACCAGTGGGCGGGGGCGCGGTTGAGGGGAGCAGGGCACGTGCGGGAGTGTTCGGGTCGCGTACAGGGCGCCGTAACTAGCGACGACCGGGAGCACCGTGGACAAGCGCGGGCGGGCGCGACGGTGGTGGCTGCTACGGGATGGAAAGAAGGGGGAAAGTGAGGGGCGGTGAGCTCACCGGGGGCTCGGGAGCGACTTGGGGAGGCGGCAAAGCAGAGGAGCACGTGCGGGGAAGGACGATGATGACGGCGAGCTCCGGGCTGGTCCAGCTCGTCCTGGTACTCGAGAAGGACGAGGATGAGGGCGCCGGTCCTCCTAGACGCCTTGGCGCAGCTTGGGGAGGAGGGTGGCCACAGCAATTCCAGAGCCACGGCGATCACGGCGCTCGGCTCCGATCCAGATCAAGAGAGAGGCAAGGGAGGGAGGAAAGGGGAGGGGGAAGTGTTCTAGGGTTTGCCAGGGGACTCGCGACGATGCTCTTATCTAACTACACGACCGCAGGATGGTCGACATGGCGACATCCGCGGCGTGGACGGGCGTGCGGAGTCCATGTCGGGGCCTCTGTTCCCTCTGTACAAAGGTTGAAGGAAAAGCCCTGGTAGTGGGCTGGACCGTTTACTGTAGTAGGTAGAGCCCATTAGCACAGTAGCTAGTTTGCCCTTTTCCCTTTTCTGACATTTAAAACAGCCACTGTTTGCAATTAAATAAGTCACCAAATGACTTTGCAAAATTATGGAGATTGGCCATTTTTAAATATATTGCAATAATTTCCACTGCCACAAAAAGTTTTAGGGACAATTTGTTTCTCCCAGAATATATGGTGGAATTTAAATGAGATAAAAGGGGTTGTTTGGCCCAGTTTAAAATAGGTCAAGGGCATTTTAATAATTCAAATAATGTTGGTAAAATCAGGAAAATTAGATAGTGAAATTTTTGCAACCCGGCGAACATTTTTGTTTTACCGGTTGAAGAAATAATAATTTGACTTTATTTTAAACTGAATTTGAATCCGGTTTGGATCAAAGTGATTAGAAAATTAACAGCAATGACATGGCACCATTAGGGTGTGTGGTTACTATAGCTTAACTACCGGGGCGTTACAAATCTCCTCCACTACAAGAAATCTTGTCCCAAGATTTAAGAGGTGGAGTGAGGGGGAAAGTTCTAGTTACGAAATTCTAACGGATCTTCTCGAAGAAGTTGAACCTTTCAGTGATGTCTTCATTCCTTTGTTTTAGGTCATCACGATGAAGTTGGCATCCTTTCTTCAGTAACTCCATCGTACTTACGAAAGAATAAAGGGTGGGTATTCCCGGAGAACGGTCCTCTGCAAGGTTGATTATCTAGTCGATAACATCGGGGAAGGTGGCGGAAAGTAACTCTCGAATTGGAACTTAAGAAAATATCAAGAGCAAAGTAAGGAGGTATCCTGGGAAGTTTCGAGCCGGTAGGCAATCGTTCGATGCCTGTTATAGGTGTGAAAGGGGTTCAAAGCAACGAGAATAAGTATTTTGTCTGATACCAGAATTGATGATCTCTCGGAAGGTGGCTCATGAATTACATACGAGGCCATGCGCGAGGAACAAACTTAGGAATAGGGGGTGTACAGGAGAGTCAGGTTTCGATCCTGTGGAACTGTGGGTTATGGGCCCACCATGTGGGTTAAAAGTATGAAGGCGGTGACGATTTGCACGATCATGTAATCAATGCTAGAGGATAGCCTGTCAGTTATGTCAACAACAACATTGGTACCAAGGGCGAGGGACGAAGAGAACCATTCTCCTGCTCGTTGAACGAGGCAGACCAATAGGCAAAGCTCTCGTCCATCGTTGGTTACCGGAATGTAATCAACAATAGTAACAGGGTCTTACCGACACGATTGTACACCTAGGTGTTTACATAAGCAGAAGAATATTACTGCTTAGATCATATAGATCACCAGAAAGGTTAAACAAAATAATGGAATGGAAAAGGTGATCATCAGATTAAATAGAACAATGGAAAGGAAAATGTGTTTAAACACATTATTCAGGGGTATATCCTTCCCAAGGAAAAACAGAGCATGATATCCACGACATGATATAATGTAGAAAACCCTTTAGGAAAGGGGGGAAGAAATTTCATGCCATTACCCATACAATGGTGTTTGGATAATTTGATAAACAAGATTTAGCATTATGCTTCAAATATTCTTATTAAAAATCGGAGTACCACATACATGCTTCGAGATAGCATTGACATGGTCTTCAAGCAAAGGTCGGACTTTGGATACACAAAGGATCCATTAGGAACAACTTATAAAATAAGTCTTACGATTTCCTCATAGAAGAATCGCTAAGCTTGCTAAAAAGGAAAACTATAACAATAGGTCCTCTGGCCAGGTGTGCTAGGCATCACATCACCTTACCAGGTCATATAAAGACCAATGTTATAACTCTTGGAAATATGTTCCAACCATCATATCCGACCGAGACTCAGATCTGATTGGTGTCAGGATACCTCAGACTCAGTATGCCTGAGAAGAAAAAGGTGCAACACAAATTAACGAGATGACATTGTAAAATTCTCGGGAAATGAATGGAAGCAAGTCCTGAAACAAGAGTTCATCATTAAACCAAGGAGAGGATGAGGAGGTGGCTGATGGACTTGGCGACAACTCACCGAGATTTCCAAAAAAGATAGATTTCCATAATTATGTGAACAAGGAGATAACATTAGTTAGATCAAATGATATAATGAGGTATGCTCAAGGAAAACATACACAATTTAACAATGATAGACGGGTGCACCCGGAAATCTGGACTAGGTAGCACGATCTATGTTTGGATGATGAGTCAATAATCAACACATGAAGAAAGAAACTATCATTCGTAACATACAAGCAATAGTTGCTAGAAGTTTTGAATTCACACAACATAGTTCATTTGTCGGCATTCTGGCTATAAACAACACGGGGACCAAGAAGGAATGGTGATGGTGAGAAGTATCACTTGTATTAAGAATTATCAGAGGTGGTGAAATTCCCACGAAATTTTTGACATAAAAGGTGGAAATATCCTAAGGTAAAGAAGAATAAATGCTGGATAGCAAGGAACTCAATGTATAACACAAAACACGAACAAGTTTGTGTTGGAGGGAGGGAAATAAAGTGGCCGATGATAACACAAATCATCGACGGCAAGGATGGTATTTCTCATCATGAATTCGATTGATATCCCGTAAGAGCTCATAAGGTTGATGATGATCATGACACATGTGTCGAGAGATTTCATGAAGTTGTAATCAATCAGCGACGACATCAAGTCAAAGGAATGATGAAGCGAAAGGTTATTGGAACCATGGGTACGACACAAGCTTGAAATCAAGCTTGTTGTTCAAGGCGAAAGGATATGATGAGGAAAATCGATGTAAGCCTAGCTCATCATCGAAAGTTGTGCTCTAGAATTAAGAACCAGGTAGCACAGATAAAATCAGCACGATAATGATATAGCCAAGCAGGCTAGGAATGATGTGATCGGGTACAAACTCGTAAGCAAAAAAGATTGCTAAGAATTGTTGAATCGTAGAACGGACATGATTCAGTTATCGGTGTACTCGAGTGACTAACCACTCACAACCCAGGAAAAATTGGAATCGGTGAGAATGTAGTACTTGATGAAGATCTCATAAGAAGTTATGATGTTCGGTGATAATCTCGAGATACCAGGGGGTAATACTCGACGACAGATCAAAGTAGAGGTTGGACTGGGATATTGCTCTGTAGAAGAAAAGAACTTCAACTTGTCCGAGAAATGTTATTTAAAACGAGAACATGGCCGAACCACGGTTGCAAAAGGCCAGATCCCAGATATAAGACGAACTTATACCAAGGGAATATTTAATTTAAGAGAAGCTTTATTGATAAGATATACATCATTTCCATGGGCATGAACACAAGTTCAAGGTCGATTCCCACTTCTCCAATGCATAACCTTCCATTCACTTTTCGTGTTTCAAAAATGACATTAGTTTTGAAAATTTTACCTGGTGAAATATCAGATTAGTATAACCCATGATCTCTTTCGGGTTCACAGGGGTAAAGGAAGGCATAGGTTGAACCCATCAGGGCATCTTAGGAACATATACAACAAGTTTCAAGAGTAAATATCACCAGCTTAAAAGCAGAGCATGATTGGCCAATCAGAGGATAGGGTTTACCAATGGCATTACATATTAGAGAAAGAACTTCCAAAGTGATTAAATATGAAGGACGCTGTCAGATAAAATCCAACAAAGGATCCAATGGTCCTCAAGGGATCTGATGTGAGCATCGGTACTCAACCAGAGGAAGAAAAATGCAAGGGGATCAGATTATAGAAACAACTGACTAATTCAAAGCTCAGATGCAAAAGATTTATGATTTCCAAATCAAGGGATCAGAAGCAAACGCTCTGATTAAGGATGGATAAGTTGCATAGGATTAGGAGTACAATCGATGGCAATCTGATTGGTCGAGATCCAGCTCATGTCTAAAATTATGTCTGGTCCGGAAGGATGAATTCTAGTTTCAACTAATGATTGTGACCATTCACAAACATATCGAATCAAAGGGCTGAAAATGGTAAACACAAAGGATACCAACAAGATTACTAGACTTATAAGATTAACCATGTAAAAAAGCAAGAATTACAAGAGTAATAGGTTGCTGAGGATTTTTGAAAGATCGGGTGGTATTTCGAAGACTTTTGTGAAACACATGATCAACTTGGGATGAATGGATACTCGATAAGTACGAGGAATTATCCGTAGGGGTATTTCTGCAGCAAGAACTATAAGGCAGTGGCACATTGGATTCATAAAAGTCGGAGAACAATTCAATGTATATTGTAATAACAAGAGCAATTGGGAGTGATTGTAAGAGCAACATGTGTATATCGTTATCCATATGGATATATTAGTAGTAAGGAATTGAAAAGGTAGAGGGCACAAGGGTCTCGACAATCATCGAAGAGTATCTTCGAAATCTTCTGGTGCAGCAGGCGATCATCTGTAATATGGGGCTCTCCGGGTGGATATGATCACAAGATCCTAATGTTAGAGTTAGTAAATTCATTTAAACCCGAATAGAAGAGAGATCAGAGTCCCAGAGCATAGGTCGAGGAATAAAAGATCCTAATATCACCCAATGGTGACGGGGGCCCGTAAGACACACAGCCATATTAGTAAAAAAAATTGCAATGACTAGACTCGACTTCAACCAAGGAGTGTGGAAGGGGGATTCCTACAGGCAGTCGGCTCTGATACCAACTTGTGACACCCCCGACTTGACTGTACACTAATCATACACGCAAATGTGTACGGTCAAGATCAAGGACTCACGGGAAGATATCACAACAGAACTCTAGACACAAATTAAAATAATACAAGCTTTATATTACAAGCCAGGGGCCTCGAGGGCTCGAATACAAGAGCTCGATCATAGACGAGTCAGCGGAAGCAACAATATCTGAGTATAGACATAAGTAAACAAGTTGCCATCAGATGGCTAGCACAAACTGGGATACATATCGAAAGAGGCGCAGGCCTCCTGCCTGGGATCCTCCTAAACTACTCCTGGTCGTCGTCAGTAGCCTGCACGTAGTAGTAGGCACCTCCAGTGTAGTAGGAGTCGTCATCGACAGTGGCGTCTGGCTCCTGGACTCCAATGTCTGGTCGCAACAACCGGGTATAGAAAGGGAAAAAGGGGGAGCAAAGCAACTGTGAGTACTCATCCAAAGTACTCGAAAGCAAGGAGCTACACTACATATGCATTGGTATCAATGAAAGGGGTAGTATATGTGGACTGAACTGCAGAATGCCGGAATAAGAGGGGGATAGCTAGTCCTATCGAAGACTACGCTTCTAGCCGCCTCCATCTTGCAGCATGTAGAAGAGAGTAGATGGTAAGTTCACCAAGTATCATCGCATAGCACAACCCTACCCGGCGATCCTCTCCTTGTCGCCCTATTAGAGAGCGATCACCGGGCTGTATCTGGCACTTGGAAGGGTGTGCTTTATTTAGTATCCGGTTCTAGTTATCATAAGGTCAAGGTACAACTCCGGGTCGTCCTTTTACCGGGGGACACGGCTATTCGAATAGATAAACTTCCCAGCAGGGGTGCACCACATTTCCCAACACGCTCGATCCCCTTTGGCCGGACACACTTTCCTGGGTCATGCCCGGCCTCGGAAGATCAACACATCACAGCCCTACCTAGGCACAATAGAGAGGTCAGCATGTAGGTCTAAATCCTATGGCGCAGGGGTTTGGGCCCATCACCCATTTCACACCTGCACGTTGCGAACGCGGCCGGTAAGCAAACCTAGCCTCCCTAATACAAGAGCAGGCGTTCCAATCCAATCTGGCGCGCGCCGCTTAGTCGCTGACGTCAAGAAGGCTTCGGCCGATACCATGATGTCGAGTGCCCATAACTGTTCCCACGTAGTTGGTTAGTGCGTATAGGCCAGTGGCTAGACTCAGATCAAATACCAAGATCTCGTTAAGCGGGTTGTTTTGAAGTAACCACGGACGCCGACCAAGGCCAGGCTCACCTCTCTCCTAGGTGGTCTCAACCTGCACTGTCGCTCCGCCACAAAGTAACAGTCGGGGGCCGTCGGGAACCCAGGCCCACCACTACCTGGATGGAACCACCTGCCCCTTCAGCCCCCACATCGGAATCACTTGCGGGTACTCTATGAGCCGACCCGACTTTAGTCACCACAAGTATCATATATTAAGTATATAAGTATATACCCGTGATCACCTCCCGAGTGATCACGGCCCGATAGTATAGCATGGCAGATGGACAAGAATGTAGGGCCACTGAAGGAATACTAGCATCCTATACTAAGCATTTAGGATTGCAGGTAAAGGTAACAACAGTAGTAGCAAAGACAGGCTATGCATCAGGATAGGATTAATGGAAAGCAGTAACATGCTACACTACTCTAATGCAAGCAATAGAGAGAATAATAGGCGATATCTTATGATCAGGGGGCTTGCCTGGTTGCTCTACAGACAGAAACGGACCCTCGAAGGTGAAGTAGTCGATCACTGGTTCAACCGCGGTCTCGGGGTCTACCGAAAAGAAGTAACGGAGGGGGAACACAATAAATAACAGAGCAATCAAATCATCAAAAAGCATAACATGGCAATATGCGGTACTAGGGATGACCTAACACAGTAATAGTGCTACCGGTGAAGGGGGGAAACATCCGAGAAAGTATTCCCGGTGTTCCGCGTTTTCGGGCAGATGATCCGGAGGGGAAAAGTTGCGTGTTCGCTATGCTAGGGACATGTGGCGAATGAACGGACCTCGCATACGGATTCGTCTCGTCATTTTGATCAACTTCCATGTAGAAAACTTTTTCATCCGAGCTACGGTTTATTTTCTATGATTTTTTCAAAGTTTTAATATTATTTTGAAATTTCTAGAATTTTTTTATTTCGAAATTAAATAGAAAAAGGCTATCCGTACCCAGTGGGTACATAACCAGAGAGGATGACATGTGGGACTAGTTGACTTCGTCAACTGCCCAACAAGTGGGTCAACAGAGTCAAGGTTGACCGGGTCAAGCTGACATGTGGGGCCACATGTCATTGACACAGTTTTAGTAAACTTATTTAGCCACGTTTTATTAGCAGGAGGACCCACATGTAAGAGAAAGGTTAGTAAAAGGCTAAGTTAATAGAGTTAATTAGGCCCCCTAATCTAGTTTGGGTTGTCCCACTAGCAGAGGCATAGCCGGCCTCCCAGGTAGGGCACGCACGAACGCTCAAGGCGTCGGCGGCTAGAGGCCTGCTCGCGCCATGGCAGGGACCCCGACTCGGCGCAGCCGGCTAGCAGAGGTCGCGGCGGTCGAGCGCGGCAAGGCGGAGGCGGCTGCGGGATGGGGCCGGAGAGGCCAGCGCATGGCTGGGCTGCAGTGGGGCCGCGTCGGCAAGGGTTGGTATCGGCGCGGCCGAGCTCGGGGCTGGGGCGCGGGACCGTTCAGCTACGGCGGCTGGGAGCTCGCGGGGGTGCGGGTAGCAGCAGGAGGCGGAGGCCGCAGCGCTTGGCAGCAGCAGTGACGGCAAAAGGCGTGTAGTAGCAATCAGCAGCACAGGAGCAGTTGCCAACGGCAACAGAAGCAGCAGTAGTATAGCAGCGGGAGGCACCGGGCAGCCGGAGCGACGCGCGGGCGGCGCTAGCAGCACGTGGGCGTGGCTGCAGCAGGGCGGCCGGCGCGCGGGCACGGGGCAGAGGCACCAGCGGGCGGGGGCACGGTTGAGGAGAGCAGAGCGCATGCGGGAGTGTTCGGGTCGAGGATGGGGCGCCGTAACTAGCGACGACCGGGAGCACCGCGGTCGCGGTCGGAGACGACCGCAGACAAGCGTGGGCAGGCGTGACGGTGGTGGCTGCTACGGGATGGAAAGAAGCGGGAAAGTGTGGAGGCGGTGAGCTCACAGGGTGCTCGGGAGCGACTCGGGGAGGCGGCAAAACTGAGGAGCGCGTGCGGGGAAGGACGATGATGCCGGCGAGCTGCGGGGCGGTCCGGCTCGTCTTGGTACTCGAGAAGGACGAGGACGAGGGTGAAGGTCCTCCTAGACGCCTTGGCGCAGCTTGGGGAGGAGGGTGGCTATGGCGATTCCAGAGCAACGGCGATCACCGCACTCGGCTCCGATCCAGATCGAGAGAGAGGCGAGCGAGGGAGGAAAGGGGAGGGGGAAGTGTTCAGGTTTGCCAGGGGACTCGCAACGATGCTCTTATCCAACTGCACGACCGCAGGATGGTCGACACGGTGACATCCACGGCGTGGACGGGCATGCGGAGTCCACGATGGGGCATCTGTTCCCTCTGTACAGAGGTTGAAGGAAAAGCCTTGGTAGTGGGCTGGGCCGTTTACTGTAGTAGGTAGAGCCCATTAGCACAGTAGCTAGTTTTCTCATTTCCCTTTTCTGACATTTAAAACAGCCACTGTTTGCAATTAAATAAGCCACTGCTTGCAATTAAACTATGGAGATTGGCCATTTTTAAATATATTGCAATAATTTCCACTACCACAAAAAGTTTTAGGGACAATTTGTGTCTCCCAGAATATACGGTGGAATTTAAATGAGATAAAAGGGGTTGTTTGGCCTAGTTTAAAATAGGTTAACGGCATCTTAATAATTCAAATAATGTTGGTAAAATAGGACAATTAGATAGTGAAATTTTTGCAACCCAGCGAACATTTTTGTTTTACCGGTTGAAGAAATAATAATTTGACTTTATTTTAAACTGAATTTGAATCCGGTTTGGATCAAAGTGATTAGAAAATTAACACCGATGACATGTCACCATTAGGGTGTGTGGTTACTGTAGCTTAACTACCGGGGCGTTACATAGTTTTTGCGTGATCGTAGGAATTTTTTTGAAATACTGCGTTCCCCAATAGTGGCATCCGAGCCAGGTCTATGCGTAGATGTTATATGCACGAGTAGAACACAAAGGAGTTGTGGGCGTGGGTATATACATATTGCTTGCCATCACTAGTTGTTTCTTGATTCGGCGGTATTGTTGGATGAAGCGGCCCGGACTGACATTACATGACCGCGTTCACGAGACTGGTTCTACCGACGTGCTTTGCACACAGGTGTCTGGCGGGTGTCTGTTTCTCCAACTTTAGTTGAATCGGATTCAATGAACAGAGTTCTTTCTGAAGATCAAAAATCAAACACTATACCACGTTGTGGTTTTTATGCCGTAGGTAAGAACGGTTCTTGCTAAGCCCGTAGCAGCCACGTAAAACTTGCAACAACAAAGTAGAGGACGTTTAACTTGTTTTTGCAGGGTATGTTGTGATGTGATATGGTCAAGACGTGATGAGATATAAATTGTTGTATAAGATGATCATGTTTTGTTGAAACTATCGGCAACTGGCAGGAGCCTTATGGTTGTCTCTTTATTGCATAAGATGCAAGCGCCATATAATTGCTTTACTTTATTGCTATCCGATAGCAATAGTTGCAAAAGCAATAGTTGGCGAGATGACCATGTGATGACACGTTGATAAAGATCAAGATGATGGAGATCATGGTGTCATGCAGGTGACGATAGAGACCATGACGGTACTTTGGCGATGGAGATCAAAGGCACAAGATGATGATGGCCATATCATGTCACATATTTTGATTGCATGTGATGTTTATCTTTTATGCATCTTATTTTGCTTAGTACAGCGGTAGCATTATGAGTTGATCCCTTACTAAAATTTCAAGGTACAAGTGTTCTCCCTGAGTATGCACCGTTGCGTTAGTTCTTCGTGCTGAGACACCACTTGATGATCGGGTGTGATAAGCTCTACGTTCACATACAATGGGTGCAAGCCAGTTTTGCACATGCAGAATACTCGGGTTAAACTTGACGAGCCTAGCATATGCAGATATGGCCTCGGAACACTAAGACCGAAAGGTCGAACGTGAATCATATAGTAGATATGATCAACATAGTGGTGTTCACCATTGAAAGCTACTCCATCTCACGTCATGATCGGACATGGTTTAGTTGATTTGGATCACGTGATCATTTAGATGACTAGAGGGATGTCTATCTAAGTGGGAGTTCTTAAGTAATATGATTAATTGAACTTTAATTTATCATGAACTTAGTCCTGATAGTATATGCAAATTATGTTGTATAGCTCGCGTTATAGCCCCCCGTTTATTTTTTGATATGTTCATAGAGAAAAATAAGTTGAAAGATGATAGTAGCAATGATGCGGACTGGGTCCGTGATCTGAGGATTATCCTCATTGCTACACAGAAGAATTATGTCCTTGATGCACCGCTAGGTGACCGACCTATTGCAGGAGCAGATGCAGACGTTATGAACGTTTGGCAAGCTCGGTATGATGACTACTTGATAGTTTACTGCGCCATGCTTTACGGCTTAGAACCGGGACTTCAAAAACCGTTTTGAACGCCATGGGGCATATAAGATGTTCCCAAAGCTGAAATTGGTATTTCAGACTCATGCCCAAGTCGAGAGGTATGACACCTCTGACAAGTACTTTGCCTACAAGATGGAGGAGAATAGCTCAACCAGTGAGCATGTGCTTAGAATGTCTGAGTACTACAATCGCTTGAATCAAGTGGGAGTTAATCTTCCAGATAAGATAGTGATTGACAGAGTTCTCTAGTCACTACCACCAAGTTACTGGAACGTCGTGATGAACTATAATATACAAGGGATGACGAAAATGATTCCCAAGCTCTTCGTGATGCTGAAATCGACGAAGGTAAAATTCAAGAAAGAGCATCAAGTGTTGATGGTTAACAAGACCACTAGTTTCAAGAAAAAGGGGCAAAGGAAAAAAAAGGGAACTTCAAAGAATGGCAAGCAAGTTTCCACTCCCGTGAAGAAACCCAAAGCTAGACCTAAGCATGGAACCGAGTGCTTCTATTGCAAAGGGAATGGTCACTGGAAATAGAACTACCCCAAATACTTGGCAGATAAGAAGGATGGCAAAGTGAAAAAAGGTATATTTGATATACAGATTATTGATGTGTACTTTACTAGTCATAATAGCCCCTAGGTATATGATACTGGTTCAGTTGCTATGATTAGTAACTTGAAACATGAGTTACAAAATGAACAGAAACTAGTTGAGGGCAAGGTGATGATGTGTGTTGTAAGTGATTCCAAGGTTGATAAGATCACCATCGTACACTCCCTTTACCTTCGGGATTAGTATTGAACCTAAAATAAATGTTATTTGGTGTTTGCGTTGAGCACAAATATGATTGGGTCATGTATATTGTAATACGGTTCTCATTTAAGTCAAAGAATAATTGTTGTTCTATTTACATGAATAAAACCTTATATGGTCATACACTCAATATAAATGGTTTATTGAATCTCGATCGTAGTGATACACATATTCATAATATTGAAGCCAAAAGATGCAAAGTTAATAATGATAGTGCAACTTATAAGTGGCACTGCCTTTTAGGTCATATTGGTGTAAAGCGCATGAAGAAACTCCATGCTGATGGGCTTTTGGAATCACTTGATTATGAATCATTTGATGCTTGCGAACCATGCCTCATGGGTAAGATGACTAAGACTCCGTTCTCCGAAACAATGGAGCAAGCAACTGAGTTATTGGAAATAATACATACTGATGTATGCTATCCGATGAGTGTTAAGGCTCGTGGCAGGTATCGTTATTTTCTGACCTTCACAGATGATTTGAGCAGATATGGGTATATCTACTTGATGGAACATAAGTCTGAAACATTTGAAAAGTTCAAAGAATTTCAGAGTGAAGTGGAAAATCATCATAACAAGAAAATAAATTTTCTATGATCTGATCGCTGAGAAGAATATTTGAGTTACGAGTTTGGTCTTCATTTGAAACGATGTGGAATAGTTTTGCAACTCACGCCACCTGAAACACCATAGCGTAATGGTGTGTCCGAACGTCATAACCGTACTTTATTAGATATGGTGTGATCTATGATGTCTCTTACCGATTTATCACTATCGTTTTGGGGTTATGCATTAGAAACAGCTGCATTCACGTTAAATAGGACACCGTCTAAATCCGTTGAGACGACACCATATGAACTGTGGTTTAGCAAGAAACCTAAGTTGTCGTTTCTTAAAGTTTGGGGCTATGATTTTTATGTGAAAAAGTTTCAACCTGATAACCTTGAACCCAAATCGGTTAAATGCGTCTTCATGGGATACCCAAAGCAAACTGTTGGGTACACCTTCTATCACAGACCCAAAGGCAAGATATTTGTTGCTAAGAATGGATCCTTTCTAGAGGAGAAGTTTCTCTCGAAAGAAGTGAGTGGGAGGAATGTAGAACTTGATAAGGTAATTGTACCTTCTCCCGAATTGGAAAGTAGTTCATCACAGAAATCAGTTCTAGTGATTCCTACGCCAATTAGTGAGGAAGCTAATGATGATGATCATGAAACTTCAGATCAAGTTACTACCGAATCTCGTAGGTCAACCAGAGTATGGTCCGCACCAAAGTGGTATGGTAATCCTTTCTGGATGTCATGTTACTAGACCATGACGAACCTGCGAACTATGAGGAAGCGATGATGAGCCCAGATTCCACAAAATGGCTTGAGGCCATGAAATCTAAGATGGGATCCATGTATAAAGAACAAAGTATGGACTTTGATTGACTTGCCCGATGATCGGTGAGCCATTGAGAATAAATGGATCTTCAAGAGGAAGACGGATGATGATAGTAGTGTTACTATCTACAAAGCTCGAATTGTCGCAAAAGGTTTTCGACAAGTTCAAGGTGTTGACTACGATGAGATTTTCTCACTCGTATCGATGCTTAAAAGTCTGTCCGAATCATGTTAGAAGTTGCCGCGTTTTATGAAATCCGACAAATGGATATCAAAACTACATTCCTTAATGGATTTATTAAAAAAAGAGTTGTATATGATGCAACCAGAAGGTTTTGTCAATCCTAAAGGTGTTAACAAAGTATGCAAGCTCCAGCGATCCATCTATGGACTGGTGCAAGCATCTCGGAGTTGGAATATACGCTTTTATGAGTTGATGAAAGCATATAGTTTTATACATACTTGCGGTGAAGCATGTATTTACAACAAAGTGAGTGGGAGCACTACAGCCTTTCTGATAAGTATATGTGAATGACATATCGTTGTTCAGAAATGATGTAAAATTTTCTGGAAAGCATAAAGGAGAATTTTAAAGGAGTTTTTCAAAGAAAGAATTACTTGTAAAGCTACTTACATATTGGGTCAAGATCTATAAAGATGGATCAAGACGTTTGATAAGACATTCGGTGAGTACATACCTTGATAAGATTTTGAAGGAGTTCAAAATGGATCAGTCAAAGGAGTTCTTGCCTGAGTAGTAAGGTGTGAAATTGAGTAAAGACTCAAAACCCGACCATGGCCAAAAATAGAAAGAGAATGAAAAGTCATTCCCTATGCCTCAGTAATAGGTTCTATAAAGTATGCTATGTTGTATCAGACCTATTGTACACCTTAGCATGATTTCGGCAAGGGAGTACAATAGCGATCTAGGAGTAGATCACTGGACAGCGGTCAAAACTATCCTTAGAGGACTAAGGAAATATTTCTCGGTTATGGAGGTGATAAAAGAGTTCGTCGTAAAGAGTTACGTCGATGCAAGCTTTTTACACCAATCTAGATGACTCTAAGTCTTGATATAGATACATAATGAAAGTGGGAGCAATTAGCTAGAGTAGTTCCATGCAGAGTATTGTAGACATAGAAATTTGCAAAATACATGCGAATCTGAATGTTGCAGACCCGTAGACTAAACTTCTCTCACAAGCAAAACATGATCACTCTTTGGGTGTTAATCACATAGCGATGTGAACTAGATTATTAACTCTAGTAAACCCTTTGGGTATTAGTCACATGAAGATGTGAACTAATCGCATAAAGATGTGAACTATTGGTGTGAAATCACATGACGATGTGAACTCGATTATTGACTCTAGTGCAAGGGGAGACTGAAGAAAATATGACCTAGAGGCAATAATAAAGTTGTTATTTATATTTCCTTATATCATAATAAATGTTTATTATTCATGCTAGAATTGTATTAACCGGAAACTTAGTACATGTGTGAATACATAGACAAACATAGTGTCCCTAGTATGCCTCTACTTGACTAGCTCATTAATCAAAGATGGTTAAGTTTCCTAGCCATGGACATGTGTTGTCATTCGATGAATGGGATCACATCATTAGAGAATGATGTGATGGACTAGACCCATCCGTTAGCTTAGCACTATGATCGTTTAGTTTATTGCTATTGCTTTCTTCATGACTTATACATGTTCCTATGACTATGAGATTATGCAACTCCCGAATACCGGAGGAACACTTAGTGTGCTATCAAACGTCACAACATAACTGGGTGATTATAAAGATGCTCTACAAGTGTCTCCGATGGTGTTTGTTGAGTTGGCATAGATCAAGATTAGGATTTGTCACTCCGATTGTCGGAGAGGTATCTCTGGGCCCTCTCGGTAATGCACATCACTATAAGCCTTGCAAGCAATGTGACTACTGAGTTAGTTGCGGGATGATGCATTACGAAACGAGTAAAGAGACTTTCCGATAACAAGATTGAACTAGGTATGATGATACCGACGATCGAATCTCGGGCAAGTAACATACCGATGACAAAGGGAACAAACGTATGTTGTTATGCGGTTTGACCGATAAAGATCTTCGTAGAATATGTAGGAACCAATATGAGCATCCAGGTTCCGCTATTGGTTATTTGACCGAAGATGAGTCTTGGTCATGTCTACATAGTTCTCGAACCCGTAGGGTCCGCACGCTTAATGTTCAATGATGATATGTATTATGAATTATGTGATTTGATGTACCGAAGATAGTTCGGAGTCACGGATGAGATCACGGACATGACGAGGAGTCTCAAAATGGTTGAGACATAAAGATTGATATATTGGAAGGCTATATTCGGACATCGGAAAGGTTCTGAGTGGTTGGGGTATTTTTCAGAGTACCGGAGAGTTACGGGAATTCGTCGGGGGAAGTATTGGGGCTTCATGGGCCTTAGTGGAATGGAGAGAAGGGCCACAAGGGGAGGCTTCACCCCCCCCCCCCCACATGGGCTGGTCCGAATTGGACTAGGGAGGGGGCGGCGCCCCCCTCTTTCCTTCTCCCTCTCCTCTCCTTCCTTCTCCTACATGGACTAGGAAAAGGGGGAAACCTACTCCTACTAGGAGTAGGAATCCCCCCTTTGGGCGCGCCCCTTGAGGCCAGCCCTCCTCCTCCTCCTCCCCTCTTTTATATACGGGGGAAGGGTGCACCCCATAGACACACAAGTTGATCTCTTAGCCGTGTGCGGTGCCCCCTCCACAGATTTCCACCTCGGTCATATTGTCATAGTGCTTAGGCAAAGCCCTGCGCCGGTAACTTCATCATCACCGTCAACATGTCGTCGTGCTGAAGAAACTCTCCCTCGGCCTCAGCTGGATCTAGAGTTCGAAGTACATCACCGAGCTGAATGTGTGCAGATCGCGAAGGTGCCATGCGTTCAGTACTTGATCGGTTGGATCGTGAAGACGTTCGACTACATCAACCGTGTTACTTAACGTTTCTGCTTTCGGTCTACGAGGGTACGTAGACACACTCTTGCCTCTCGTTGCTATGCATCCCTAGATAGATCTTGTGTGATCGTAGCAACTTTTTTGAAATATTGTGTTCCCCAACAGAAGAGGCCTACAATCTCCGCCTCCTCGAGCACCGGCGCGCGAAGGAGCAACTCACTACCAGCACAGGCATCGCGACAGACGTGGACATGGGCGAGCAGGAGATGTTGCTCCAATCCTACCGCTCCGCCCGCAACATCCGCCGCGGCCGCTAGCGGTACCGCGTCCATGAGGCGGATGTGGAAGCCGCCTTCAAGGAGATCGACGAGGTGATAGATGAAGTTTACGGCAAGGACGAGGAAGACGTCGCCAACTCCACCTCGGCCGCGCCCCGCCGCCGGGACGACGAAGCCGATACATCCGCGGGCGCCGCTGGCAGCGAGGAAGAGTAGAGCATCAGAGGCCGCCGACGCTCGGGTCCCAAGAAGGCCACTACTTCTCCCCTCCCAATCTCAAACCTTGATATATGAAGCTAAGCTTAGCGGGGTCGTCATCGTTGGCCGATTAGCCGCTTGTAGGCTGAGGAGGTGCAGCTTCATTTCCTGGCTCTCATGGCTGTCCGGACATGGGGAACAAGCGTCAACGGTCATTTAAACTAGGTTTAGAGTACAGTTTAGTTAAAATATGTTAAAATATAATGATTTTGCTCCAGTTTAGATGAAAAAGCATCTAGTTTTATGTAGTATGAATGAAAATCATTTGGTTTGTTTAAATATTCATCAAATTTGTTTATTTCCATTAAATTCCGTTTGAAATGTCTCCGGACATTTGTGGCTATGGTTGGATGGCCGGCTTGTTCGTATCCATGAACTGGTCCCCCGGTCCGCAGGCAGATACGGTGTCCGGTTTAGAGTTGGAGGTGCCCTTATGGCATATTTCGTACTGTGGCTGGCTGGCTGGCGGGATCAACTGCTTAAACCAGTTCACCTGTCGGAACGATGTGTGACAGATATCTCGTTCGGAGGTTTGCACGGTAGCGAGGCAGAGTTGCCAGCGCTTCCGGAGATTGGAATAAATCTCGGTCGAAGATGCCTGCATATCTTGGTAGAGATGCAAATGTAACAGCCTAACAACGGAGCAAGTGGCCATGTAGCTAGGCACCCAGTAGCAGGCCAGGTGAAGAGGATCATGCCAGAGAGATGCATTGGATTGGTTGAGATGAACTTCAGAGTCCCTGGAAACTTCTTCAGAGAATCAGGAGGTTGGCTTAGTTGGCTGCAAGATGATCGATCTGGTGATACCCAAACCATGGCATTGCAGAAACTGGAAAGAGACCAGACACGTTTGTTTTCAAACAATTGGCCAAACCAATGTATGGACAGGTCAGGTGTTTGGTTTACTGCCCAGAAGCGAGCCAAAAATTTGGTGCCCAACCAAACCTTGAGAAAGTTTCATTGACATTACCACTCTTTTGTACCAAAACAGGCATTGCCAAACTTTATGTTTTGGCAGCAAAGTAAACAAGATCACAGCTTGCACAACAGCGGCCTTTCGCACTCCGGCTTCGTTACGTCGAGAGGCCGCAAATGCTCATAGATAACACGTACTCCTAGCAGCATCTCTTTTTTTTAGAGAGAGAAAGAGAGAGCACTCCTTGCAACATATTAGTTCTGGCATTCACAGTAGTTGGCATGTATAGCAGTTCCAGTACACAAAATGAGAGGTCTATTATTTCTTTGTACAGTTCCTGATAGCATACAACAGAAATCCGCAGCACAGCGTCTAGTGCATGCCATGCTTAATCCAGATACAGTCGTTAGCTTCGTCTCTAGTAAAAAACAACACACATTCTAAGGTCCCTGCAACGATACATTTAGCCTGGCCACTAAGGCTAAAGCTAATTCAAGCTCCCGGTGCGGACGAAATGTTTATAACAGCAACCGAAGCAATTTACATTCTGAGATTCCAATGTTTACTTGTCGGTGGCTCCATCGTAATTGCATGTTGGGACCACTCCTGAAGAGTCATGGTTGTTGTTGTGGCTATGATCCACTCCATGAGTCTGGATTTGCCACCAGGAAGAGTAATGGAGACAAGAGGAGAGACTGTAAGTACTTGGGAAAGAACACTTGAGACAAGTTACTTCTGTTATGGCAAAAATAGGACAGACCTGGGAACTTGAACCTTGCCCATTATTACGAGCTGGCCTCATATTAAGATCAAACATTTTTGAGTCAATGGCACCCTGGCCGTTGCAATTGCCATCTGAGGCCGGATCATAGGCATTGTGGTGGTGGTTCACCATTTGCTCCTTTTCTACCGAATGAGCATTATTTTGGTCCCTTGGGTTTTCAGACTCCATCTGTTGCATGGCTACATCGTCCATATGCCCTGGTTTATCTCCTGGAAACTAATCAAAATTTCAAACCTCAAGTAATAATATAATATAGTACATGAGATTTCAACCATTAGTTGATTAACAATTAAAATCATACTTCGACTCGTTGTCTTAGCAGCAAGTATCTTCCATGGGTTCGTTTCCCACCAACATGAACAGCCATATCACAACTCAGGCAAAGTGATGTACCATCTATGTCACAGTAGAAGAAAGCTGCATAGACAGGTCGAAAGCTGATGAAATCAAACTTTAATAGATAAGTGACATAAGAATTGTTTTAAGGTCGAAAATGCATACCAGGAGAACTTTCACATATATCACAGCGTACTAATTTATTAGGGTCCGCAAGCCCAACCCTTACATGCCGACTAGCAAGCTTGTTACACATATGTACCTGGAGTACAACATTCAAAGAAATATCAGAAACTGGAAGATGAAGATTGTGCCTTGACAATCAAGTATTCAAGTTATAATGATTTGAAGCAATGAAAACTGGAACGTGTATCTTTTTTAATAGTACTGCAGAAAGGATTTGCACATGCATCAGACATGCACTACTTTGGACAATAGTATGGCTATATATTACCTAAAAGCATAATAGAGCCATAACTTTATCATTTGAATTTACAAATCAAGAGCACAACATTTGCTCCAGCTTGACCAAATAAGATACTGAATAGACTTTGGAACGCCAGTGCTTGTGATGAATTGTAAACCAACATAAGTAGCATCATTCTTCGTATGAAAAAATAACAGGATATAGCCTTCCCCATTTTTCTGTATGAAATTGGGACTACCATTTATACTATTTGTAAAATTTTGCTGACAAAAATGGTGTTTTCACCTTTAAGCAACTTTAATATGTTGTGCAACACAAATGCTCCCGACAATGTCACCACACTAGCAATGTCAGAACACCTATTTGGAGGGGGGCATTAATCACTATTTGGGCTCATTTGCAGTTCTGCAAAAGGTCAAGTAGGCACTCTTTTGGTAACGGAGCAAATTGCTTGGAAAACGTATGCTCCAGCGTGCAACATGCCACGAACGTCCTAGCAGTTTGGGAACTTCCAGTAGGTTGCAGAAAATTGGTAGGTGGAGGGACCACTTCTAGTCCCAGTAGTATACTTGCTAATTAGCAAAATAGTATTGTCTTCTAATCACATACACATGCTTTGACAAGGCAACAGTTTCGTACACAACTACACAATTTATTATCAACTGGAAACAGAAACATAGTCCTAGCATACTGTGACAAACACTAGCTAGTGTGACACCTTCTTTTAAGTTCATGAGAAGACCTGGGTTCTTATGTTGGGCAATCAGCGTGCATGAGTTCTGTAGAAGATCTAATGCTGACAAGTACTGTTCATTAAACATGTATTCCTTCCGTCCCAAAATAAGTGTCTCAACATGCGCAAAAAAAAAATAAGTGTCTCAACTTTAGTGCAACTTTGTAAATAAGTGTCTCAACTTTAGTGCAACTTTGTACTAAAGTTAGTACAAAGTTGAGACGCTTATTTTGGGACGGAGGGAGTATTACAGAACATCAAAGGAAAGAAAAACGAGCATACAATGGTTATAAGATGATAATAGGCACCGTAAAAGATTATCATTTCAACATTTTTATAAGAGCATTTGACACCTCCAACAAAGCACAGCAATAGCACAGAACGGACAGATAAAGTAATTAATGGGTAAATCAAGACATAATATAAAAATAATAGCAACAAGCCAAAAATGTTCAAAGAACTATTGTTTATGAAATGTGTTTCATAATATGTCAAACAAAAATGATCAAAATCTAGAAATGATTGGGCGCATGAAGCCACCGGGACCTCAGCCCACCCACATGCACAATAACCCACATATAGTACCATCAACATCAGCTATAGCTTTATCAGACAGCAGCATCCACCTCGGTACATTTAAACTGGTTTAAAAAGCATTTCATGCCAAGTTGGAATGTTCACCTAAAAAACAATATGTACTTTGTATGCACTGCTGATTTTGAATAGCATGATACCGATTCTGTAGCTTCTCAGAAAACAAATAAACCAAGGTCACAGCCTACATCATAAGGTATACTGTGTAGGGAATATCATTTGCATTTCGCATAACTAGTTTTACCACTAAAAGAATGAGAAAAAGAATAGAGAATATTCTCATTTATACAGATTGGCCATTTCGGAACTGAACTTCAAGTGATCCATAAGCATAAGTTTTCGAGGATAAGAACAACGTTTGACACATGAGCAACAAAGTTGTGTAAACCAATCACCCTTTTTTTTTGCCCCATCGCACCGTATTGAGAAATTTGTAGTCTCGCAAGGTAAGCTAAACCATAATCTCTACAGAGTCACCAACTATATGTGGGATTCGGGGTGCAAGCCCATGGTAATCACCAGACTCGAAATACGTAGATATAGCAGGAATATTAGTAATTTACTACTGTAGTATGAAGCCAACGCCATAGTGAACGAAAAATTTCAGATAAAGGGAGTAGCCTTTTCAAAGTTGTTTTTCAAAAAACGTCAGAGCTGTCAGGACAGCTCTCCCAGATCCACCATGCGAGAAGACGAACGTAGTGGAGCGATTCTCTCGATCGCAGCTCCAGATCTACCCAGCCATCGGAGCAACAGCCAGCGACCCGTGGCTGGTCAACACCGCATACTGAGGCAGCAACGCCAAGGCGTAGCCCGATCCGCGTGGCTGGACAGATGGTCGCGGGAGTAGGGAGAGAGCGCGCACCTTCTCGTCGCAGGGACGGCAGAGGGCGGCCTCGTCGGCCGCGCAGAAGAGCACCGCCACCGCGCTCTCGCACACATCGCAGATCGTCCTCATCCCGCCGCGGCGCGCGCAGTCATCGTCCGCCCTCCATCCCGCCCTCCCTCCTCACTCCCCTCCGCGCGCTACGTCCTCTCTCTCCGCCCTCGGATCAACCTCTCTCCGCCTCCGCGCTGTGCTGTGCTGTGCTTCGGCTGCGGCGACAAGTCGGCAGCGGGGAGGGCGACTGGACGGGTAGAAGACGCGGCAGCGGCGGGAGCCGGGGGTGTTTGTGGGGAGGGAGGGAGGAGGGAGGAGGCGGAGGCGAGATGTGATGTGGCAGCGACTCGCGAGCTGGAGGCGGAGGACTCCCCGCGGGACTGGTGGTGCGAAGCCGCCGCGGGATCGGCGGTGGGGCCCCGCGACCCACGGGCGCACACCCCCGTGGACCCGGCCCACGCGGCCGCGGGCCGTACGGCGCGCGGGCCCCCCCGGCGTCTCTGCGGCGTGCCGACCTCCGGCGCATGGACCCGGCTCATGCCGCTGTAAAGCGGGAGGGGGTACGCCCAGCTTTGGGGCTGCTTCGGGTACCGGATAAAATGGCCGACCCGCGCCGCTGACGGTGGGGCAGGGGTATCCTGGGCTGGCTGGATCTGACACGTTGAGGCTTCTCGGATGGGCCTGGTGGTGGTGGTGGGTGGGTGGGTTTTGTGGATTTGGGATTTGATTTTTAGGGGGAGGTGGGCCCAAGAGAGGCGTGCGCCACGAACTAGAAAAGGGCCGTGTGTGTGGCTGTGAATCCGTCGCTGGGTGGTTCTCTTCTCCCGCCAAATGTCTACTGGTAGGTGCGTCGCTGTCTTTTTTAAAAGAGTGACATATTTGGTATGCTGCCTCATGCCTAATTTTGGATTACTGCCTGGAAAACTATATATACTCCCTCCATTTTTGTATACAAGGCCACAAACTTATATTACAGGTACCAAGGTAGAAATCAATGCCTACTTAAACCAATGTTGCAAGCTAGTCTTTTTTCTCACTTGACGTGTTAATTAATGTGCATTTTCTCTTCAACACACAACAAGACAACCCTCCCACTCCTCATTGGTTGATTAATGTGATACACGAAAACCAACCTTCTCATTCCCACATGCATGCAAGGGATATTAATGTCCTCGGTTGTTAGTACGAGGCAAACCTCATCAATTTTACCTCGATTGATGTTAGTGGCCTTGTATAGATGCAAATTGTAATTTTGATAGTGGTCTTGTATACAAAAATGGAGGGAGTGCTACTTTTTGCCTTACAGATGTGGAAGGTGCGGGCTGCAATGATAACGCACTTACCATATTTTGAAGTGGTGACACATTTATCATACTTTGCAGTGGCAACAAAGTTTTTTTAAGATAAGGTTACTTTATTGATCAAATGGCAACACTGCAAAGAGTCGCCCGTATGCAATCCGGATCAGAATGAAAAACACAAAAACTAACATAATTTTTACATGATTTAGGTAGCACATGAGGCAAAGACATCAGTCACATGCTTAATATCAGCCACGACTGAATCAATGAGAAATCTATCAATGACAAGTGTGGGGTGTCTGCCCATACCTTCATATTCTATCAACGACAAGTGTGGCGTGTCATCCCACGAGCTTCTGTCTGACCTAGTTCCAAGCATATATATATTCAGTCTCCTCCAGAGGAAAAAGTTTATTGTGTTTTACGATACGGAGCCACCACCCCTCATGTTTTTCATCGAGAGCACTAATTTGGAGTCTGTTCTGGGCTCCGGAGAGAGGGATTCGCCACCGTCGTCATCACCAACCATTCTCCATCAACAATTTCATGATGCTCATCACCGAGAGTGGTAAATTCCTTTGTAGGCATACTGGACGGTTGAAGGTGTCCTAGACTAGGGGGCCTCGGCCCAGGTGGCTTAGTTTGTGGGTCGAGCTAGTGGCCTGTTAATGAGGAAGGACTCCGGAGACCTCCAACCTATGTGTATCCGGCTTCACCAAAGATGTGGCGTGTGCTCCAAGAAAATCTATTAGATTCGGCATGCAAACCCTAGATGCCAACCGACCATGTGTAACTCTAGATACCCTTAGTTCATATATAAACCAGCGGGTTTAGTCCTTAGACGCATTTCATACATTCAGCATCCTCATACCCCTAGGGTTTAGACCACAACTCACGATCTCGAGGTAGATCAACTATGTACTTTGATACATCCATAATATAAGCAAGAGCAGGACGTAGGGTTTTACCTCCTTAAAGAGGGCCCGAACCTGGGTAAAAACACCATGTCGTCTATCTCTTGTTACCCATCGATCCAATCTAACAGCTCAGCCCCCTACCCGACGTCTGCCGGTTTTGACACCGACATTGGTGCTTTCATTGACACCTCACTGTTGATCGCCCCGGACCGATGGCTTCACCAACCGATTATCCGAGTCTCCCTAGCTCCATAGACGCATCGACGACTCTCGCCAACGGGCCATCCAGAGACCCGACAGATCTCGAATCGCATTCCCCCTTCGAGGTGGTAGGGCACGATCGCGAAGTCTTCTGGAGCTTTACGCTCCTTTTACCAGTTTGGCCAACGGAATCCAACCTAAAGGAACCTCGGATCCAAGCCCTCCCATGAGGAGTAAGCATGAAAATAATAAGCCAGGAGATGCTGGTGTTTCGGATGTCAAGCCAAGCCCGGGGACTTCCTCTTCAGTGCACTCTCCCCGCAAAGGACATGGGGGAGCCTCAGAGCTCCCCCCCCCATTGGATTAGGATTTTTTTACCCCACCCACCACCCACATTGAATACTGTCCAAGTAACTCGGGGCCTCCCAATGTCTGTGACCCGCTAGACGTAAAACAGCATTCCGAAGAGACAATTCGAGAATTTTGGTCATGATTCTTGCTCATTAAGAACAGAATAGCCAACTCCCCAGATGCGGAAGCACTGGCTGCCTTTAGCCACAACTGTCATGATGAGGGACTGTTAAACTCCCTCGCTCGGTGTCGAGTCCACACCTTCTTCGAACTCTCAGAGTTGGTGATAAAATTTTGCGCCATTGAAGAGGCCTGGCTGTCCCAGGAATTAGTGTACTCGAATGGATCAAAAACACATGACCTCGCATAATGAGAGCCATTCAAGCAACCCGTGCTAGTAGAGTCATCTCCAAAAATAAAGAAGACGAGATCCCAGACCACCCTAGATGGACTGCTGAATCAACCATGCCCTATACACTCTATTTTAGTCAACACCAATCCAACCCGCAGCCTTCGAGCCTATTGGGTTGTGAAACAAGTGGCCAAGGGTGGCGAGGCCCTCCTCGCAAATAGGCACACCATTAGTTATTCCGCAAAGCCCTTGGAAGAAGCTGAGGTCCTGATGATTTACCAAACATACAAGTCAGGGAATAAAAGAAAACGGGCTCTACAGGAGCTCGTCCATGCCCCGATACGCACACCACCGTCCGCGTGGTCACGTTCGAGCAGCACGATCAGCCGGTGGTCGACTTAAGCCGATGCCCAGCCGCTCTGGTTCTCGGCCCCATAGTGGACGGATGCCGACTACATAAAGTGCTAATGGACGGCGGCGGTAGCTTAAACCTCAGTTACGAAGGCACGTTGGAAAAAAATGCAATTTGATACAACTCGCATCCAGCACAACTCTATTACATTCAAAGGAATTATCCCGACAAGGAATCACGATGCAAGGGAAAAAGATCATTGATGTTGTCTTTGGCACTCCCGAGAACTATCGGTCCGAGGAGTCGACTTTCCACGTCGTGCCCTTCCGAAGTTGTCGTGGAATTGTCACAGCAAATGTCCTAGTGAAAGGACTTAAGCGTGGAGCCATCGCAACTAGGAAGCTTAAAGGGGTTAAAACGGGAAAAAGGACACAAGCGTTATACTGGTTCGGCCCCTTGTGGTGAAGGTAAAGGCCTAATCCAGATTGAGGTGGCATTGCTTATGTTCGATTGCCAGGGAGCGAATCCGCTTGACCTAGCTTTCGATCTGTAGTTACTTGTCTTGAACCGCCACCCGGGGCGTCCCTTTATATATAGAGGCTGACGCCCGACGGCTCATAGAGTCCTGGCCGGCTCATAAACATTGTCCGGCTCGGTCTCTAACTATTCCTGCCTTACAATACAAGTCATGTACATACGGCGGTTTATCTCTACGGGCCTTGAGCCGCCTTCGGGTCTGGGCCTTCTACTAAGCCTATCTGTGAACCGTCGTACAATCTTGGGCTTCATTACGGTGAATCGTCATAGGGATGACCCGGCCCCTCCTGGGCGGGTCATGCCTAATAGTTATATCCCCAACATTAGGCCCCATGTTGATTTGAACTTGTTCATGTCAATCTTCAAGACTTAGAAAAAAATCCTTTCTCATCTGTTGTGAAAACCTTATAACCCGCCATGATGTCATCTCCAAAGATTTCAGAAAACCGCAATGACGTCATCTTCGACGGATCTTTGCCTTAATGCCCTTCCGAAAATCGAGGCATCCATCTAGCTGGATAACCATTGTTTTGGCCTCCTCGTCTTTCGCGCCTGCCTATCGCTCCTTTCCTTATAAATAGGATCCGAAAGCCATCTCACATTTTTCTCCTTCTTCCTTCTCTCGCAACCCCTCTGCCGCTCGAGCTCCACCGCCGCCGCAGAGCACTTCGTCTTCCTCAACCTCGGCCGCTGCATCAACCTGAATCGATCCAGATAACGGCGGCGACCCTCCATAGCAGATCTGCAGCTGTAAGTTTCTGCTTTTTCATACCTTAGATCCGCACTAGGGTTTGCGAGCTCCTCTGTGTTCTTCATTGTTCATCGTAGTTCATCTCCCAGGTTGTGCTGTGAGCTTCTTTGATCTGAAAAATGGCATTAAACGAATGTGGTAGTTGTTTTATTTCCACCTTTAGTATCAGTAGATCCCCTTTCCTGGAAGAACAAACTCGTGCAAGCTCATGAACTCATCTATACTGGTTTTTTAGGTCTAGATTTATTTTTCCTTTCCTGGACAACCTTTGATCCAAAATAGTAGCTGCAGCCTGTGAAACTTGTTTATCTTAGTACTTAGCCAACTTTTCATTGCGGGCAACTCTTGAATATTTTTCTCATGGCGGCTTACCATGCCGGCTTATTTTCCTTCATATACCATTAGCCCTTATTTAAGCCGCCATTACACATCTGTACTGCAACTATTAGCTTGTAATTCTACCACTTAGTTTGAGCCGGAAAATTACTTCTTTTTAGATTGTCTTTTCGCCATGCCTCCGAAGATGATGATAGTTTGCAACTAGGTCACTTCCATAGTCACTGAAGATATCCTAAAGGATTTTGTCATCGTTGGATATTTACCAGAGAAGAGCATCATGTCTTACCACGCCCCTGATCCGACCGAAGAAAGACCTCAGCCAAAGGATGGTGAAATCATCGTCTTCACTGATCATATGAACCGGGGATTTTCGCCGCCCGACTCAAAATTCTTTAGAGATGTTCTACACTTTTTCAAACTTCATCCGCAAGACATTGGACCCAATTCCATATCAAACATCTGTAACTTCTAAGTTTTCTACGAGGTTTATCTTCAAGAAGAACCTACTGTTGAACTCTTCAGAGAATACTTCTATTTGAACCGCCAGAATGAGTACACTAACGACCCCATCTTGGAACTTGGCAGGATTTCGATCCAGCGCAGATGGGATGCTGTCTTTCCTTTAGTAGTCTTGCCAAGCCATCCCAAAGACTGGAACCAAACCTGGTTCTATTGCAAAGATACATCGCCGACTGATGAGAAGCCAATGCCGGGTTATCGTGCTGAGCGTCTTGACGCTAAGTATTCACTCCCTGATAAACTTTCTGCCGCTGAACACAAGAAACTTCACCCAACAATCAAAAGGGTTCAAGCCTTGCTGGCAAACGGCTTAACCAGAGTTGACTTGACCCGCTGTTGGATCGCATGGAGGATCATCCCTCTAAGCCGCTGACCCGGCTTGATGTGTAATTACACCGGAGGAACAGATGACCCTCTGCGCCATAGTACTCTACGTCTGACTGAAGAGGCAATCGTTGAAATGGCAAGCACTCTTGTTAACAGCAAATATGAAGATTGCAATGTCGTGGGTTTAAATCCCTTCTACAAGCTTAACCCGGCTCTAGAGGTAAATCCTTTTAACTTATTTTCCTTCGACAGTTAAGTATTCGAACAGATTTCAACATGTTATCCTTTCCCAGGCCAAATCTGATTTTTGGAAAGGCAAATGTGACCAGAGGCTGCCAAGAAAGCTAAAGCTGCGATGATAGCCGCCAAGAAGACCAGCAGAAAATCTAGGAAGAAACAAACTGCCTCTGACTTACTCAAGCTGGACGACACCTTTGAGTTGGAGGTAGTTCTTGACTCTCTTGGCCACTTTTTTAACAACTTTATTGACACTAACTATTATCGGGTGACACGGGAACCAGCCATGCAGTCGAAGAAGAGGTAACTCTTATTTCCTCTGACTCAGAAACTTTACCAAGACAGAAACCTCGGCGGGTAACCCGGAAAGTAAGGTTTTCACACCCCTTGGCTTATTTAGATCCCCATTTTCTTTTGAAACGACAACAACATGAGAGCCGCTGCCAGACCCGGACCGGCGGAGACAACAATTTACCCTCCGGTTTACCAAAGACTCCTCGGAAACGCCAGAATGAGGTTCCTTTCATCCTTGACTTTTGCCCTTACCAATGAGTTTATTCTATTGCTCTCTTAACTGTGATTGCACTTTTGCAGGAGGTCTCTTGTTCTTCTGGTGATTCTTCATAGACTCAACTACCGGCTTTCAAGACTGCCCCTGGGTAAAGATAACTACCTCTCTTTATGTCCCTTTATATCTTTGTTATCATGCCTACTCATCACAAATTCTCTTATAGCGGTCAAGCCAAGCCTAAAAAAGCAAAGGTGTCAAAACCGGCTGAGGATCCAAAAACTATTGAATCTGAGCAGCCGCCTCTTGTACCAGAACAGTTTGAAGCACCGGAGGATCCTGTTGTCAACATTCATCCAGTTTTTCCTGAACCGTCTGTTGATGAAACTGCTCGTGATCTCTCAACTGTTGAACCGACAAGCTCAGTTAAGCCGCCAGAGATCCATGGCGGTGATATTTTGATTACTGGCTCCAGATTCGTTGAACCAGAGAACCCAACTGTGCTGGCAAAACACTCCGCCAAGCAAGAAGTTATGGAGAGATAGAAAGTGAGGTTTGACGTTTCTCACTATGCTCATCTGAGTATAAGTGATGTGCTATCTGGTTATCTCAGTCAAGCACACTCCAACCGAGATGCAGAAATTGAGATGGTCAAACAGATCCAGCAAAAATATGAGGTACATTCCCCGACTTTCATGAATTATATACTCTACCAGCCCCCAAGTCTTATGATTATGATAAATTTGAATGATCTGTAGACTTAAAACATTTATAAGCTTCCGTTTTAGTCTTCCTTCAAGTCCGGTTTAAGAACTTTAAACCGGATTTTAGTAATAACATACTTCTGCATCTCTAGCCCCCAAGGGCCGGCTTAATCAGCATGAATGAACCGGTCATTTAGAAAGAGCAATACTTATCTTCGTATCCCTTATGTATTAGCTGAAACTGTTAACAGTTTATCCGTCTCATAGATAAAATTTCGCGCAACATGCATTAGCCCCCAAGTGCCAAGCGTTGTTACTTGTAAGACACTTGGGACTTTTTAGAAGAGAAAAAATTCTTTGGCGGGCATTTGCCCCCAAGTGCCAAGTGTGTTTGTTTGACAAAGTGCTTGGGACTTTAACTGTGGTAATCCTCTTGTGAACATACTTTGATAAACCTGTGTTGTCTGCAGTCTGCTATAGCTGACTTGGATACACAACTGAATGAGACGAAGACCCGGCTGGCGGCTCAGGAAACGGAGACCCAAAAGGCTGAATCCAAATTGCAGGCTAGTGTGTCTGAAACAGAGAAGCTGAAGACCAACCTCAGTGCAGAAAAGGAAGCTTGTGCCAATGAAAAAACTGCCTTGACCCATCGTGCCGAAAAAGCTGAGGCGGCTCTGGAAAAAGTTACCATTGAACTCACTGGTTTAAAGAACCATGTGTCTCAGATGGTCTCTGCCATCTTTGGTAAGTCATGTTGTCAATTACTCAAAGTGAATCCTTGTCATCATAATATAAGCCGCCGCTTAACCCATTGTATAATCTGCACAGGCCCCAGGAGCAGCAATTTGAGCCAAGATTCGTTGATAAAGCTGAAGGCGGTTTACACACTCGTGGAGCAATTGTACACCGAAGCTCAACGGACTCTTGACACTATCTCCCCAGTGAACCAAGAGCCAAACTTATTGAGCGACGTCTTGAAAAAGCTATCCGTCTTCCCTGCTAGGTTCCAAGAGATCAAGCGATCTTGCGCTAGAGACGGAGCTGTGTCAGCTTTAAGCCGCTCTAAAGCCTAGATGCCAGAGCTTGACCCAGCAAACATAACCAAGGGGTATCCTAGCTTCAAGGAAGATGGAACACCTTTTGACCAACAAGACTTTGCGGCCTGCGTGAAAGAAATCCGCCCGTCTGCTACAATCCTTGTCGATGAGACCGATCTTAACAAATATCAGCCGGGTTTTGATACTGAAAATAAGAAGATAGCGACGCCTTCATACAAAGTGATGGATTTACTCCCGCCGAGCCGTAAGCACACCTTCGCCCCTGAGATTGACCCGTCTGGTCTAATAGATGACGAGGCTGAATTTATCGCCCTACTTGGCTTTGACTGGACCAAATCCAATTTCCAGACAGTGGAGGAGGACGAACCGACGAGGGATGAACCCCAACCATCAAGTTAGCCAGGCCTCGAGTCATGCACCGGCTTAACTTATCATCTGCTGTGCGCGAGAGAAACAGTTTTATCCTTTTTTGGCTCCAAATGCCTTGTAATAGGCTAGTATTTAAACTTCTTGTTCTGCTATGCCATCGTGCATATTATGCCACTTATTTATCCATCCTGTGAATATATGCCATGTGCCCCTTTTAAGAATTTGAATCTGCTCCTGCATTCAACAGATAAAAAGCGTCCTGGCGGTTTACCGCTGGACGGGTCATAATGCCTCAAGATGAACTTTATCATGAATTTTAACCATGGGTGCATGGTTAAAATAATAATCATATATGATTGGAATTTTTATTTCATACCTGTGATAGTTGATCACATTGTTGATTTCGTCAAACCAGTGTAGTAAGGGCGATAACCCAAGACCTTTATACCGACGACTTATAGTAAAAAAAAAACAAGCTGAGTTAGTAAACATCAGATTGTATCTTATGCTGGCGACTTATAGTTAGAACCAAACCGGGTTAAATTTAAACCATGCTCATACTTAGATCTGGAAAAATCTTAAGAAAAAACAAAGACTGCTTGCAAAAAACTTAAGCAATATACAATAAATTGGGGCTTCTGATTCGAATACGATCAGTAAACTGGACCAAAGGGGTTAAGCTAGGATTCGAATATGATCATGTAGCCCCAGTGGCTTTGGCGTTGCACCGATCAAGAGGGTACTGGCAGCTGTGTTCTCTTTGGTTCGAATACGACCTATGTTTGAATAGGAAGCCCCCAAATGACCTTGAGAGGTTTTTAACGACCCTAATTCGAATACGATCCAAGTCGGACCCAAAAGGGGTTAAGCTATGATTCAAATATGATCAAGAAGCCCCCTAGTGAGTTTGGCATTTGTAACACCCACAATGCGGCTATATCTCCCACATGTCAAGGCATAGAGGCATAACCGCATGGTGGTTTAGTAGCAAGTGGGGTAATCTTCGCTCAATCCCATGTAATGGATAAGAAAGGGACAAAGAGCTAGCTTACAATCGCCACTTCACACCAATACAAGTTAAACATTCATCATCCAGAGTACAATCAAGGTCCGACTACGGAACCAAAATAAAAGAAGACAACCCCAAATGCTAGATCCCCGATCGTCCCAACTAGGCTCCACTACTGATCAACCGAAAAAGACACATAACAATGATCAAGATCTTCATCGAGCTCCCACTTGAGCTCGGTTGCGTCACCTGCACTGGTATCATCGGCACCTGCAACTGTTTGGAAGTATCTGTGAGTCACGAGGATTCAGCAATCTCACACCCGCAAGATCAAGACTATTTAAGCTTATGGGTAGGGTAAGGTAGTGAGGTGGAGCTGCAGCAAGCACGAAGCATATATGGTGGCTAACATACGCAAATAAGAGCGAGAAGAGAAGCAACGCAACGGCCGAGAAGCTAGAAGTGATCAAGAAGTGATCCTGAAACTACTTACGTTCAAACATAACCCCAAAATTGTGTTCACTTCCCGGACTCCGCCGAAAAGAGACCATCACGGCTATACACGCGGTTGATGCATTTTAAGTAAGTCAAGTATAAAGTTCTCTACAACCGGACATTAACAAATTCCCATTTTCCACATAGCCGCGGGCACAACTTTCGAAAGTTTAAACCCTGCAGGGTGTCCCAACTTAGCCCATCACAAGCTCTCACGGTCAATGAAGGATATTCCTTCTCCCAAGAAGACCCGATCAGTTTCAGAATCCCGGTTACAAGACATTTCGACAATGGTAAAACAAGACCAGCGAAGCCACCCGGTGTGTTGATAATCCCGATAGGAGTCACACGTATCTCGTTCTCATGGCAACACTGGACAAGACTAGCTATGAGTAAAACCAACCCTCAAGTTTCGAGGTGGTCCCGCAGGCAGCTCGGTTCGGACCAACACTTAGAGAAGCACTGGCCCAGGTGGTTAAAATAAAGATGACCCTTGGGTTGGCCGACCCAAGGGAAGGGTAATAGGTTGTTAGGAAAATGTAAAACCAAGGTTGGGACTTGCTGGAGGAGTTTTATTCAAAGCGAACTGTCAAGGGGTTCCCATAACACCCAACCGCGTTAGGAACGCAAAATCAAGGAACATAACACTGGTATGACGGAAACTAGGGCGGCAAGAGTGGAACAAAACACCAGGCATAAGGCCGAGCCTTCCACCCTTTACCAAGTATATAGATGCATTAATTAAAATAAGAGATATTGTGATATCCCAACATATCCATGTTCCAACATGGAACAAACTTCAGCTTTACCTGCAACTAACAACGCAATAAGAAGGGCTGAGCAAAAGCGGTAACTTAGCTAAACAACGGTTTGCTAGGACGGTTGAAAAAAGGTTAGAGGCTATCATGGCAATTTGGGAGGCTTGATAAACAAGTGGTAGGTAGCGCGACATAGCGATAGAGCGAACAACTAGCAAGCAAAGATAGAAGTGATTCCGAGGGTATGGTCATCTTGCCTGAGATCCCGCAAGGAAGAAGAACGAGTCCATGAAGAAGACAAACGGACGAAGTTGAACAAATCCTCACAACTCCGGAACGAAACTGAAGTTAACGAGAGAAGGAACCCGGAAAGAAGCAAACAACATACTAAACAACCATCACATAAACATGGCATGATGCACAACCAAGTATGATGCATGTCCGGTTTAATGAGGCATGACATGACAAAGTGCACAAACAACAAATTAAGTGGCACTCAATATGCAATGAGTTGCATATTGACGAAACACCACATCACTTATTTAGTTCTCTCTCGGTTATGTACTCAACAATATTAAATGTTGGTTAGCATGGCAAGGGGTGAAGCATAATAAAATTATCTATCTAGGCAAGTTTAAATGAGGCCGGAACAACAAGCAACAAGTCCGGAAAATCCTCATATGCATATTTTAGGTTTGGTACTATTCTTCCCTAAACCATATTTTAGAGTTGTTGAACATGCAAAGTAAGTACACCATGTTAAACTATGCATTTTTATACCCCATTTACATATAAAGTTTATTAAATTTGGAGCTACAGTTATTTAGTTATGAAATAAAGCATTTTAACATGGCATTAGAGCAAAAATTAACAAACAACATTTTAAACATGGGTGAAAGTGGCATATTATGAAACTAGACGAAAATCTAAGCATTTAACATATATAATGTTTTAATAAATTATGCATGGTTATTAAGTTATTATATGCATGAAGAGCAATGGTTTTTTTGTAAAACTGTAAATCCTGGGATAAAAGATAAACGCGTCCAAAGGAAAAAACACTATACGGGCCGAAACTGATTGGCCCAATAGTGCTTAGGGTTAAACAGTGGCTGGGCTGAGGTTCACCAGAGGGCCTTGGGTCAGTGGTGGAGCTGGGCTAGACGCGGAGTGGAGGGAGGATGGCGCTGGGCCTTGGCGCGGCTTGGCTGGCAGGCCACATGGAGGACGGCGGGTCAACAGGCACGGGCGAATCGAGCAGGAGGAAGCGCTCATTCGTCTCGTTCTCGCACAAGGGGAAGCACGTGGCAGCAGAACTTGCAGGGGAGCCCAGAGATGGGGACGGCGGGGACGGCGAGGGACAGCGAACCTCCGGATCTGGCCGGCGCGAGCATGGACGGCTACGCGAAGAGAGGCGCCGCTGGAGCTGTAGGTCACAGCGATGGCGGGGGAACGGTTTAGACGAAGCAAGGGCAGCAGAGGCGGGGCTTGAGCTCGAGATGAACAGAGGGATGCCGGCCTTGGCGTGAAGGCAGCGGTGCAGATGAACGGGACGGGGAGGAGGCCGTGGAGGTTGAGGAAGAATGGGGCGATGGCCTAGAGCAGCTGCCGGTTCAGTGTGCTCCGGCGAGTAGCCGCTGGTCGCCGGCACGGCCGGAGATGAGTCTGCTGGGGGGCGGAGGAGCTTGGGCACGGGACGACGGCTGCGACTTGGGGAATCCATTCCCGGCGATGAGGTGGCCTAGCGCAGCGCGGGCGTGGAGATCCGGGCGGCGGCGATGAGGCCCAAGGTGGCACGGGTTGGTTCCCTGAATGCAATAGAGAGAGGGAGTCGGGTGAGAGAGATGAATTCCAGAAGAAGGGAAGTAAGAAGGATAGGGACGCGATGGGGAGTCCGGCCTGGCCTGCTGGTTGGTGGTGGCTGAACACGAGGAGGGAGATGGTTGGCTGCGGGAGGATTTGGATCTAGGAAGATCCCGAGGTGGAAGGAGAGACCAGGTGGAGGGCGGCGCGGTGATGGAATGGATGGAACATCTCCCTAAATTTTAGGGTTCCGTCTGTATATATAGCAGGCGGAAGGGGTTTTTGGGGCGTCTGATCGTCATTGGACGGCTCCAGGTCAATTGGGTAGTCAAAAGAATAAACGAAAAAATATTGTGATATTTTGGGGTTGATCCGGACTCAAAAGTCATGAGTCCCCAGTCGGGTTCGAGGAAGTTTTCAGACGCGCGAGGGGATCTGAGAACTGTGCGGAGAGGGGGTCTGACAAAAGGCCACGGAGGCAAGGGGGTTTTGGGGTCCTCATCACAATCGGACAGCTCCGGACGTGAGGAGGGTTAGATTGGGCCTGGCGGTTGGTAGTGGACTGTGTAGATGGTCTAGGGAGGAAAGAGAAGGAAAGCCCGACAACAGGTTTTGGAGACCGAAAACGTCCGACGATTTGACCGACTATATTCTCGCTATAGTTATCCGTTGGGGCGTCAGACGGACCCCGAATGCGATGAAACTTGGCAGGCGGCCTATCTACACTATAACAACACCGCATGCCAACTTTCAACCTATTCCGAGAACATTTTCCGGCCACTTATACAATATTATTTCGGACATGCCGCGGGCGCGTGCGAGTGTGGTTGGGCTCAGAACGGACAACGGAGAGGACGGGGAGACCCGGACAAATGCAAGTTTCAAAAACATGATGATGCAATGCACATGATGACATGATGAAATGCAACACGCAAGCAAATGACATGGCAACGACGACGCATAACTGGAAGACACCTGGCACAACGGTCTCGGGGCGTTACAACACTCCACCACTACAAGAGGATCTCATCCCGAGATCTAGGATGGCACCAGGGGAAACAGAAGATGAAGGGGAAGAGGTAAAACTAAGTTGCTTCTTTGACAAATGAGTGAAACAAAAGAACCTTGAGAGGTTGAACAAATCGAAAGAAGAATACAACGAAGATGAACAAAGTTGAAAACACTCCGTTAGAAAAGAGGAACAAGGAACCTTACTAGAACCTTGTAGGTTGAAAGACATAAGAAAAGGGGTGCAATGGACAAGAAGTATATGCAAGCACTCCGGTAGAAACAAGATGTACAAGGAACGATAAAGATCAATTATGACAACACTCCGTTTGGACATGGAAGGTAAAGAATATGAGCTTGGCAAAATGAAAGCACTTGGATGAGACTTCAGTTAGAAGAGGAACGATATCCACAACACTCCGGTTAAAACAAGATAGAGAAGGAATACAATTGATATAATTTGGACAGCACTCCGACTGGAAATGGAAGGAAATAATAAGAACTTGACAAGATGAGAGGATACTTGATGAAATCAACAACACACTGCCTCCGGAACTATTGAAAGAAAGGCACAACGGGTAAGAAAGATTTCAGACAGCACTCCGGTTGAGAAGGGAGGTAAAACTGATAAGATGAGAGAACTTGAATGAAGGACACTACACTCCGGTTGAAAATGGATAAAAACATGGTCCTCACAACCCGAGATGATGAATGAAGATAGCAACATCACAATGCCTCTGGAACAAAAGAATAGAAACTAGATCATTGTAATAAAAGAATGGAGTTGAAAATGCCAACTTCTGCCACAAATGAGCTTGGAAGGCACCCTTACAAGAAGGTTATAACGGAGTTGTTGGAAAACCAACAACGAAAAGAGTAAGCTTGTTGTGGGCTTATGGAAAACATCTCGAAATCTTGAGGTGAAATTCTGCCACTAAGAAAAACAATAGATTGGATTGATATGAACAAGGAGATGAGAAACTTATTTCGCCGAGAGGATAAATGAAGAACTTGGGTCATTTATGAGCACCATAAATAACAACAATCCTTAGGGAAAGCTTTAGGTGAAGTATAACCCAAGATAACTCCAAAGAAGAGATTGATGGGTTGCAAAGGAACTCATGAACGAATTGAAAATGATGGGTTTAAAATATGTCATTCCGGACAACTTATGAATCATGAAACACAAAGTGAAATTGTCAACAATGGCATAACACCATCTCAAAAGATAAGGTAGAAATAATTGCACTTCGAAATGCAAGATGAAGAATGTTTGAACTCCTCAAAATAAGACATGTGCTGAACACCATGTTTATTTCAGAGTAAAGCTTGGCGGATCATAACTTCAAGAGAAATCTTGAAGAGAAATTGAAGAATGAAAAGAATCCTTGATGAACCACCATGTTGAGCCTCCATGAAGAACTCCAGTAAGAAGTGAAGGATGAAAAGAATAAGATTGAAGCCTTGCAATGATTTAGATGGATCTTCGTGATGATATAGTTGAGAGAGCTTGGAACTCCAGGAAAAGAAAGATGAGCAATTGATATCAAGAATTTTGATGAACCTCTGTAATAAGGAATTGAATTTACTCGAGGAAATAAGAATAAGAATTACTGTATGTTTATCCTTCATCAATTTAAATTGATGCGAAGCAATGGATGTGGCATACTGCTTATTCTCGTAGAGAGGATTAAGAGAGTTATAGCGCAAACTTGAGAAGGACTTCAACGAACCACCGGTAGGATTTGGAAAGCACGAATGCATTGATACGATAATGATGGAAGAGGAATGTTGGACGAACCACCATTAGAATTAAAAATGATCAAAGAAAAGATAGCGAAACACCGGGAAGAATTAGCAAATGAATGAAGATGCTTGATTAGAGAATATTTAAATGATGCACCGGTAGGATTTGGAGAATGAGAGCTGAAAGCTGAAATGAAATAATTCTGAGATGATGGGCTCTGGAGAATCAAACTAAAAAGACTCCTTAATTGCTCCGTATTGGTGAAAATAATTCTCACAATCGAAAACAATTATGAGAGGATGGCATAACGTTAGAACCATGAATCTTCAAGAGAACAGATATGATCAAAGAGAAACTCTTCTTCGGTCTTCAAGATTCAAGAATGACGACGAGAAACACCACCATGAATTGTTGAGACACTCCGAAATGAAAATTATAAAGGTTGAACCAACGATGAAAGAATTTGAAAGATCTTGGAGAAAGACATATGACTGATGACAATTCATTCTTACGTCACACTTTGAAATGAATTTGAAAATAACTCCAGAAAATTAGAAGAGTCAGGTAAGATCCTGGGAAAAGACCTGTGGGTTAGGCCCACTCAAAAGAAACACCGTTGAACGATTTAAAATGAAGATTGCGCCGGTTGAATTAAATGGCTTGAATGAGATAGCATCCTCAAAAGAACTTGAGCGAATTGAGAATGGAAACTTGAATCTTCTGAGATATCTTTAGCAGTTAGGATATGAATAGAGAGAGATGAACGATTAAGACATGCACCGGCATGAGACAACATTTAAAACGAGGAAAGGAATATGACCAACAAAGCTTGAATTGAATCCACCAGAGAATAAAAAGAACGAATAATGATAACTTGACGTTTCGTTAGTATCTTCATGAAGAATCATCGGGTGAGAACATTGAAGGAAAACAATGAAGAGACTTTGCATCCATAAGATGGATACTTGATTAAGACATGTGAGTCCTTGAAGAAAAAGGGTGGGAGGGCGGGAAAACAAAGACAACTTGGGACGGATGAACAAACACCATTGAGGAAAACTGAGATTGGATCTTTGCGAATGGAAAAAAATGATAGGATCATCTTGAAGAGAATCACACCGATTGGAAAGAATTGACATGACAATCTCAATGATCATGGCGGATTAGCATCCACATAGAAATATGAGAACACCGCTTAGGAAAGGTATGTAATCAACACTTGACATTGAAGCAACTCGAATACCACAACTCAAAACAAAACAAAGGATTTGGTTTGCAGGATAAGCTGGAAAGAAACATATGATAGATCCCATATCGTATCATGTGTCTATTGGAAATATATCCTATGAGCTACTTGAATTCCCAGTTATAAACTCCTGAAACTTTCTGGTTATGGAATCAGGTGTTGGGGATACAGGGGAAGAATAATATCTCACCCAAACTAACAATCCCTACATCCAGCTGTATCCATCCTTCAACACATAACCAAGAAACCTTCGGAAATCATGTACCTCAACCTTCGAAAAGCATCCGTTATACGAGTTATGGCAATACTCCCGAACTCCCACCCAGTACTGGGTGGCGTCAAGGTTATCTCACCAACAACTGCATAAAAGAGATTTTCGATGTCGGCGAACTCAGGTATTCCAGAACTGCAATGATAAAATTGTGACGACAACAGCTCAGAGATCAACTCCCCGGGACACTGCCACAACCCCTAAATGTCAGGAGGCACCAAGAATAATGTTCTCGTTACAAAACTGTCAGAATGATTCCAAGATACCCGCGTGATCCTAAATTTTTTTTCATGAAATTTGAGAAGAGAAAAGTCAAAACTTCTACGTCAGGAGGCCTCACCAGAGCGACAAAGGGACTGAGGAGTAAAAAGAATCCTACTCTCCGATATATATATATATATATATATATATACATCTGGGCTATTCTGTTACGCGTAACAGAATATTATTCTGTTACCCTTTTTGAATTGACGTGGTTCATAGTTTGGACTGACGTGTTTTTCAACAAGAACTGATCTTCCTGCGTGCATGACGGACGGAAACAGGGGATGCAATGTGGAGCTTCCGGTCGTTCCTCGGCGCGATGCTGCGGGCCATTCGTTGCTAGAGGAGACATGTAAGGGGTTCCGCACGTCCGCGCGCTCAGCTGGATGAGTTTTGCGATCTGTAGTCACCGGAGGTGACGGCATGGGCATTTTGGCGGCGGACGTGATTTTGGGCGTCAGTGTTTACTGTGGTGTTCATGGGCCTCAATTTACGTCGTGTTTGTCGTTTTTGATGTGAGAATTATCGGTATGTTATAGTTTTTTGAGATTTTTTTCATCTGTAATTTATGATTACAAGTTTTTGTGTTCTTGGTCATTTTCCACGCCCGCCATGGAAATCTGTTCTTCTTTTTTTGTTGTTTTACTTTTGAATTGGTGTTGCAGGGAGAGACATAAGGACTATATGAAAAGATTTGCGTTGTCAATTTTGCTTTTTTGAGTTGTTTCTACCCCGGATTCCCATGTTGTTTTGTCGTTGGCAGAGGTTGTGTATGGCGGCTGACTGTAAGCTGCGATTTCGGGTAATCTGGTCAAACTGTGTAATTAAGTTGCATGTTTTTCAGTGTTGTTTTGAATTGATGCCCGTATGTGTAGTTGGACTGCTGCCATGTCAAAGTTTTGTTATTGTGTGTTGACATGGGAGCCGCACCGATGGCTCTGCACTTTGATTATAAAGCCCGAGCCCTCTGTCAGTTTTATTCTACGAGCTGCAACCAAAGAAAAGGGAGATGGATCCTGAGCTGGGAGAGGTTACAGAGGAGGAGGGGGACGCCATAGATGTTAGGGCTGCAGTAGCAAAGCAGACGAGGAGGAGGCGCAGGCGCAGGCAGATGGCGCGACGTGCTGCCGAGGAGGAACTGGAGGCAGAGTTGAACAGACGACTTGCGCGTGAGGTGATGGATACTTGCAACTCCAATGAATTGGAGCTTCTTTTCCCAAAGGGCAGGGGAAGGAACCATATTCAGATTATTAGTTGGGCTAGGGCGAGAGCAGCCACGGCTCCACATCCATCCACCAGGGCAAAATGGCGTCGTTTCTTTGATTGTTATGACTGAAGTAGTGAATATTATGTTTTTAAGATTTTTGTTGTGAGGGAGCAGATGTTCGAGTGACTAAATGAATTCAACTTTGTTTTTGTCTCTGAATGTGTTGTTTTGTCTGCATATGTTCGACATGTGCACCTTTGAACTGCTTGGTTTTCTGAAGTTGAACTGCTTTGCGGTCAAATGTTGGATGGCTTGTGTAATAACTATTTCCTACCAGCTGGCTGCCCATCTGCCTATTTATTATTTTTATAATCTGCGAGTGTCCCTAACTATAAACGTTATCCATCTATGTGTGGTGTGTGGCCAAGTCTTCCCCCTCCCTTTTATTCATTCTTCCAGAATCAGATCTAGGTTCCTCTCTCTTCTCTTCGTTGCCTTTTTCTCTGTTCCTGTGTGTTCGATGGAGGATTGTTCATGCGGATGCCTGGTAAAGATGGCGCGCATAGCTGACGGCTGTGTGTACGAGTCTGGTTTGGAGCTCACTCAGACTCAGCGGCGTGGGCAACTTTCTTGTTTGCTGTACGGCAACCATGGGTTTCGTACACCCTATGTTTGTCGCCTGACGGATGGTGACTTGAAGGAATCATGGGTATGTGTTTCTATTCGTTTTGTTTTCTACTTTCTTGTTGGTTTCTGTTCGAAACCCATGGACTGGATCTGCAGTTTTGTCTTATGAATAGCTTGTCTATAAAATAACTGTTCGAAATCTGTGTGTATTTGTTCATTACTTAACAGTATTTAAACCATTTTTTGTATAATCCCTGATTTGTTTATGAATAGATGTTTTTACTATAGGTGTATTGATATGTATATTTTTCAGTTTAGTCAGTTCACATGTCTAGTTAGTTTTGTGTTATTGTTTTGGTTCAGATTTTTTCCATTTTAGTTTGTTATGCAAATCGTTCCTATATCTGTGTAAAAATTCAGTTATGTCAGGTGTTCATTTTGTTTTGTACTCCCATGTCCATTTGCAGAAAATGTCACCCAGGATCATGATTTGTTTATTTAGACCATTCTGTGTGTATTTGTTCATTACTTAATAGTATTTAAACCATTTTTTGTACAATCCCTGATTTGTTTATGAATAGATGTTTTTACTGTAGGTGTATTGATATGTATATTTTTGAGTTTAGTCAGTTCACATGTCTAGTTAGTTTTGTGTTATTGTTTTGGTTTAGATTTTTTCCATTTTAGTTTGTTATGCAAATCGTTCCTATATCTGTGTAAAAATTCAGTTATGTCAGGTGTTCATTTTGTTTTGTACTCCCATGTCCATTTGCAGAAAATGTCACCCAGGATCAGGATTGTTGCTCCTAGTTCCGGTGTTCTGAAGATGGAGACTTCAAACAAGAATGGGTATCAGTTGATGGATGTTGCCTACCACATCGACCTTGATGGTTGCATCAACCTAAGTACTGGGTGGAAGGAGTTTGCGGCTGAGTCTGGATTTGAGGATGGTGCTGTGGTTATGGTTATGTTCTTGAGAGAAGACGACTCTCTGACGTTCAGAATTTATGTGTTGTAGGTTTAAATGTGGCAAATGACGCCGGCTTTGAGATTTGTGTATGGTTGATTATGTTGCAGTATTTTTTCTTTTAAAACATTTGCATGTGAGATGGTTGAATTGTATGGTTTTGTCAGAATGGTATGGAACTAGTTATGTAATGTTTTTCCTATTGTTCTGCTCAATTATAAGTGTTTTATTTATACATTCTTTATATTAGTACTGGAACATTTTCTGTAGTTGAACTGATGGGCATCCTTTGTTTTGGCTGGTATATTTTTCATGTTCATAACTCGGAGACGGTTCTATACGCTGATGATTTTTTTAGAACCCTTTTTTGTTATTCAGTTTTGCTGAACTTACATTCTGTTAATGATAGTACTGCTCTATTTTAGGGGTGTCAATCACCAATCAAATTTGTTTGTTGTATAATATTTTTTTCTTATTTTTTTACATGAATTTTGGAGCACGTTTTTTTCTTTTTTTATAGATGAATAATGATAGTTTTGGTATTTTATAAAATAAAAAAAATTAATCTTCGCTGCACAATACTTTCTTTTTATTTTTGTACTTGAACCTTATGAATTGTAGTAGTTGAACTTTTTTGTAAATTCATTTTTGAAATTTTTATTTACAGTCTTAATATATATATTTTTACTTCTTACCATTAAGATGTGTTTGAACTTTTTCACAATATTTTTGTTTATTAACTGATTTTTCTTGTGAGTTTTTTTTAAATTATTTTCATTTTTTATTTTTTGTCGTGCGTGATCTACTGGATTTTTGTAATGGGGCGAAGTACTTTGTTGGGCCATCGGCCTGGGTCGTTGTATTCGGCCTGGATAGCTTCTCTCTCGCGGCTATGCAGCACGGCGTGCGCGTGAGCTATGCGTTTAGTCCCACCTCGCTAGTCGAGGGGGCTCTAGACTTGTTTATAAGCGCAGCCGACGCTCACCAGTCGAACTCCTCTGAACACTTACTTGAGCGCTTATACACGGCTCTCTCTCTCTCTCTCTCTCTCTCTCTTGACCTGTGGGCCCTGGACGGCAGGCCCTGCGGGTATGCGGATTACTAGGGATTCGCCCATGGGCTCGAGTTCAAGTATCTAGCATTGTCAGGGCCTGCGCCTGTCCTTGGGCAGTCAATTTTTTTTTGTTTTTTTGGATCTAGTACTTGACCACACCAGTAACTTGGACTGGTACTTTTTTGTCCTTGTGCTATCAATTTTTTTCTTTTTCTTTTTTTTGTTTGTTTGAATATAGTACTGTGGCATGACTTGCCCCCGCACCGAACCGTACTGAGGGGCATAGTTGTACTGACACATCTTCCTTGTATGGACTTTTCCCCATTATCTATCTTAGGGGTGTGGGTGCGTGGGGTGGGGTGGGGGAAACAGAATAACCGCACTGCGCCTGTCAAACGAGCGCACTGCCGCGTTAGCGCGAGGCCGAGCCGGGGGAGAGGGGGGGTCGGGACCCCCCTCCCCCATTCCGGCAAGTCCGAGCCAGGAACGAGCCATAGTAGGCGACGACGCGGCGTGCTGCGGCGTCGCATGCGGAGGCGAGTCCGTAACATGACTTGCCCCATTATCTTATCTTAGGGGTGTGGGTGCGTGGGGAAACAGAATAACCGTGTTTTCTATCTTTAGGGGTGTGGGTGCGTGAGGGAAACATGACTTGCCCCCGCACCGAACCGTACCGAGGGGCATAGTTGTACTGACACATCTTCCTTGTATGGACTTTGCCCCATTATCTATCTTAGGGGTGTGGGTGCGTGGGGTGGGGTGAGGGGAAACAAAATAACCGCACTGCGCCTGTCAAACGAGCGCACTACCGTGTTAGCGCGACGCCGAGCCTGGGGGGGGGGGGGAGGGGGGTCGGGACCCCCCTCCCCCATCCCGGCGAGGCCGAGCCAGGAACGAGCCGTAGCAGGTGACGACGCGGCGTGCCGCGGCATTGCATGCGGAGGCGAGTCCATAACATGACTTGCCCCATTATCTTATCTTTATTTTTTAGGGGAAAAAATCACCGTTATGAATTGTTTTTTCATTTGTACTTTTTTGATAATTTTTTTTGTACTGTTATGAGTTATTATTTGTACTTTAGACGGTTGTGGGCTTTAGGCGTCCGTTTCCTCCCAGTCATCTTTTAACCCTCCCACTCACCTTTTAACCTCCTATCTTCCCCGTTCCGCTCCTCTCCCGTCCCCAAATCGATTCCGTCTTTGTTCCCCTCTTCTTCTTTTATTGGAGCGGGAGTTGTTACTCCTGTTTCGCCGCGGGAGCGTCGGCCGGAGGGCTCAACCCCAGGGGTGGAGGTCCGGGTGCTCTTTTTGTTCTTTTTGCTCTGCCATTGACTTTGCTTGTGTCCTCTTATGTTCAGATTTTCTCTCTATTTTCTAATCTCTTGCTCTCTTTGCTATCCCAGGCTGCACTCGCTAGGGTTCCTTTGCTGTTGAACGAGCGTTTGGCGGCAGTGATACTGGATTGCGTGGCGGATTTTGTGTTTGCTGGTAAGAGTTTTGCTTTTTGTATGGCGTGCTTCGTTTCTGAAATAGTTCAAATCCCTAATTTTTGTTCATGTGTCTTGCAGATCTGGTTCGGCCGATTTTAGGACTGTAGATCTCAATGGTACATCATCCAGTCTGGACAAATTGAATGCAGGTGATTTTCCCTGTATTTTGGATGATGTTTTAATAGATCTGGTTTTTATGTTGTACAGTTGTTGTCTTATCGACTTTATAAGTTGTATGTATTTTGATATGTGTTAATTTTGTCCTGGATTGTATGCCGTGTATGGTTTTGGCAGTTGATGCAACAGGATGTAGTACTTATCACCATGTGTATTTTGAACTGCTGTCCTGGCATTTGAATAGGTTGTAGTAGTCAATGAAGAACTAGTATGGTGTTGAAAGAGTTGTGTTTTCTGAAGTTTGTTCTGCAAGTGGTGGGTTCATATTTGTTTTATTCGGTGAACTTGTAGTGTTCACATAGTTGAACTGATTGATTGTTCTTGTACTTTTTTTGCTAATTATGATGTTGTTGCAGATGTTGGAGTGCCGGTGCCTCCTGATTCTGACAAATCAGAACGCTTTCAAGATCTTGTGAATGTTATTTTTGAGACACCAAATCCTCTAGAAGAACTTGCGAATGTTGCTGGTGTTTCCCTTATATTTGCTCTATTTTTATCAGCCTTTAATACATATATATGCTTAGTTACATCAGTTGTTCCGTTTTGTTTTGTGTCTGATGCAATGCGCTTTATTTATCTTTTGTGTCTGCAATGTTAATTGTGTTTTAATTTTTTATGTGCGTGGTTATGTTATTGGTTTATGCAGTTAATGACAGCCATGGTGTTCCAGAGGACATTGCTGATGTTGTTAAAGATATTAATGATGGAATGTATTCACTTAACGTTGATGATGGTGATGGCAGCTTGCAGTTGTCTGTTACTCAGTCTCAAAGTGTTGATGGCACTGAGCCTGTTACCCAAGCTGAGGATGTTCCTATGCAGTTACAGCTCGAGGATGAAAGGATAAGAAAGAAGAAGTATGAATTCCAGAAGAGAAAGGAATTGGAACAGCGTCAAAAGGCTGCCTGTGTGCCAGAAAGTGATGTTGATGTTGCTCAAGCTCCTAAATGTGTAGGCGACGAAGGTGGTGACGCGGGTTTTTCAACTGTTCATGTCGGATCTCATGGAAGTGACATGCCTGTGAAGACAAACTTGATGCAAACTCGTTTGACGCAAGTGTTTGATCGTGATGGAGTTAAGGAGAAGAAAGTTGTTTTGAAGAGGAAGATGTCAGATCGAAATCCTGATGGCACACAGAGGCGTAGTCCACGTGTGAAAGCTGTTTCCCAACCTGGTAATAGCAAAGCTGATGCGGATAGTTTTGCTATGAAAATTGGTCCAAGCAAACTTGGTGGCTCCTCTGTTCGTCGGAGTCCACGAGGTTTGACAAATAAGAAGCCTTCTTCGTCTCCTCTTCAAGAGCGGTCTTTGTTGAAAGAAAATAAGAAGCGTAAAGTTCATCCTGCAAAAGTGAACAAAGGTGTGAAGAAGCGTGCTCGTGTTGAAGCTGAAGATTCTGCATCTGAAGAAGATGATATTGAAGTTGATTCAGAAGATGAATTTGCAGTGGTATGTGTTTTGTACTGCATGTGTCTTGCTAGTTGTACTTGCAATGATTTAATTGTGTTTGGGCTGGTATGCTGGCCAGGTGAGGCTGGTCATTGTTTTGCATCTATTTTGATTGTGGTACTTATGTTGTTTTAATAGTTGAACTTGTGCAAACTTTTCTTTGTTTTACTTGCCTTCATATGCTTGTTTTGTTTCCTATATTCATTGTTTGCAGTGGTATGTGTTTTGTTGTGCATGTGACTTACTAATTGTAATTGTAATGATTTAATTTGTGTTTGGGGTGGTATGCTGGCCAGGTGAGGCTTGTCATTGTATTGATTAATTGAGGGTGGTACTGATGTTGTTTTAATAGTTGAACTTGTGCAATCTTTTTTTACTTACATTCGTATGCTTGTTTTGTTTTCTATATTCATTGTTTGCAGTGGTTTGTGTTTTGTACTGCATGTGACTTACTAGTTGTACTTGCAATGATTTAATTGTGTTTCGGCTGGTATTGCGGCCAGGTTAGGCTGATCATTGTTTGCATCAATTGAGGGGTGGTACTGATGTTGTTTTAATAGTTGAACTTGTGCAATCTTTTCTTTTTCTTTTTACTTGCATTCATATGCTTTTGTTGTTTTCTATATTCATTTTTTAAGGTGTGGCTTTTTTGTTTTCATTTACAGCCTGTTAGCGTCATGAGTCCGGTCAAGCCGGTGGGAGGCAATGCCGGAAAAGTTGCCTTGGATGAAGGTGACCAACGGAAATTGAACTTAACTGTGCGATGTTCGTTGAGAGAGGTTGAAGATTGTGCTAAATTGCTCGAGAGTCGGCATGTGGCTAGGGTTCATGCATCTGGTTTTGGTTCTATCTTCAGGTGGAGGGTGAAGTCTAACATTTCCCGCCCTCTGATGGGAGTTTTGTACCTGAGGATAGATTGTGATACAATGACTCTTGACATGGGTGAGGCTAATAAGAAGCTTCGCATCACTAGCGATGGTATACAACAATTATTTGGTTTCCCTCGTGGTGGTCGTTCTGCGCCAAGGCCGTCAGAGGACGGATATGATGACGCTCTGATGAAGTTAAGATCGGAGCTTGACATTAGCAGGGACAAAGATATCAAGACAAAGGATTTGAGGAATAAGCTCAAGGTGCTCGTCAAGGATCCTAGCAAAGATGACCTTGCTCTGAAAGTGTTCTTCATTATTGTGTTTATGAAGGTTGTGTTGCCTGGATCTGCCCCGCGTGTTTCCAGAGAGGCAGCAATGTTTGAGGGTCTCGTCTTTGAGGACATGGCTAATATGGATTATTGCCAGCTGATGGTTGATGAGCTTAGAAGGGCTGTTGCCAAGTACCAAAGTGGTCATACCATGGGGAAGGCAATCACAGGCTGTGCCATAGGGCCTGTACTAATGTACCTTGACTGCCTTATCCGTGGCAAAACTGCGGAGCCTGACATGCGAGTCCCCCGCATATGTTACATGGATCCTGCCAAGCTTTCTGATCTGGTTGATGCAGATTTGATAAAAAAAGGCAATGCAGATCCAAAGACTTGGGTGTTTGGGAAGCTTCCGGTGAGTTTTGTTTGTTTTGTCTCTTGCAGACCTTTTTTTATTTTTAGGTATAGCTATTTTTTGCTGTAGTGGACATGTGTACTGTAGAGTTGTCTGTTTATATTTTGTATGGTTTAGGTATGGATTTTTAGTACTGTTGTTTCGTGTTTGGTTGAACTGAATAACTTTGTTCAACTGGCCTGTTGGTAAATACTAACAAATTGGCAATGACAGTTAAAGTTTTATTAGTGGTGTTGATTTTAAATCTGTTAATATCATGATTTATTTTTCCCTATGTGTTGCGTTGATTGATTAACTATTTTTCCCTTTTGTTTGTAGTGGAAAACTCAAGAGGAGGTTGTTTTTTTCCGAGTGTATAAACGGCCAGTCCTGGAGATGCCGTCGTCTCAGGTTCCGAAGTTTTCATCTCTGCCCGATGAGTTGAGGGATGGCCGTGGTGTTGAGGGTGCTGGTTATGCCCCCTGGCCCTAGTAATGCTAGTGCTTCACAGAGGCAGGGTTTTGGTATTGATGTTGCTGTTTCAGCGTTGGAGCGCGCTGAGCATATCTTAAGTAATGTGTGTTCTGAGCTGCAAAAGGTCCCAACGACAGTTGAGCGTTTGAGCTGTATCAATGGTATCCTTCCTGAAGGTCATCAATTTAACGCTGAGGAATCTGTTGACTACATTGAGATGGAGAGAATTTTAATCGGTGATATGCGCGACGGTGCCGCTAATCTAGTTCAGAGCTCGGTTCGCCTGTTGAACAACATGAAGCGTTTCAGAACTATGCAAAACTCTCGCTGCAAGCCATATGAAGAAAGTGCAAATGTTGTTATCAAGCAGTTTGAGCAGGATGAGGCTGCTGCCACCGACAGCAGGGCTGGTGATGGTACTGAGGCTAATGTTTTTGACCACGAAACGAATGATGTTGGCTTTGAGCGTCCTGATGTTGATGTGAGTCAGTCCTTGGTGTTTTGCAATTTTTATGTTGTTGTCCTGATGTCAGTGTTGTAGTTGAACTTCCTCATGTTCATCTATTTATTAATAATTTTCTTTCATGCAGATTGATCACGATGAGGCTGCTGGCACCGACAGCAGGGCTGATGATGGTACTGAGGCTAATGTTTCTGATCAGCGTACGAACGATGTTGGCTCGCAGCACCCTGTTGTTGATGTGAGTCAGTCCTCATTGTTTGTATGTTTTTACTATGTTGTTCTGCTGTCAGTATTGTAGTTGAACTTCCTGATCTACATCTGTTTATTAATTTTTCTTTTCATGCAGGAGACCAGTCATAATGTTGAGGCTGCTGTTGACGGTGGAGTTAATGATCTATCCACTGATAAGTGCAAGGTTATTTTTATTTTCATTGTGTTTATTAATATTTTCTTAAAATTTCATGCGCACCGATGTGTCTTGCTTGTTCATTTTTCTATCCCACACCGTTTATTGTTGCTCATAATAGCATTGTTTTTTTGTCTCATTACATTTGAATCAGGGTCCTATTGTTGGCGATGAGCCTTGTTTGCCTGTTGGTGATGTCGCTTTGAATGTTAGCAGCAGCAAGTTCGATGATGTTGCTGTGAATGCTTCCAAGGTTTATTTTTCTGTGCACCTATTGGTAGCTTATTTTTTATTGTTAGTTTTGTTCATATTATTTACTTTTTTCTGAATTTTTATTTTCATCAGATTACTATTGTTGAGCGTGAGGTTGTCCTTAGTGGTGGAGATGATGCTCATGATGTTCCATTGAGTAGTGGGTGCAATGTTGGTACCAAAGTTGCTGATGAGGATGCTGGTGCTGCCAGCATACTTGATGCCAAATCGCCTGGTGTTGGTATTGCTGGGAATGAAAATGTTTCTGGTTGTGAAGATTTGCCGCCGGAGAATTTCCCGCCTGGAGGTCTTGATTACGGTGATGCATTGCAATATGCTTCTAGCGTGGAGGAGGTGCCATCCGAGGATGATGATTTACTTCTGTCAATTTCTTCTGACCCCTTGACGCAGGAGGCGCTCTTGTCGTCCCAGGATTTTCTTTCTACAGACCCTGAAAGCGCATCAATATTGGTGTCCTCTCAAGATGTCCCATCGTCAAACCCTGAAACTGGAGGCATAATGGTCTCATCACAGGAACTACCGTCGTCGTCAAACCCTGATAGTCCAGGTAAGGACTTGTAAATGGGGTGTACTTCTCAATTTTGGCATTTTGGACATGTTCTCTTGTAGTTGTTGAACTTATTATTTTTCATCATTTTCTGCAAGCAGAAAGTGGTAATGTTGTTAAGGTTGATACGTTTTTCTTCGCTGTTACGAGGTTGCGCACGAACCGTACGAAATGGTTAGTTTGGGATTTTGCCCGTACCATTTTTTGTCTCTTTTTCTTTCTCTAGTTTGATTATTGTTGTTGTTGCAGTAGTTTTAATTCATGTAATCTTTTGTGTTTTTCTAGTCACAAGCCGATGTTTCAAAATAAAGAATGTGATGCCAGTGTTGGTTCTATTGCTAAAGCGTTTGTCCCCACTGGCATGCTCAACTCAGACAGTGCTGATGTTGTTTTATATTCTCTACGTCAGAAGTACCGAGACACTGACAAGTTGATAGTTCCCAGATGGGTGACGGTCAGTATTTTGCTTTTTTTGTAAATAGGATGATAACTTGTTTTGCCAATTTTCTAACTATTGTTGTTCTTTTTGTACAACAGACCAAGATCCGTGATGGAAATATTGATTCCAATGTGCTAAATTGGTTCACAAGATCAGGTGCTGATGGTTTTGACCAAGTAGGTGAACTTGGACTTTTTGTACTCATTAACTAGAACTGTCATGTTTTCTTTGCAGTTTTGGGAGGTGTGGGGAATGAACTTGATCTGTGCTTCTTTTATTAAAGCTGTACTTATTGTTGCAAGGGAATTGAACTGATATGATTGTTCCTCAATTTTGGGCGGTGGATATAATTTCTTTATGATTATTTGATTTTTTGTTTGTACTTATGAATTTCAATTTCCCTCTTTTATTTTATTGTTTGGTAAATTCATTTTTCCTCTGCGATTTTTTTCCAGCTTCTTTTCCCTACATTTGATCCGCCGTCATTTGTGGCTACCATGAAGCCTAGTGAAGTATCTGGGCATTGGTGCTTGGTTGTTCTGAATTTGAAGTTCCGTCGTTTCGAGTGTCTTGATTCACTCCGTGATGAAACCTGGGGTGATGCAGTTAGATTCTTAAGGAATATGACAGATAATATAAAGAAGCTTTGGAGGGAGTCCAGTGTAGACAGGGCCAAACCGTTCTCACCGGCGCATATTGATGGTTTCTCTTGCGAGTTTGTGCGGGTGCCTCAGCAGGAAAACACGTGAGTATCCGTTTTTAATGATTTTTGCTGGTTGTTTTTGTTGCTGGAGGATGTTGTTCCTGTATTTTTTGGATTTTGTGTTGTACCATTTTTTTGATTTTTCCTTTGTTTACAGGCATGATTGTGGATTCTTTATGCTACAAAACTGCAAGACCTATTATTGCCGGGAGGATGGTGTAATTGAAATGGCCGATTATAGCCATGAAGACATTTTGGACATTAGGAAGACTTTGCTGTATACCTGCGCAACTAGCGATGTGTTTGATGTTGACTTCCGGGGTTTGTTTGGCATCGAACCCTGTACGTGTGCATGGACTTTTGTAATTTTTTTGCAGCTTGTACTTCTCTATTAGTACTTTCATGAAATATGTATTTGAACTTACGCTTTGTGCGGTCTTCTTTTTTTTAGGTGAGTGGCTGGATCTTGGTGAGCCTGACTACAGGTTCTTTGGTAGCTAGTTCTTGGAGCTCGAGCGCGTAGCTATTGATCTTAGCCAGGGGCGTTCTCCCGAAAAGACAAGATCTGGTGTTATGAAGGGGCGGTTGGGAGCTCTGAGAGGTTTTACGGCTGCTTGTGCAGATAGCCCTACTACACCCAAGAATCCCATTGTGGAATTGATAGACAGTGATGATGATGTGTTTGACAAGATTGCTGGCGTTGGAAGAGTCACGAGGAGCGCTGCTGCCAAAGGTTTATCTCCCCTTGCTGGAATAGTGGCTCGTAGAGCTGGTGGTGCTAGGAAAGATCCCGCTTTGGATTCTGGCAATGTTGTAAGCACGAAGCGTGCGCCCAGAGCTCCTATAAAGTTTTGCTCCCCTGTGCAGCAGCTTCACCCTTATAAATTCCCTCACCTGGACAAGGCTCGCAGGTTGTATAATCTGTTGCTTAGTAATGAATGGCGTGAGAAGTATGGCGAGTGAGTATCTCTCATTATTTTTTCCTCTTCCTTTTCTTCTGTTGTTTGTAACTGCTAGATAAATATGGCCTGAACTGTTCCTTTTTATACAACTCGAACTGCTATGAATGCCTTATCTTGCTTCTCCTTCTTTTTGTTCTTGTGTGTGCTGCAGGAATACATTCTCAATGATACCTCAGCCTGATGGAAACGTAACTAACTTCACTGGGAATCGCATCTGGGAAGTTTTTTCACCTGGGCAAATGATGGAGGGTGATGTAATTGACTTCCTCATTGATGATTGGAAGCAAGATCCCGATAGAAATGCTGATTTCGCATCTGGGAAAAGGATATTGCTGAGTCCATATTTCATCACGGTAATCAATCAGATCGGTTTCTTTATGTTGAACAAGACTGTCTATTGTTTTTACGATTTTTAATAATACTTTGCTTGTTGATTCTTTTTCCGCTGTCTATTTTCTATTTTGGCTTTTTTGCAGGTTGTGCTTGACTGTTCGTTTTACGAGGATGAAAATAAAGTGTTTAATGTGGAGAGTGCAGCGAGAGATTTCAAGAGCTATGTTAAAGCTAATGAAGACTTGCTCAGTGCCGACCTTGTGAGATCTACTAGCTGACTTTTGGTTTTTATTTGTTTGTTGTGATGCTGGTTTTTACTTTGAATATTTAACATCTCTTTTTGGTCCTCTATTCAAGCCTATGGTTTTATCAAAGGATAGGAAAGTGAGCCACTATTCCTTATATGTCATGAATCGGTACCGAAGTAGCGTTGACATCCTTGACTCTTTACCTTATCCGAAGAACCACCGTCCTTCGAAGAACACCTATCACAAAGACTGCGAGAAGATTGTGAGTGACATTTATTATCTGTACTGGATTAATATTTCTGCATCTTTGTTTCTGCTGTTTCTGAGACCTAAAACTGTGTGGGTTGTTTTGTTTTTTTACAGATTTCTAGATTGGTCAAAGTAATGAAGGCTGTGTATGGTGATGCTCAGTACAATGCGAGCAAGCAGCCCAATTGGGAGCTGTTTGCAAAGAAACCAACGTTTGTCAAGGTTCCACTTCAAGGGCCGAATGAATGTGGCCATTATACTCTGAAGTATGCGGGATGCTATGATGGTGAAAAGATCGTTGAGAACATTCGAGATAATGACGTGGGTTTCTTGTTGAGCTTTTCACTTTCTGTTTTTGGCTTATTGTGCATCCTTTTTTTTATGTGTCATGATTTTTGATAATTTGTTTTATTGTTTTGCAGCCATGCATTGTTGATTGGAACGCTGAGGATCTGTATAGAGTTGTGTTCAACCGTAATAACCATCTTATGGTGACGGAGCTTCCCAAGGAGGTTCAGGCTTTGGCTCCTGATGCATAGGATAAATGGTCATCATTTGCATAGTGAATTGGATAGTTGTGTGATATATCTCTTGAAAACATTGTAGGCTCTATTTTGTAGTGTTTGATGTCTTGTCGAGTACTATGTAATAACTAGTATATTTTGTGTTGTGTTTTAAGTGTGGCACAATGTTTCATCGGGAATTCGTTTTGGTTAAGTTTTTTTTGTACTGAAGACTTATATAGTAGTTGAACTGAAAACAATTTTTTTTCCAAGTGTATTTTCGAGTTGTTGCTCAGAAAGTGAGATTTATTTTATTTTTATGTGATTCCATCCTAACTTGGACCTTTATAGTTTCTGTACTCTCGTTTTCTTGTACTTATGATATAGTTCTGTTAGTACTGATTTGAAGTCTCATTTAGCGTAAGGCTTTCAAAATTTTAGTGCCAAATTTCTTTTTGAACTTCTTGAACTTTAGTAGTTGAACTTCATAGTAAGAGTTAAAGTACTGGTTTAAATTAGCTACATTTAAGAGATATTCCTATTAAGTTCAAAACTATTTCTTTCTCAATGCATTAATTGGTATCATCATAGCACTTACCGAATAAACTTAGTTGTACTGAGATTCCAATTGTGCTAGTACTTTTGATTAATTATTTATTGTTTGTGTTGTTTGATGCTAGTATGTCTTCTTGTTGTGTTTCTTGTGATTTTTCTCTTTTGTCGAACTTATATTTTTTTGATTTAGTTTTTGGCCTTCTCCAGGCAATGTTTGGTATAATCCTAGCACTTGCTGTATAGACTAAGTTGTACTGAGATTTCAGTTGTATTGCCACTGTTAATTCTTAGTATGTCACTGTTTTAAGGAATGTGAACTGAAGCTTCCCGTTCCTTTTTATATATTTGTATAATGAACGTACCGTGTGTTCAACTGTACCAGAACTCTTCAGTCCTAGGATGCTAGTGACTAGGAAATACGTACTGGTGTTTCTTTGCTTTTCCTGATGCAGTACTTAGTGAATTTCTAACTACTTTTTACCACGATGCTTTTTAGTACTGAATGTTGTCCTCGGCTGAAACTTAGTCTTTTTAGTGTTCGTCTGAAACTAAAAACTGATTTTTTTAGCGTGATAGTACTACCGTTCATGTCTAAGCTGTACTGAGCATCGAAGGCTACTATTTGCTTTTGTCCTTAGTTAGTCTGCCACTTTTTTTTGTTTTGCGAAAATATTCATGTGTTATTTTTTTCTCCATGACTAGTGCTGCGTGGCAGCCATCAAGTTTCAACTTCAACCTACGTCAACTTCAAATGATGGATGAACAAAATAGGAAGCTAGCAAACTTGTTGGACGACATAAGCAAACGATGTACTTGATAGACATAGGCAAACTTGTTCAAACCCTGACACACATAGCATAAGGTAGCTGGTTCAACATAACAAAAGCAAACTACAAATCTGGAACAACAATACTAAGGACACACACAACATAAGGTAGCTGGTTCAACATAACAAATGCAGACTTTCATGCATCTTCATCCGCGAAGTTGCAGTGGTAGTAGGGGTCAGCCTCCTGCTCTTTTGAAATATCCCAACCTGTCACAATGTTGTCGATTGTCTCCATGACTTGTACGTTGCGTACGCATCTATTCCTGCGTACGTGATGAGGTTGTCTGGCAGCGGGCTGTTCCCCCACAGTTTGTGGTCTGCCCTATTCATCTTCTTCTTCATGCCTTCGTAGAATGGGTGGATGACGCCGCCTGCAACATCGGCCAAGGAGTCATAGTATTTTCTGGTCTTTGGATCTTTCCACTTGCGCTGCATGTCGATGAAGTTGTTGGGGTTGATTTCCAAACCAGACTCCTGCAGCATCCGCTTGTCACCTCCAATGCTGAAACCAACAAATGTGTACAATTTCTCCTCCCGCAGGAAGTCTTTGAGGCGCTTGGGCCTGCAAGGGGGAGACACACATTTATAGATTAGTCTTCTTTTTTGAGGATTTAATTCTTCTGCTTTTTTTGTTTTACAAGTGATAATCCATGAGGTAGATGCTTATATATTATGAGTCATGCATGAATGTAGTTCAGAAACTAGTACACAAAGTCCTGAAATTAAATTCAACTACACCGTGTTATTTTTTCTTTTTTGCTATCTTCTTTGCTTTACCAAATGCTTCACCAAATTAGAGAATCATTTTACCAGAGTCAATGATAGATGCGCTGCTTGATTCAAGTTTAGTTTTCTTTTTTGTTGAATAAAAGACCTATACCAGTGCTTGATACATCTTTGTGCATTAATTCTATATCAAGTTCAAAAATTAGTTTGAGAAACATGTGCATCAAGATATGGACCTATACCACTTCACCAAAGATCTTTTAATACACCAATTCTATAAACTATACTAGTGCATCAAGATCAGAATCTATGCTAGTTCATCAAGTTCAGAAATTAATTTGGTGCATAAAGTTCAGAATGCTATAAACTTTTTTTCAGATGCTAATCTGGTGAAACAATCCACTTCACAGTTTTAGAAATGCATTTAACTTGATAAACATGTAATCGTGTATCCACTTCATAGACTATAGTAGTTCATCTAGTTGGGAAACAATTTTTCATTAAGTTTTTAGTGACTAGTACTGGTACAACAGATGAATGAATAGTAGTATGGGTTACCATTTTGTGGCTGCTGCGATGTGGTACACCAAGCAGAGTTCCTCGACGCACAACTGCAGGACTGCCGCCATCTGTGGAGGTTTTTCCTCGTTGGTGTACTCCACATCAACTCCGATGAAGCTCGGATACAAGCCGCCGCCCTTCATCCCGAGCCTGCTCATCATCTCGTCGGCCTTGTCTGGTTCGCTGGTGTAGACTATCTCCAGCATCTCCTTGCTGTGGAGCTCAACCCCTTTGAGTGTTCTGGTGTACTCGCGCTTCTCGTCGGGGACGTTAATGTCGACGAGGTTGCTCCTCTTGTCCAACGTCTCGGCATGATGACGCTTGGCGGACGATTCCTCCGCCATGGCCTTCCTCCAGCGACTGTGGGCTTTGGAGAGAGCCGCTGGAGGTTTGTGTGCAGTGGAAATGGAAGCGGCAATGGTGCTATGTGGGAACGAGGGAGAGATGGAAGACAATGGGTTTTTTTTTTGCAGTGCGCCAACGGTGGTGTGTGGGAGGCGGTTCGTCGGGGGCATGTGTGTAGTGGTCGTGGGGGTCGCCGTTTGCACTTCGTCGTGGCAACCGCCCAGTGGGTGGCGCGAGTGGTGGCCTGGAAGAACTAACCGTCCAAGACAAATGTTTTTTACTGGTGCACTGATTAGTCTTGTCAAGCTGTACTTACGATCTGCTAAATCCCACTTGCACGTCTCTGTGGTTGTGATGATGGCATTTTGCACTGTTTAGGTGACGTATGGATCTGTGATGTTTTTCCGTGTGGATGTTTAAGTATTGTTTTTCTATTGAAGCCTTTATACACTAGTGTATGTCAAAACATTTTTTTCAATGCCCTGAGAATTGTTGCTCAAAACTTGTACTTATTTTATTTTCATCTGTACAAACCTAAGTTAGGCCTTTATAGTTTTTGTATTCTCATTTTTACTGCACTTATGTTTTAGTACTGTGTGAACTGAATTGTAATTTCAAACAGCGCATGGGTTTGAAATTTGATGTCACAGTGGTGCGAGTGGCCTGACTGATCCTGCTGTTTTAGTACTGATGTTGTATGTATGTTCGAACTGATTTTTTTATAACTTAGGTTGGGGGTGGGGGTTTGAGATTATTTTACGAGCAGATCGTTCGTTGTGGTGTGGACAGATTATATATAAATAATAAATTTAGCAGAATTGACAAATAAATTCTATTTGAACTTTTTGAATTTTAGTAGTTGAACTTGTCAGTTTTTATATAAATAAGAAATTTAGCATAATTGACAAACATTATATGTTTGAACTTTTAGATTTTTAGTAGTTGAACTTGTCAGTTTTTATATAAATAAGATTTTTAGCATAATTGACAAACATTATATGTTTTCAACTTTTTTAGTTTTAGTAGTTGAACTTGTCAGTTTTTAAATAAATAAGAATTTTAGCATAATTGACAAACATTATATGTTTTGAACTTTTTTAGTTTTAGTAGTTGAACTTGAAAGTAATATTTAATTCTGTTTTTTAAATTATGTACATTTAACAGAAAGGCTATTAAGTTTTGTTCTTTTTAGAGGTTCATTGTTTTTGTATCATATTTTTTTCCTTTTTTCTTGTAGAGGTTAACTGACAAACATTTTTCTTGTGGTTTATATTTCTTTGTCCCGCCCTCTAGTTTGTATAGCTGGGCTTATTTGGTGGGGTGTTTTGTTGACGATGTAGAGGCTATTGGGCCGTTTTCCGGCCTAGATAGCTCGTCCGCGTGCCTGTGCAGTGCGTCGTGCGCGTGCGCTCTGGGTTTAGTCCCACCTCGCTAGTCGAGGGGGCTCCGAACCTGTTTATAAGTGCAGCCGACGCTCACCAGTCGAACTCCTCTGAACACTTACCTGAGTGCTTATACACGGTGCTCGCTCTCTCTCTTGACCTGTGGGACCTGGTCGACGGGTCCTGCGTTGTGCGGATTACTAGGGATTCGCCCACGGGCTCGAGTTCAAGTATCTAGCATTGTCAGGGCCTGCTCCTGACCTTGGGCGGTCAATTTTTTTGTTTTGTTTGAATCTAGTACTTGATTCCTCCAGTAACTTGGACTCATACTTTTTGTTCTAGTTCTTGTCAGTTTTGTGTGAGTGTAATCTTTTTCATTTGAGTTTTTTGCCTTCTTTTTTGTGTTTGTTTTTGTGATTATTCTCAAGTGTCTTCTGGTGTCATTTTCAGAACTATGGTACTTGCGTGTAGACTGAGTTGTACTGATAGTGCATTCATAGTAGCGCTTACGGACTGATGCTTCTTTGTACTTTTTATTGTAGTAAGTATGTAATGCCCGATCAAGTGATTAGTTGCATCGTAACTAGTACTTTAGAGCAACGACAACGTTCCATTCAGAAGCTACTTTTTCAATTTTGAAATGATGGATTAACAACATACGAAGCTACCAAACCAAACTTATATAATGAGATAAGCAAAACATTGTACTTGATGACATAACAAACTTGTTCAAACATGACAAGCACGACATAATCATACTGGTTCAACCCAACAAGAGCAAACTACTAATTTGAAACAACAAGATAAAAGGCAAGCACAAGCGGAAGTAAAACGAAGGCAGGCTCTGATGTATCTTCATCCCGTAAAGGGGCAATAGGGGTGGTCGTAGAAGTTGTTAGCCTCCCGCTCTTTCGCAAATTCCGAACCATCTATGATGTAGTCGATCATGAACCATAACTTATACGCGGCGCACGCATCTACTCCTGCGTACTCGATGAGGTTGTCTGGCAGCTCGCTTGTCCCCCACAGTTTGTAGTCTTCCTGCATGCTGATCTTGTTTTTCATGCCTTTGTAGAATGGGTGGATGACGCTGGCTGCAACATCAGTCAAGGAGTCGTACTCTTTTCTGGTGTATGGAACTCTCCACTTGCGCTAAATGTCGATGAACTTGTTGGGGTTGATCTCCATACCGGACAACTTCAGCTTCTCTTTGCCGCTTTCAATGCTGAAACCGGCAAATGTGAACAACTTGTCATGCTGCAGCATGTCGGTCAAGCGCTTGGGCCTCCAAGGGCAGAGACATTTTGAATATTAGCATTACTTTGATGTTTGAATTATCCATTTTTGTTTTGTTTTAAAAGTGATGAATCCATGAAGTAGTTGTTTATGTAGGATAAACAATGGATGAATGTACTTCAAAAACTAGTAAAGAAAGTTCTGAAATTAAATTAAGTACATCATGTTATTCTTCTTCTTGGATTATACATAGTTTCAGTCAATGTTGTATGTTCCGCATTGGTACTAGTTTAGTCTACTTTTGTTGAAATAGGATAATACAGAACCAGTGCTTCACCAAGTACTTAGTTTATTTTCTTACGAAAATAACATTACATCAAATTCAGAAAATACTTCACTACATCAAGTTCAGAAATATCTTTTTTAATACATCGAGTACATAGACTACTCTATTGTATCAACTCCAGAAACTACACTAGTCGATCAACTTCAGAATTTAATCTTCCGCAAGATTTTCCAAATAGTAATCCAGTGTATCAGGTTCAAAAATACATTTATAGTATATCTACTTGAGAAAATGCAGTAGTGCATCCACTTTTCACAAACCACACTAGTACATCTAGTTGGGAAACAAGTGTGATTAAATTTTCAGGATACAGTACTAATAAAACAGATAAACGATATGCAGGGCAAATGAGTAGGATTGCTCACCATTTTGTGGCCGCTGCGATGTTGTACACCAAGCAGAGTTCGTCGACGCACAACTGCAGGACTGCCGCCATCTGGGGAGGTTCATCTTCGTTGGTGTAGTGCACACCAACGCCGATGATCCTACGAATCCTGCCGCCAAGCTTCCTCCAGAGCCTGGAGATCACCTTGTCGGCCTTGTCTGGTTCACTGGTGCAGACGATCTCCAGCGTCTCCTTGCCATGGAGCTCAACCCCTTTGAGCATTCTGCTGTAGTCGCGCTTCTCGCCGGGGACGTTAATGTCGATGAGGTTGCTCCTCTTGTCCGACGTCTCGGCATGATGACGCTTGGCGGACGGTTCCTCCGCCATGGCCTTCCTCCGGCGACTGTGGGCTTTGGAGAGAGACGCTGGAGGTTTGTGTGCAGTGGAAATGGAAGCGGCAATTGTGGTTTGTGGGAACGAGGGAGAGATGGAAGACAATGGGGTATTTTTTCAGTGCACCGACGGTGGTGTGTGGGAGGCGGTTCGTCGGGGGCGTGTGTGTAGTGGTCGTGGGGGTCGCCGTTTGCACTTCGTCGTGGCAACCGCCCAGTGGGTGGCGTGGGTGGTGGCGTGGAAGAACTAACCGTCCAAGTTAAATGGTTTTTACTGTTGAACTGACTAGTCTTGTCAAGCTGTACTTATGACCTGCAAGACCCCACTTGCACGCCTCTGCGGTTGTGATGATGGCATTTTACTATGGCACCGGTTTGTATAGTCAAGCTGTACTTATCAGCTGCTTATCCCACTTGCACGTGTCAGCGTCGGTGTTGGTGGAGGTCTGAACTCCTCTACTGTCGTACTCGGACTGGTGATTGAAGTGTAATTGAACGTACCAAATACCAGCGATACTATGTGTGGTGCTAATGTTTTTTAAAACAATTTTCGTATTTTTTAAAGGATTGTTTATATCAAGATAACCTATGAGTATTTTTTACAGATAAATTAGATTTTCACCAGTACAGGATGTATTTATATTCACATTTTGCTTGAGGTAATTATTTTTATGTACTGATGGTCTTTCTGAATTGGGACTGGTAGGAGCAGGCATAGCTTTGTTTTTCAAACATTTTTTCAGTCGTTCACTGGTGTGTTTGTTATTACTATGCCTTTTGTACTGCCGACTGAGAGTTATCAGTACTGATTAACAAGTTTAATTTCCTTGAATTTTTGCTGAGTTACTGGTTGACAGTAGCGTTTTGCGTCAGATATATCAAGATAAGTTTTTTCAATTTTATTTTTGACTGCATTCAAAAGGATTATCAAATGGTTTAAATAATAATGTCACTGCTTCAGCGGGCACAAATCAGAAATTATATCAGTACTGATGTGTACTCTGCCTTGTACTGACGACTGAGAGTTATCAGTACTGATATGCTACAAGAGTTTAAAATTTTCCTTGACATATTTTTTTCCCGAGTTACTGGTTCACAGTAGCCTTTTGCGTCGGATATATCCAGATAAGTTTTTTCAAACGTATTTTGTGACTGCATTCAAAATGATTATCAAATGGTTTACATAATAATGTCACTGCTCCAGCGGGCACAAATCAGAAACTAAAAAATAACTTTAGTTCTGATCGAGAAATTGACGATAAAGCTAAATAAGTTTTGGTAAACGAGAGTGTTTTGTGAAATGCTTCCTCATTGTGTGCTGATTCAACTGAGACTACAAGGTTATTTTTTAGTTGATGCAGCAGGATAACCACTATGTATTGTTTAGTCTTGAGCTTCTCCTAACTGTCCCCGAATGTTGTGCCTTGCCGGCGCTCTTTCCAGGTTGAGCCTTGGCAGCTTCATCGTCAGTTTCAGTTTCCTCGCCCCCGACACCGTCATCGTCATTGTCTTTGTCTGATTGGCCGTCATTCTCATCAAACTCTTCTTCTTCATCGTCTTCATTTGATTGCTTGGAACTCTGTACCTTGCCCTGTTTATGTTCAGCTCCACTGACCTCCTTGCCCACTTTGCACGTGCGGGCATTATGTCCGTCAGTTCCGCCACACTTGCGGCAAGTGTAGCTGTTACGTGTGTTGTCTCCATTGGTAGAAAGCTGGGTGGCTCCAATCTGCTTGTTCTTGTTGACAGTGGCATCTGTGCGGAGTGGGCATGTGCGGTAGTTATGGTTGCTCACGACGTTGCAGAATCCGCATGCCCTTACCCCGAGGGGTTTGCCGTCCGGGCCAAATTCCACGCGCTTGATGGGGCGTGGTGGCTTTTTGGCTGCTGCTTTCCAGCTTTCGCTGCTTGCGTCTTGCTCTTCCTCCCCTTTGTGTTTGAGAATATTGGGGGTTTAATCACCCTTTCTTGCTGCTGCTGGTAGGATGTGCTATTGTCATGTCGTTCGCCTACAGCACCATCAAGCTCATGATCTCGCATGTGAGTTTGTCGGTGCTCTTGAGTGTGCACACGAGCAAGCTCCGGTTGCTGCTGCTCCTCTTCCTCCTTCTCAAACGGGTCAATAGCTCCCATATGGTTCATCTCGGACAACATTGTAGCAATATCCTGCTCAATGGCTTCATTGTCCGTGACACCTCCATTTTCAGCAGAATGCATGGCGTCGAGTTCTTGTTCAAGTTTGTCCATGACGACCCGCGTCCTTGCCATTTGCTCTTGGCTTCTCAAGCTTTTTCTATGCACCCTCATGTTCAGCGTCAGTAGTGAGCTTTCAATGCAGTATTGGGATGCCTTGTTTGACGCTACTGTCCTCAAGTCATTTCTGTCAAATGTTGGCTGGATGTTCGGGCGTTTGGTGTATCTCCTGAGTATGTATTTCTCTGGAACGCTTTCAGCCTTAATTGTCTGCATCATGCACAGGACATGCACGCAGAAAAGACCTGTATTTGTTTTTGGAAGAGGTGCATGTTTTTTGTCATTTCATTCGAACAAAAACTTTGCAAAAAAAGTAGTACAGTATGTAACATCTTTTTTGTAGTCCTCACCTGTGTTGTCCCATAGCCTGCACTCGCACTCATATGTTTCTCCCACGGGGTCTGCAACCACCTGGAACGCGTGCTGAGCCCACACAGACAGTTTTTGCGGGTGGTTGTAGCGCACTAGGTACTTTGTGGGCTCTTCCGTCTCTGTCGCCGTGAAGAGAGTGCTCAGTTTTAGCCTATCTCTGATCTCGCTGTACACAGCTCGCGTGTACAGCTTTGCCATCTGGGTGTCAAACCCATAGAAGGTCAGCGTGTTTTGTTCCTTCTGCAGATGCAAGAATGATGACCAAATTGTTAGTTTTCTCGCAGGAAAAACTTCTAATAAAGTTTTTTACTTTAGTAAGCATGTAATTCTTTGTCTTACGACAAGTGATAGAGCTATACCCGGTTACCCATTGTCTCCTGGTTCTCTGTCCGCCTCCTGGTTTTGATGGAGGAGTTTACCTGGCTGACAAACCGGTGTAGGTTATGTCTCTCATTTATGTAGTTCTTCTTGAGCACATAGTTCATGCTCTCACTTCGTTGTGTGGATGTCATTTTGGCGCAGAAAATTTCTTTGAAGTAGGCTGATATCCATTTCTCACGCTCGTTCCACATGCCCACCATTATGGCATCATCGTGGAGGTTGTACTTATCCATGAGTCTTTTCCAGGCATCCTCAAACTTAGTTGGCATGAGGGGCCAGTTGAGAATTGATGTGAATTCATCCTTAAGGTCCTCGTGCAGGAAATACAGGTATGCGAGGTGTTCCCTGTACTTCTTCATAATGTGCCAGTGGCATAGCTTATGTACTGTGTTCTTGAAAACATCTGCGATCGCCAAAGCCATTGCCTGGCACTGGTCTGGTAATGAGAAAATAGACTCGGAGTGGTCAGCAGATGGTTGTGCATATATACCAATACAACTGACACAACATTTTTACTGTGTTATTTTCCTTTTCTTTTTTGGTAGGGTGGTGGTGGTTGGGGGTGGTTTTAGTGGGTGTACCTGTGAGAATGCATGTAGGAGCCTTCCTTCTCATGCACCTTAAAAATGTCCTGAACAGCCACTTGAATGAATCTACATCCTCATCTCTTATCAGGGCAAAACCAAAGAATGTAGTCTATAAGTGGTTGTTAGTTCCGACAAACACCCCAAGTGGCATATGGTACTTGTTGGTCTTGTATGTTGTGTCAAATGTTACGCAGTCCCCGAAGTCCTGATACGCTCCTCGGCAGCTTGAGTTCGCCCAGAATATGTTCTTAACTCTGTCGGACTCATCGAGTTGCATGTCACAGAAGAATTCCCTGTTTATAGCTTTAATCTCCCTAAAGAAGTTGACAATCTTTAGGACATCATCCACATCATCAATCCTTGAATTCTTTGCTTTCTTGCATATAAAAAGTTCATTGAAAAATGCATGTTGAACAGGCGTCAGGTCATGTGTTGCTTGATATGTTTGTACTGACAGAGGAAAAAAGACGTAGGCGGTTTATGGGAGGAGAACAAGTTTGTACTTACAAGTTAATTAGGTCTTTGGCATTCATTTCGAGGAAGTAGCTACCAGGGTCATCACCGGCCAGAATGCTCATGATTTGCGTGTGTTCAATGCCTTTGAACTGCAGGTACTTGACGTACTCCAAGATTGTTTTGTCAAAGTTTTTGTGGGAGTGCAAGAAGGCAAACATTTCTGCGGTGAGCTGTAGCCTGTGGTTGTGTTCCCAGACTATCTCTTTTACGACAAATGTTCCATCCTTTTCCTTCTTCAGCCTCATTTTAGCCCCGCAGTTAGTTTTGGCTGTCGTCTTGTTACGCTGTCTATTTGCTTCAGACACCTTTGATTCATAAACTCCATGGCACGTGCAATAAAGGTAGGCTCTGGTCTTAAACTTGGGGCCTTCCCTGACAGCAAAACCAGCGTGCTTCGCATATACGTTGTAGAAGTTCTTAGTTTCTTCGAAAGTTTCAAACCTCATCTCTAGCCTTGGCAGAACATAAGCTTCAATGTCAGGTGGCTGCACACAACAGTGACAAAACAAAAATGTTAGATGGGGTGGTCACAGCACCATGGTATGGACTGTGCTTGTATTTTTTTTTTCTATATGGATACTTACATGTGTATAGCTCTGCGATGCCTCTGGTGTTTGTTGTTCTCCCTGGTTTATGGGCGCCGGTGGTGTCACCCTTGGCACATTCCGCAATGCATCTCTTGGAGGGAGCAACGATGACGAAGATCTCCGTCTCTCGTTGTACGGACGTCTCTCCTCAGATTCATTGTGATGTTGCTCCTGTCTATATGGCTCATATCTTGTAATTTTGAACCTGCTAGAGTGGCCAAAATTTCTGTCTTTTTGCCGTGGTCTTCCCGTCGCAACTACTTTTGCAGCACGGATGATTGATGTTGACGGAGCGACTGGTGGAAGCCTTCTTGTCCTTGGCTTTTTGCATGCGCTGGGGAAGGAAAACATTTGTTGTTGGTGATATTGTTGGCCTAGTTGCAACCCAGTAGCGGCAAAGCTTGCATTCTCAGACATTGCTGTTTGTTGTATAGAAGGACCTGTCCGTGCTTCTGATGATTGCAGTGTATCTTCAAATCTGCCTGTACTGTTGAAATATCCAGGCGGTATTTCTGGTGTTACCCAACCAGGTGGTGCCCCATATCTGTTTTGCTCATGAAATGCTTGCTGCGTGCGCCGCCTTGCATGCTTCTGCAAACAACATTCAAAAGTTTTTGGGATTAATCTGGTTTCGTTTTCAGTCGAACTGATGAACGTTCATGTTCAAACACGGATGTACTGATGTACTGTTTTTAGCACTGTTTTGTAAACTGGACATTGAACTCATGCATGACTTCTCCTTTGTTCTTCTGTAACTTATGCAACTACACTAGAAGTACTCCTAGTTTATGTATCATTGAACTTACTGTGTAACTGTGGCCCTCTCTCGTCACTATCTACCTGGACTGATGCATATGTGCTTTTTTTTAACTTGAACTGAAGATAGCATATTAGATGCACTGACAGTAACCTCGACATCCTAATCGTGCATCAATGCATATACATTACAAGTACTGCTAGTTTATGTATCACTGAACTTATTGTGTAGCAATTTTATATTTTTTTGGTAACAGTTTTGTTACTCGTTCGAACTAACGCAACTACATGACTTGTACTCTTAGGAATAACAACATACAACTCTCAGCGGTAGCTGAACCTTGTCACTTATACCTGGACTGACGCATATGTGTTATTTTTTAACTTTAACTGAATATAGCATATTAGATGCACTTACAGTAACCTCGACATCCTAATCGTGCATCAAGTGGCAGGGGTGTCAATGAACTGATGCTAGCATTTGCAATGTACCATCGGGTTCTTCTTCATAGCAGGACTGACGAACTGATGGAGTGACACAAACGTGGGGAGCAGACATTACCTCCAGTGTACTGTATTCTTCTTCTACCTCTCGTGGGCGTCTTACTGGCATGTTCTTGCGAGGCGGCACCATTGACGCAACACCTGCTTGTGGTGGACGTCTAGCGAAGAGGTTCGTAGAGGAAGCACCTTGCGGGGATAACTGCCCCGGAGAAGGAGACCCGGTGACGGAGGGAGGCAGGAGGCGAGGATGACGGCTCCGATGATGGATCCGGCGACGGAGGGAGGCAGGAGGCGGGGATCACGGCCCTGTCGATGGATCCTGCGGCGGAGCGAGACAGGAGGCGGGGATCATGACCCCGACGATGGATCCGGCGACGGAGGGAGGCAGGAGGCGGGGATGACGACCCCGACGATGGATCCGGCGACAGAAGGAACAAGGAGGCGGCGGCGGATCCGTCGCCGGCCAATCACGGCGCCGCGGGCTCCCTCGCTCCGGCTGCCGCCGTCGCTCGCTCGCCCGCGGCGGCTGCCTCCGGCGGTAGGAAGCGAGTCGGATTGGGGCTGGGTCGGTCATGGATGCGTCACGCCTTATAGGGGGCGAGGGTAACAGAATAATATTCTGTTACCGGTAACAGAATAGTCCAGCCCTATATATATATATATATTCCTAAGACTCAAAACATTTTGTTCTAGACTCAACAATGCCAGCAATTCGATCAAGTAGGGTGCTCCTAAGTTGGGGATGGCTCTGCTTACCAACTTGTAACACCCACAAGGCGGCTATATCTCCCACGTGTCGAGGCACGACTTAGAGGCATAACCGCATGGTGGTTTAGTCGCAAGTGGGGTAATCTTCGCTCAATCCCATGTACTGAATAAGAAAGGGATAAAGAGCTGGCTTACAATCGCCACTCACACAAATACAAGTTAAACATACATCATCCAGAGTACAATCAAGGTCCGACTACGGAACCAAAATAAAACAAGACAACCCGAAATGCTAGATTCTCGATCGTCCCAACTGGGCTCCACTACTGATCAACCGGAAAAGACACATAACAATGATCAAGATCTTCATCGAGCTCCCACTTGAGCTCGGTTGCGTCACCTGCACTGGTATCATCGGCACTTGCAACTGTTTGGAAGTATCTATGAGTCACGAGGACTCAGTGGTCTCACACCGGCGAGATCAAGACTATTTAAGCTTATGGGTAGGGTAAGGTAGTGAGGTGGAGCTGCAGCAAGCACTAAGCATATATGGTGGCTAACATACGCAAATAAGAGCGAGAAGAGAAGCAACGCAACGGCCGAGAAGCTAGAAGTGATCAAGAAGTGATCCTGAAACTACTTATGTTCAAACATAACCCCAAAATTGTGTTCACTTCCCGGACTCCGCCGAAAAGAGACCATCACGGCTACACACGCGGTTGATGCATTTTAAGTAAGTCAAGTATAAAGTTCTCTACAACCGGACATTAACAAATTCCCATTTGCCACATAGCCGCGGGCACAACTTTCGAAAGTTTAAACCCTGCAGGGTGTCCCAACTTAGCCCATCACAAGCTCTCACGGTCAACGAAGGATATTCCTTCTCCTGAGAAGACCCGATCAGTCTCGGAATCCCAGTTACAAGACATTTCGACAATGGTAAAACAAGACCAGCGAAGCCACCCGATGTGTCGATAATCCCGATAGGAGTCGCACGTATCTCATTCTCAGGGCAACACTGGATAAGACTAGCTACGAGTAAAACCAACCCTCAAGTTTCCCCGAGGTGGTCCCGTAGGCAGCTCGGTTCGGACCAATAGTTAGAGAAGCACTGGCCCGGGGGGGTTAAAATAAAGATGACCCTTGGGTTGGCCGACCCAACGGAAGGGTAATAGGTTGTTAGGCAAATGTAAAACCAAGGTTGGGACTTGCTGGAGGAGTTTTATTCAAAGCGAACTGTCAAGGGGTTCCCATAACACCCAACCGCGTTAGGAACGCAAAATCAAGGAACATAACACTGGTATGACGGAAATTAGGGCGGCAAGAGTGGAACAAAACACCAGGCATAAGGCCGAGCCTTCCACCCTTTACCAAGTATATAGATGCATTAATTAAAATAAGAGATATTGTGATATCCCAACATATCCATGTTCCAACATGGAACAAACTTCAGCTTCACCTGCAACTAACAACGCTATAAGAAGGGCTGAGTAAAAGCGGTAACTTAGCCAAACAACGGTTTGCGAGGATGGTTGAAAAAAGGTTAGAGGCTATCATGGCAATTTGGGAGGCTTGATAAACAAGTGGTAGGTAGAGCGACATAGCGATAGAGCAAACAACTAGCAAGCAAAGATAGAAGTGATTTTGAGGGTATGGTCATCTTGCCTAAGATCCCGCAAGGAAGAAGAACGAGTCCATGAAGAAGACAAACGGACGAAGTCAAATGAATCCTCACAACTCCGGAATGAAACTGAAGCTAACGAGAGAAGCAACCCGGAAACAAGCAAACAACATAGTAAACAACCATCACATAAACATGGCATGATGCACAATCAAGTATGATGCATGTCCGGTTTAATGAGGCATGACATGGCAAAGTGCACAAACAATACTACAAATTAAGTGGCGCTCATTGCATATTGACGAAACACCACATCACTTAATTAGTTCTCTCTTGGTTATGTACTCAACAATATTAAATGTTGGTTAGCATGACAAGGGGTGAAGTATAATAAAACTATCTATCTAGGCAAGTTTAAATGAGGCTGGAACAACAAGCAACAAGTCCGAAAAATCCTCATATGCATATTTTAGGTTTGGTACTGTTGTGCCCTAAACCATATTTTAGAGTTGTTAAACATGCAAAGTAAGTACACCATGTTAAACTATGCATTTTTATACCCCATTTACATATAAAGTTTATTAAATTTGGAGCTACGGTTATTTAGTTGTGAAATAAAGCATTTTAACATGGCATTAGAGCAAAAATTAACAAACAACATTTCAAACATTTTAAACATGGGTGAAAGTGGCATATTATGAAACTAGACGAAAATCTAAGCATTTAGCATATATAATGTTTTAATAAATTATGCATGGTTATTAAGTTATTATATGCATGAAGAGCAAGGGTTTTTCTATAAAACTGTAAATCCTGGGATAAAAGATTAAATGCGTCCAAAGGAAAAAACACTATACGGGCCGAAACTGATTGGCCCAATAGTGCTCAGGGTTAAACAGTGGTTGGGCTGAGGCTCACCAAAGGGCCTTGGGCCGGTGGTAGAGCTGGGCTAGACGCGAAGTGGAGGGAGGATGGTGCTGGGCCTTGGCACGGCTTGGCTGGCGGGCCACATGGAGGACGGCGGGTCAACGGGCACGGGCGAATCGAGCAAGAGGAAGCGCTCGTTCGTCTCATTCTCGCACAAGAGGAAGCGGGCGACAACAGAACTTGCAGGGCGCCCGAAGATGGGGACGATGGGGACGGCGAGGGGCGGCGAACCTCCGGATCTGGCCGGCACGAGCATGGACGGCTACGCGAAGAGAGGCACCGCTGGAGCTGTAGGTCACTGTTGGGGAACGTAGTAATTTCAAAAAAAATCCTACGCACACGCAAGATCATGGTGATGCATAGCAACGAGAGGGGAGAGTGTGATCTACGTACCCTCGTAGACCGACAACAGAAGCGTTAGTACAACGCGGTTGATGTAGTCGTACGTCTTCACGGCCCGACCGATCAAGCACCGAAACTAGGGCACCTCCGAGTTTTAGCACATGTTCAGCTCGATGACAATCCCCAGACTCCGATCCAGCAAAGTGTCAGGGAAGAGTTCCGTCAGCATGACGACGTGGTGATGATCTTGATGTTCTACTGTCGCAGGGCTTCGCCTAAGCACCTCTACAATATTATCAAGGATTATGGTGGAAGGGGGCACCGCACACGGCTAAGACTATGATCACGTGGATCAACTTGTGTCTATGGGGTGCCCCCTGCCTCCGTATATAAAGGATCAAGGGGGGGGGGGTGCGGCCGGCCAGGAGGAGGGCGCGCCAGGAGGAGTCCTACTCCCACCGGGAGTAGGATTCCCCCCTTTCCTAGTTGGAATAGGATCCGGGAAGGGGGAAAGGAGAGAGAGAGAAGGAAGGGGGGCGCTGCCCCCCTCTCCTTGTCCTATTCGGACTAGGGGGGGAGGGGCGTGCGGCCCAGCCCTGGCCACCTCTCCTCTCTTCCACTAAAGCCCACTAAGGCCCATATACCTCCCGGGGGGTTCCGGTAACCTCCCGGTACTCTAGTAAAATCCCGATTTCACCCGGAACACTTCCGATATCCAAATATAGGCTTCCAATATATCGATCTTTATGTCTCGACCATTTCGAGACTCCTCGTCATGTCCGTGATCACATCCGGGACTCCGTACAAACTTTGGTACATCAAAATGCATAAACTCATAATATAACTGTCATCAAAACCTTAAGCGTGCGGACCCTACGGGTTCGAGAACAATGTAGACATGACCGAGACACGTCTCCGGTCAATAACCGATAGCGGAACCTGGATGCTCATATTGGCTCCCACATATTCTATGAAGATCTTTATCGGTCAGACCGCTTAACAACATACGTTGTTCCCTTTGTCATTGGTATGTTACTTGCCCGAGATTCGATCGTCGGTATCTCAATACCTAGTTCAATCTCGTTACCCGCAAGTCTCTTTACTCATTTCGTAATACATCATCTTGCAACTAACTCATTAGTTGTAATGCTTGCAAGGCTTATGTGATGTGCATTACCGAGAGGGCCCAGAGATAACTCTCCGACATTCGGAGTGATAAATCCTAATCTCGAAATACGCCAACCCAACATGTACCTTTGGAGACACCTGTAGAGCACCTTTATAATCACCCATTTACGTTGTGACGTTTGGTAGCACATAAAGTGTTCCTCTGGCAAAAGGGAGTTGCATAATCTCATAGTCATAGGAACATGTATAAGTCATGAAGAAAGCAATATCAACATACTAAACGATCGGGTGCTAAACTAATGGAATGGGTCATGTCAATCAGATCATTCACCTAATGATGTGATCCCGTTAATCAAATAACAACTCTTTGTTCATGGTTAGGAAACATAACCATCTTTGATTAACGAGCTAGTCAAGTAGAGGCATACTAGTGACACTCTGTTTGTCTATGTATTCACACATGTATTATGTTTCCGGTTAATACAATTCTAGCATGAATAATAAACATTTATCATGATATAAGGAAATAAATAATAACTTTATTATTGCCTCTAGGGCATATTTCCTTCAGTCTCCCACTTGCACTAGAGTCAATAATCTAGATTACACAGTAATGATTCTAACACCCATGGAGCCTTGGTGCTGATCATGTTTTGCTCGTGGAAGAGGCTTAGTCAACGGTCTGCTACATTCAGATCTGTATGTATCTTGCAAATCTCTATGTCTCCCACCTGGACTAGATCCCGGATGGAATTGAAGTGTCTCTTGATGTGCTTGGTTCTCTTGTGAAATCTGGATTCCTTTGCCAAGGCAATTGCACCAGTATTGTCACAAAAGATTTTCATTGGACCCGATGCACTAGGTATGACACCTAGATCGGATATGAACTCCTTCATCCAGACTCCTTCATTTGCTGCTTCCGAAGCAGCTATGTATTCCGCTTCACACATAGATCCCACCATGACGCTTTGTTTAGAACTGCACCAACTGACAGCTCCACCGTTTAATGTAAACACGTATCCAGTTTGCGATTTAGAATCGTCCGGATCAGTGTCAAAGCTTGCGTCAACGTAACCATTTACGATGAGCTCTTTGTCACCTCCATAAACGAGAAACATATCCTTAGTCCTTTTCAGGTATTTCAGGATGTTCTTGACCGCTGTCTAGTGATCCACTCCTGGATCACTTTGGTACCTCCCTGCTAGACTTATAGCAAGGCACACATCAGGTCTGGTACACAGCATTGCATACATGATAGAGCCTGTGGCTGAAGCATAGGGAACATCTTTCATTTTCTCTCTATCTTCTGCAGTGGTCGGGCATTGAGTCTTACTCAACTTCACACCTTGTAACACAGGCAAGAACCCTTTCTTTGCTTGATCCATTTTGAACTTCTTCAAAACTTTGTCAAGGTATGTGCTTTGTGAAAGTCCAATTAAGCGTCTTGATCTATCTCTATAGATCTTAATGCCTAATATGTAAGCAGCTTCACCGAGGTCTTTCATTGAAAAACTCTTATTCAAGTATCCCTTTATGCTATCCAGAAATTCTATATCATTTCCAATTAGTAATATGTCATCCACATATAATATCAGAAATGCTACAGAGCTCCCACTCACTTTCTTGTAAATACAGGCTTCTCCAAAAGTCTATATAAAACCAAATGCTTTGATCACACTATCAAAGCATTTATTCCAACTCCGAGAGGCTTGCACCAGTCCATAAATGGATCGCTGGAGCTTGCACACTTTGTTAGCTCCCTTTGGATCGACAAGACCTTCTGGTTGCATCATATACAACTCTTCTTCCAGAAATCCATTCAGGAATGCAGTTTTGACATCCATCTGCCAAATTTCATAATCATAAAATGCGGCAATTGCTAACATGATTCGGACAGACTTAAGCATCGCTATGGGTGAGAAGGTCTCATCGTAGTCAATCCCTTGAACTTGCCGAAAACCTTTTGCGACAAGTCGAGCTTTGTAGACAGTAATATTACCGTCAGCGTCAGTCTTCTTCTTGAAGATCCATTTATTCTCAATTGCTTGCCAATCATTGGGCAAGTCAACCAAAGTCCATACTTTGTTCTCATACATGGATCCCATCTCAGATTTCATGCCTTCAAGCCATTTTGCGGAATCTGGGCTCACCATCGCTTCTTCATAGTTCGTAGGTTCATCATGATCTAGTAGCATGACTTCCAGAACAGGATTACCATACCACTCTGGCGCGGATCTCACTCTGGTTGATCTACGAGGTTCAGTAGTTTCTTGTTCTGAAGTTTCATGATCATCATCATTAGCTTCCTCACTAACTGGTGTAGGAGTCACAGAAACAGGTTTCTATGATGTACTACTTTCCAATAAGGGATTAGGTACAGTTACCTCGTCAAGTTCTACTTTCCTCCCACTCACTTCTTTCGAGAGAAACTCCTTCTCCAGAAAGTTTCCGAATTTAGCAACAAAAGTCTTCCCTTCGGATCTGTGATAGAAGGTGTATCCAATAGTTTCCTTTGGATATCCTATGAAGACACATTTCTCCGATTTGGGTTTGAGCTTATCAGGTTGAAGCTTTTTCACATAAGCATCGCAGCCCCAAACTTTCAGAAATGACAACTTTGGTTTCTTGCCAAACCATAGTTCATAAGGTGTCGTCTCAACGGATTTTGATGGTGCCCTATTTAACGTGAATGCGGCCGTCTCTAGAGCGCATCCCCAAAACGATAGCGGTAAATCAGTAAGAGACATCATAGATCGCACCATATCTAGTAAAGTACGATTACAACGTTCGGACACACCATTACGCTGTGGTGTTCCGAGTGGCGTGAGTTGCGAAACTATTCCACAATTTTTCAAATGTACACCAAACTCGTAACTCAAATATTCTCCTCCACGATTAGATCGTAGGAATTTTATTTTCTTGTTACGATGATTTTCAACTTCACTCTGAAATTCTTTGAACTTTTCAAACGTTTCAGACTTATGTTTCATTAAGTAGATATACCCATATCTACTTAAGTCATCTGTGAAGGTGAGAAAATAACGATATCCGCCACGAGCCTCAACATTCATCGGACCACATACATCTGTATGTATGATTTCCAATAAATCTGTTGCTCTCTCCATAGTACTGGAGAACGGTGTTTTTGTCATCTTACCCATAAGGCACGGTTCGCAAGTACCAAGTGATTCATAATCAAGTGGTTCCAAAAGCCCATCAGTATGGAGTTTCTTCATGCGCTTTATACCGATATGACCTAAACGGCAGTGCCACAAATAAGTTGCACTATCATTATCAACTCTGCATCTTTTGGCTTCAACACTATGAATATGCGTGTCACTACTATCGAGATTTAATAAGAATAGACCACTCTTTAAGGGTGCATGACCATAAAAGATATTACTCATGTAAATAGAACAACCATTATTCTCTGATTTAAATGAATAACCGTCTCGCATCAAACAAGATCTAGATATAATGTTCATGCTTAATGCTGGCACCAAATAACAATTATTTAGGTCTAATATTAATCCCGAAGGTAGATGTAGAGGTAGCGTGCCGACTGCGATCACATCGACTTTGGAACCATTTCCCACGCGCATCATCACCTCGTCCTTAGCCAATCTTCGCTTAATCCATAGTCCCTGTTTTGAGTTGCAAATATTAGCAACAGAACCAGTATCAAATACCCAGGTGCTACTGCGAGCATTAGTAAGGTACACATCAATAACATTTATATCACATATACCTTTGTTCACCTTGCCATCCTTCTTATCCGCCAAATACTTGGGGCAGTTCCGCTTCTAGTGACCAGTCTGCTTGCAGTAGAAGCACTCAGTTTCAGGCTTAGGTCCAGACTTGGGTTTCTTCTCTTGAGTAGCAACTTGCTTGCTGTTCTTTTTGAAGTTCCCCTTCTTCTTCCCTTTGCCCTTTTTCTTGAAACTAGTGGTTTTGTTGACCATCAACACTTGATGCTCCTTCTTGATTTCTACCTCCGCAGCTTTCAGCATTGCGAAGAGCTCGGGAATAGTCTTATTCATCCCTTGCATATTATAGTTCATCATGAAGCTCTTGTAGCTTGGTGGCAGTGATTGGAGAATTCTGTCAATGACGCAATCATCTGGAAGATTAACTCCCAATTGAATCAAGTGATTATTATAACCAGACATTTTGAGTATATGCTCACTGACAGAACTGTTCTCCTCCATCTTGCAGCTATAGAACTTATTGGAGACTTCATATCTCTCAATCCGGGCATTTGCTTGAAATATTAACTTCAACTCCTGGAACATCTCATATGCTCCATGACGTTCAAAATGTCATTGAAGTCCCGATTCTAAGCCGTAAAGCATGGCACACTGAACTATCGAGTAGTCATCAGCTTTGCTCTGCCAGATGTTCATAACATCTGGTGTTGCTCCAGCAGCAGGCCTGGCACCCAGCGGTGCTTCCAGGACATAATTCTTCTGTGCAGCAATGAGGATAATCCTCAAGTTACGGACCCAGTCCGTGTAATTGCTACCATCATCTTTCAACTTCGCTTTCTCAAGGAATGCATTAAAATTCAATGGAACAACAACACGGGCCATCTATCTACAATCAAGCATAAACAAGCAAGGTACTATCACGTACTAAGTTTCATGATAAATTTAAGTTCAATTAATTTACTTTAAGAACTCCCACTTAGATAGACATCCCTCTAATCCTCTAAGTGATTACGTGATCCGAATCAACTAAACCATGTCCGATCATCACGTGAGATGGAGTAGTTTCATTGGTGAACATCACTATGTTGATCATATCTACTATATGATTCACGCTCGACCTTTTGGTCTCCGTGTTCCAAGGCCATATCTGTATATGCTTGGCTCATCAAGTATAACCTGAGTATTCCGCGTGTGCAACTGTTTTGCACCCGTTGTATTTGAACGTAGAGCCTATCACACCCGATCATCACGTGGTGTCTCAGCACGAAGAACTTTCACAACGGTGCATACTCAGGGAGAACACTTCTTGATAATTAGTGAGAGATCATCTTATAATGCTACCGTCAATCAAAGCAAGATAAGATGCATAAAAGATAAACATCACATGCAATCAATATAAGTGATATGATATGGCCATCATCATCTTGTGCTTGTGATCTCCATCTTCGAAGCACCGTCGTGATCACCATCGTCACCGGCGCGACACCTTGATATCCATCGTAGTATCGTTGTCATCTCGCCAATCTTATGCTTCCACGACTATCGCTAGTGATAAAGTAAAGCATTACAGCGCGATTGCATTGCATACAATAAAGCGACAACCATATGGCTCCTGCCAGTTGCCGATAACTCGGTTACATAACATGATCATCTCATACAATAAAATTTAGCATCATGTCTTGACCATATCACATCACAACATGCCCTGCAAAAACAAGTTAGACGTCCTCTACTTTGTTGTTGCAAGTTTTACGTGGCTGCTACGGGCTTAAGCAAGAACCAATCTTACCTATGCATCAAAACCACAACGATAGTTTGTCAAGTTGGTGCTGTTTTAACCTTCGCAAGGACCGGGCGTAGCCACACGCAGTTTACCTAAAGTTGGAGAAACTGTCACCCGCTAGCCACCTCTGTGCAAAGCACGTCGGGAGAACCGGTCTCGCGTAAGCGTACGCGTAATGTTGGTCCGGGCCGCTTCGTCCAACAATACCGCCGAACCAAAGTATGACATGCTGGTAAGCAGTATGACTTATATCGCCCACAACTCACTTGTGTTCTACTCGTGCATATAACATCAACATATAAAACCTAGGCTCAGATGCCACTGTTGGGGAATGTAGTAATTTCAAAAAAAATCCTCACACGCAAGATCATGGTGATGCATAGCAACGAGAGGGGAGAGTGTGATGTACATACCCTCGTAGACCGACAGCGGAAGCGTTAGCACAACGCGGTTGATGTAGTCGTACGTCTTCACGGCCCGATCGATCAAGCACCGAAACTACGGCACCTCCGAGTTTTAGCACACGTTCAGCTCGATGACGATCCCCGGACTCCGATCCAGCAAAGTGTCGGGGAAGAGTTTCGTTAGCATGACGGCGTGGTGACGATCTTGATGTTCTACTGTCGCAGGGCTTCGCCTAAGCACTGCTACAATATTATCGAGGATTATGGTGGAAGGGGGCACCGCACACGACTAAGACTATGATCACATTGATCAACTTGTGTCTATGGGGTGCCCCCTGCCTTCATATATAAAGGATCAAGGGGGGGGGGTGCGGCCGGCCAGGAGGAGGGCGCGCCAGAAGGAGTCCTACTCCCACCGGGAGTAGGATTCCCCCCCTTTCCTAGTTGGAATAGGATTCGGGAAGGGGGAAAGGAGAGAGAGAGAGAGAGAGAGAGAGAGAGAGAGAGAGAGAGAGAGAGAAGGAAGGGGGGCGCCGGCCCCCTCTCCTTGTCCTATTCGGACTAGGGGGAGGGGCGCGCGGCCCAGCCCTGGCCACCTCTCCTCTCTTCCACTAAAGCCCACTAAGGCCCATATACCTCCCGGGGGGTTCCGGTAACCTCCCGGTACTCCGGTAAAATCCCGATTTCACCCGGAACACTTCCGATATCCAAATATAGGCTTCCAATATATCAATCTTTATGTCTCGACCATTTCAAGACTCCTCGTCATGTCCGTGATCACATCCGGGACTCCGAACAAACTTCGGTACATCAAAATGCATAAACTCATAATATAATTGTCATCAAAACCTTAAGCGTGCGGACCCTACGGGTTCGAGAACAATGTAGACATGACCGAGACACGTCTCCGGTCAATAACCGATAGCGGAACCTGGATGCTCATATTGGCTCCCACATATTCTACGAAGATCTTTATCGGTCAGACCGCATAACAACATACGTTGTTCCCTTTGTCATCGGTATGTTACTTGCCCGAGATTCAATCGTCGGTATCTCAATACCTAGTTCAATCTCGTTACCCGCAAGTCTCTTTACTCGTTTCGTAATACATCATCTTGCAACTAACTCATTAGTTGTAATGCTTGCAAGGCTTATGTGATGTGCATTACCGAGAGGGCCCAGAGATACCTCTCCGACATTCGGAGTGACAAATCCTAATCTCGAAATACGCCAACCCAACATGTACCTTTGGAGACACCTGTAGAGCACCTTTATAATCACCCATTTACATTGTGACGTTTGGTAGCACACAAAGTGTTCCTCTGGCAAACGGGAGTTGCATAATCTCATAGTCATAGGAACATGTATAAGTCATGAAGAAAGCAATAACAACATACTAAACGATCGGGTGCTAAGCTAATGGAATGGGTCATGTCAATCAGATCATTCACCTAATGATGTGATCCCGTTAATCAAATAACAACTCTTAGTCCATGGTTAGGAAACATAACCATCTTTGATTAACGAGCTAGTCAAGTAGAGGCATACTAGTGACACTCTGTTTGTCTATGTATTCACACATGTATTATGTTTCCGGTTAATACAATTCTAGCATGAATAATAAACATTTATCATGATATAAGGAAATAAATAATAACTTTATTATTGCCTCTAGGGCATATTTCCTTCAGTCACGGCAATGGAGGGGGCGCGGCTCTAACCAAGCAAGGGCAGCAGAGGGGGGCTTGAGCTCGAGACGAACAGAGGGACGCCGGCCTTGGCGTGAGGGCAGCGGTGCAGACGAACGGGACGGGGAGGAAGCCGTGGAGCTCGAGGAAGACTGGGGCGATGGCCTGGAGTAGCTGCTGGTTCGGTGTGCTTCAGCGAGCGGCCGCTGGTCGCCGGCATGGCCGGAGATGAGTCTGCAGGGGGCGGAGGAGCTTGGGCACGAGACGACGGCCTGGACCTTGGGACGACGGCTGCGGCTTGGGGAATCCATTACCGGTGACGAGGTGGCCTGGCGCAGCGCGGGCGTGGAGATCCGGGCAGCGGCGATGGGGCCCAAGGCGGCAGGGGTTGGTTTCCTGAACGCAAGAGAGGGAGTCGGGTGAGAGAGATGAATTCCAGAAGAAGGGAAGGAAGAAGGATAGGGACACGATGGGGAGTCCGGCCTGGCCTGCTGGTTGGTGGTGGCTGAACACGAGGAGGGAGATGGTTGGCTGCGGGAGGATTTGGATCTGGGAAGATCCCGAGGTGGAAGGACAGACAAGGTGGAGGGCGGCGCGGTGATGGAATGGATGGAACATATCCCTAAATTTTAGGGTTCCGTTTGTATATATAGCAGGTGGAAGGGGTTTTTGGGGCGTCTGATCGTCATCGGACGGCTCCAAGTCAATTGGGTAGTCAAAAGAATAAATGAAGAAAATATTGTGGTATTTCGGGGTTGATCTGGACTCAACGGTCACGAGTGCCCGGTCGGGTTTGGGGAAGTTTTCGGACGCGCGAGGGGATCTGAGAACTGTGCGGAGAGGGGGGGGGGGTCTGACAAAAGGCCACGGAGGCAAGGGGGGTTTCGAGGTCCTCATCACAATCGGACGGCTCCAGACGTGAGGAGGGTTAGATTGGGCCTGGCGGTTGGTAGTGGACTGTGTAGATGGTCTAGGGAGGAAAGAGAGGGAAAGCCTGGCAACAGGTTTTGGAGACCGAAAACGTCCGACGATTTGACTGACTATATTGTCGCTATAGTTATCCGTTGGGGCGTCAGACGGACTCCGAATGCGATGAAACTTGGCAGGTGGCCTATCTACACTATAACTACACCGCATGCCAACTTTCAACCCATTCCGAGAACATTTTCCGGCCACTTATAAAATATTATTTCGGACATGCCACGGGCGCGTGCGAGTGTGGTTGGGCTCAGAACGGACAACGAAGAGGACGGGGAGACCCGGAGGAATGCAAGTTTCAAAAACATGATGATGCAATGCACATGATGACATGATGAAATGCAACATGCAAGCAAATGACATGGCAACTACGGCGCATAACGGGAAGACACCTGGCGCAACGGTCTTGGGGCATTACAGCATTGTGCCGATCAAGAGGGTACTGATAGCTATGTTCTCTTTGGTTTGAATACGACCTATGTTTGAACAGGAAGCCCCCTAGTGATCATGTGGTTTAATGACTAGATTCAAATACGATCATGAGCCGGACCAAAGGGAAACCCGGATTTGAACCCGATCAGCCCCCTCTTGGTCGTTTTAAATTTTTCTGCTGCAGACATATGAACTTTGAGGATGAAAAGGACAAAGGTCCTACCTTATTACTTATCATAATATATACATCGTCAAAGTATGTACATCATGAGAGCCGGTGGCTCAAGTATAGTAAGGCCGAAGATGAGCGATATTCCACGGCCGGCGGGTCTCCTCCTCTGATTTACGTGAGTCATTGCGCTCTCGGACATCAATGAGGTAGTATGACCCATTGTTCATGTTCTTGCTGACCACAAAAGGCCCTTCGCAAGGTGGAGATAACTTGTGTGCATCAGTTTGATCCTGGATGAGACGGAGCACCAAATCACCTTCTTGAAAGGTTCTGGACTTAACCCGGTGGCTGTGATAACGGCGTAAGTCCTATTGGTAAATCACCGATCGGGCTGCTGCCAAGTCACGGTTTTCATCTAACAGGTCAAGTGCATCCCGACGGGCTTGCTCATTACTAGCTTCAACGTAAGCTGTCACGCGGGGCGAGTCATGACGGATGTCACTTGGTAGAACCGCCTCTGCTCCGTAAACCATGAAAAGGAGTATAACCCGTAGACCTATTAGGAGTAGTATTGATGCTCCATATCATAGAGGGTAACTCCTCCACCCAACAACCCGGCATCCGTTGTAAAGGGACCAAAAGCCGGGGCTTGATGCCTTTCGAGATTTCCTGATTAGCTCTTTCCGCTTGACCATTGGATTGGGGATGAGCTACTGATGAAACATCTAGCCGGATGTGCTCGCGTTGACAGAACTCCTCCATAGCGCCTTTGGACAAATTAGTACCATTGTCAGTTATGATGCTGCGTGGAAAACCAAAGCGAAAGATCACCTTTTTCATGAATTGAACCGCCGTGGTTGCATCACACTTACTAACCGGCTCTGCCTCAACCCACTTTGTGAATTTATCAACCGCCACTAGAAGGTGTGTCTTTTTATCTTTGGACCTTTTGAAAGGCCCAACCATGTCAAGCCCCCAGACTACAAACAGCCAAGTAATTGGAATCATCCTCAATTCTTGAGCCGGCACATGAGCCCGTCGTGAGAACTTCTGGCAGCCATCACATTTACTGACTAGATCCTCCGCATCAGCATGAGCCGTCAGCCAATAAAAACCATGATGGAAAGCCTTTGCCACAAGAGACTTTGAACCGGCGTGATGGCCGCAATCTCCTTCATGGATCTCACAAAGAATCTCTTGACCTTCCTCAGGAGAGATACAATGTTGAAATGCCCCAGTGACACTGCGATGATGCAACTCACCATTGGCAATTGTCATTTACTTAGACCGCCGGGTTATCTGTCTAGCCAAGGTTTCATCGTCACACAACTCGCCCCGGGTCATATAAGCCAAATATGGCACTGTCCAATCTGGGATGACATGAAGAGCCGCCACCAATTGAGCCTCCGGGTCCGGAACAGCCAGATCTTCCTCTGTGGGCAACTTGACAGAAGGGTTATGCAGAATATCTAAGAAAGTGTTAGGTGGCACCGGCTTACGCTGAGGCCCCAGACGGCTTAAAGTATCCGCCGCCTCATTATTTCTGCGATCAATGTGCTCCACTTGGTAGCCCTTAAAATGTTTCAATAGCATCAACTTCACGGCGATAAGCCGCCATGAGAGAATCCTTGGAATCCCACTTGCCTGATACTTGTCGAGCCACCAAATCTGAGTCGCCAAAGCACCTTACCCGGCTTAAGTTCGTCTCCTTAGCTATCCGAAGACCATGGAGCAAGGCTTCATACTCAGCTGCATTGTTAGTACAGGGAAACATCAGTTGTAGCACATAACAAAAAATTTCACCTCGAGGGGAAGCTAAAACAACTCCAACCCCCGAGCCCTCTAATTGCCTGGATCCATAAAATGAATAGTCCAATATGTGTTGTCTGGCTTCTCTTCAGGCATTTGCAGCTCCGTCCAATCGTTGATGAAGTCCACCAATGCTTGAGACTTGATAGCGGTGTGTGGCACATACTTCAAACCATGAGGCCCAAGCTCAATGGCCCATTTGGCGACTCGTCCTGTGGCTTCTCTATTTTGAATGATATCTCCTAAAGGAGCAGAACTAACCACAATGATGGGATGACCCTGGAAGTATTGCTTAAGCTTCCGGCTTGCCATGAATACCCCATAAACGAGCTTCTGCCAATGTGGATATCTTTGTTTGGACTCAATGAGCACCTCACTGACGTAGTAAACCAGCCGTTGAACCGGATATTCTTTGCCAGCCTCCTTGCGCTCTACTACAATGGACACACTGACAGCACGGGTGTTAGCAGCCACATATAATAACAATGGCTCCTTATCAATAGGAGCAGCAAGGACTGGCGGCTCAGCAAGCTATCTCTTCAAATCCTCAAAGGCAGTATTAGCAGCATCACTCTAGACAAAGTCATCTGTCTTTTTCATCATCTGATATAGTGGTATAGCCTTCTCACCTAACCGGCTTAGGAATCGGCTTAAAGCAGCAATGCGACCCGCCAAACACCGACTGTCATTGATGCATGCCGGCTTGGCCAAAGAAGTGATTGCCTTGATCTTCTCCGGGTTAGCTTCGATGCCTCTGTTAGAAACCAGAAAACCCAAAAGCTTACCCGCTGGCACTCCAAATACACACTTGGCCGGGTTAAGCATCATCTTGTAGACCCGGAGGTTATTAAAGGTTTCCTTTAAATCATCTATTAGGGTCTCCTTCTCTCTGGACTTCACCACAATGTCGTCCACATAAGCATGAACATTGCGCCCAATTTGACTGTGTAGACAGTTCTGCACACATCGTTGATAAGTCACCTGGGCACTCTTGAGCCCAAAAGGCATAGACACATAGCATAAGGCTCCAAATGGAGTAATAAAAGTCGTCTTCTCCTGGTCCTTAACCTCCAACTTGATCTGATGATAACCAGAATAAGCATCCGAAAAGCTCAAACGCTCACAACCCGTCGTAGCATCAATGATTTGATCAATACGAGGGAGAGCGAAAGGATCAACCAAACAAGCTTTGTTTAAGTCCGTGTAATCCACACACATATGCCAGGTGACATTCTTTTTAAGCACGAGCACCGGGTTAGCGAACCACTCCAGATGAAAAACTTCAATAATGAATCTGGTCGCCAAGAGCCGGGCCACTTCCTCACCAATAGCCTTACGTCTTTCCTCATTGAACCGTCAAAGAAATGGCCTGACCGGCTTAAACTTTGGATCAATATTGAGAGTGTGCTTAGCGAGTTCTCTCGGTACACCCGGCATGTCAGAAGGTTTCCATGCAAAGATGTCCCGGTTCTCACGGATGAACTCGATGAACACGCTTTCCTATTTGGGATCCAGAGTAGCGCTAATACTGAACTGTTTAGATGAGTCGCCTGGGACAAAATCAACAAGCTTGGTTTCATCAACCGATTTAAACTTTAGCACCGTCTCATGTTCAGTGGTTGGCTTCTTTAAAGACGTCATATCCACCGGGTCAACATTGTCCTTATAGAACTTCAATTCCTCTGTTGCACACACAAATTCGGCGTAGCCAACATCGCCTTCCTCACATTCCAAAGCTATCTACTGACTCCCATGCACTATGATGGTGCCCTTATGACCCGGCATTTTGAGCTGCAGATAAACATAACATGGTCGTGCCATCAACTTGGCATAAGCCGGCCGTCCAAACAGGGCGTGATACGAGCTCTTGATTTTGACCACTTCAAAAGTTAACTTCTCAGCCTAGAATCATGCTCATCTCCAAAGGCTACCTCCAATTCAATCTTACCCACTGGATACACCGACTTACCAGGCACCACTCCATGGAAAACAGTGTTGGACGTCTTAAGGTTTTTATCAGTCAACCCCATACGTCGGAAAGTCTCATAATAGAGGATGTTGATGTTACTGCCTCCGTCCATGAGCACCTTAGTGAATTTATACCCACCAACTTGAGGCGCCACCACTAAAGCCAAGTGACCCAGGTTGTCAACCCGGGGAGGGTGATCTGCCCTACTCCACAGAATAGGCTGCTCAGACCATTTTAAATAGCGAGGAACTGCCGGCTCAACAGCGTTTACAACCCTCTTATGAAGCTTCTGGTCCTGTTTGCACAAACTGGTGGTGAACACATGATACTGTCCACTATTCAACTGCTTTAGGTTGCTCTGATATGTAGACTGCTGCTGCTGATGACCTCCCTCACTAGATTGCTGATTATAGCCACCTTGATTTCCTTGAGAGCCTTGAAAGCCGTAATTTGAACCACCACCCGGGCTGTGAAAACTGCCACCACCTGAGCCGCTACCCCGGCCCATGATTGCCGTCGAACATGTTAGAGTTTTTTAAAGCCTTCAAGATCGTACAGTCCTTCCATAGGTGAGTGGCTGGTTTCTGCTGAGTGTCGTGCCTTGGACAGGGCTCATTTAATAACTACTCTAGAAGTGTGCTACCTCTTGAGCACTGCATTGGATTTCCCCAAAGAGGAGAGGATGATGCAACAAAGTAGCGTAAGTATTTCCCTCAGTTTTTGAGAACCAAGGTATCAATCTAGTAGGAGGCTACGCTCGAGTCCCTCGTACCTACACAAAAACAATAGCTGAACGCGACCAACGCGCTTAGGGGTTGTCAATCCCTTCATGGTCACTTACGAAAGTGAGATCCGATAGAGATGATAAATAATATTTTTTGGTATTTTTGGTATAGAGATGCAAAGTAAATAAAGTAAAAGCAAAGTAAAAGCAAAGCAATAATAAAGTGATGGAGATCGATATAATGAGAAAGAGACCCGGGGGCCATAGGTTTCACTAGTGGCTTCTCTCAAGAGCATAAGTATTCTATGGTGGGTGAACAAATTACTGTTGAGCAATTGACAGAATTGAGCATAGTTATGAGAATATCTAGGTATGATCATGTATATAGGCATCACGTCCGAGACAAGTAGACTAAAATGATTCTGCATCTACTACTATTACTCCACTCATCGACCACTATCCAGCATGCATCTAGAGTATTAAGTTAAAAACAGAGTAACGCCTTAAGCAAGATGACATGATGTAGAGGGATAGTTTCATGCAATATGATTAAAAAACCCATCTTGTTATCCTCGATGGCAACGATACAATACGTGCGTTGTTGCCCCTTCTATCACTGGGAAAGGACACCGCAAGATCGAACCCAAAGCTAAGCACTTCTCCCATGGCAAGAACAACCAATCTAGTAGGCCAAACCAAACTGATAATTCGAAGAGACTTGCAAAGATAACCAATCATACATAAAAGAATTTAGAGAAGATTCAAATATTATTCATAGATAAACTGGATCATAAACCCACAATTCATCGGTCTCAACAAACACACCGCAAAAAGAAGATTACATCGAATAGATCTCCACGAGAGAGGGGGAGAACATTGTATTGAGATCCAGAAAGAGAGAAGAAGCCATCTAGCTACTAGCTATGGACCCGTAGGTCTGAAGTAAACTACTCACACTTCATCGGAGGGGCTTGGATGATGATGTAGAAGCCCTCCGTGATCGATGCCCCCTCCGGCGAAGCTCCGGAACAGGCCCCAAGATGGGATCTCATGGATACAGAAAGTTGCGTCGGTGGAATTAGGTTTTTGGCTCCGTTCACGATCGTTTGGGGGTACGTGGGTATATATAGGAGGAAGAAGTACGTCGGTGGAGCTTCGAGGGGCCCACGAGGCAGGGGGGCGTGCCCTAGGGGGGCGCCCTCCACCCTCGTGACCACCTGGTGGCTTTCTTGATGGAGGGTCCAAGTCTCCTGGATCTTATCTGATGAGAAAATCACGTTTCCGAAGGTTTCATTCCGTTTGGACTCTGTTTGATATTCCTTTTCTTCGAAACCCTAAAACAGGCAAAAAATAGCAATTCTAGGCTGGGCCTCCGGTTAATAGGTTAGTCCCAAAAATAATTATAAAGTGGATAATAAAGCCCAATAATGTCTAAAACAATAGATAATGTAGCATGGAGTAATCAAAAATTATAGATACGTTGGAGACATATCAAGCATCCCCAAGCTTAATTCCTGCTCGTCCTCGAGTAGGTAAATGATAAAAACAGAATTTTTGATGCGGAGTGCTACTTGGCATAATTTTAATGTAATTCTTCTTAATTGTGGTATGAATATTCAGATCCAAAAGATTCAAGACAAAAGTTCATATTGACATAAAAATGATAATACTTCGAGCATACTAACTAAGCAATTATGTCTTCTCAAAATAACATGGCCAAAGAAAGTTCATCCCTACAAAATCATATAGTTTAGTCATGTTTCATTTTCGTCACACAAGAATGCTATCATCACGCACAACCCCGATGACAAGCCAAGCAATTGTTTCATACTTTAGTAATCTCAAACCTATAAACTTTCACGCAATATATGAGCGCAAGCCATGGACATAGCACTATGGGTGGAATAGAATATAATGGAGGGGGGTTATGTGGAGAAGACAAAAAGAAGGAGAAAGTCTCACATCAACGAGGCTAATCAATGGGCTATGGAGATGCCCACCGATTGATGTTAATGCAAGGAGTAGGGATTGCCATGCAACGGATGCACTAGAGCTATAAAGGTATGAAAGCTCAACAAAAGAAACTAGTGGGTGTGCATCCAACTTGCTTTCTCATGAAGACCTAGGGCACTTGAGGAGGCCCATTGTTGGAATATACAAGCCAAGTTCTATAATGAAAAATTCCCACTAGTATATGAAAGTGATAACATGAGAGACTCTCTACTATGAAGATCATGGTGCTACTTTGAAGCACAAGTGTGGTAAAAGGATAGTAACATTGTCCCTTCTCTTTTTTTCTCTCATTTTTTCGGGCCTTCTCATTTTTATGGCCTTTCTCTTTTTTTGTTTATTCCTCACTTGGGACAATGCTCTAATAATGATGATCATCACACTTCTATTTATTTACAACTCAATGATTACAACTCGATACTAGAACAAAGATGACTCTATATGAATGCCTCCGGCGGTGTACCGGGATATGCAATGAACCAAGAGTGACATGTATGAAAGAATTATGAATGGTGGCTTTGCCACAAATACTATGTCAACTACATGATCATGCTAAGCAATATGACAATGATGAGTGTGTCATGATGAACGGAATGATGGAAAGTTGCATGGCAATATATCTCGGAATGGCTATGGAAATGCCATAATAGGTAGGTATGGTGGCTGTTTTTAGGAAGATATAAGGAGGTTTATGTGTGAAAGAGCGTATCATATCACGGGGTTTGGATGCACTGGCGAAGTTTGCGCCAACTCTCAATGTGAGAAAGGGCAATGCACGGTACCGAAGAGGCTAGCAAGGGTGGAAGGGTGAGAGTGCATATAATCCATGGACTCAACATTAGTCATAAATAACTCACATACTTATTGCAAAAATCTACAAGTCATCAAAAACCTCGGCACTACGCGCATGCTCCTAGGGGGATATATTGGTAGGAAAAGACCATCGCTCGTCCCCGACCACCACTCATAAGGAAGACAATCAAATAACACCTCATGTTTCAAATTTGTTGCATAAAGTTTACCATACGTGCATGCTACGGGACTGGCAAACTTCAACAAAAGTATTTCTCAATTTCACAACTACGCAACTAGCATGACTTTGATATTATTACCTCCATATCTCAAAACAATCATCAATCATCAAACTTTTCTTAGTATTCAACACACTCATACGAAAGTTTTATTATTAATCTTGCATACCAAGCATATTAGGATTTTAAGAAAATTACCATGCTATTAAGACTCTCAAAATAATCTAAGTGAAGCATAAGAGATCAATAGTTTCTATAAAACAAATCCACCACCGTGCTCTAAAAGATATAAGTGAAGCACTAGAGCAAACCTATAAAGCTCAAAAGATATAAGTGAAGCACATAGAGTATTCTATCAAATTCCAAATCAAGTATGGCTCTCTCAAAAGGTGTGTATATCAAGGATGATTGTGGTAGACTAACAAGCAAAGACTCAAATCATAAAAGACGCTCCAAGAAAAACACATATCATGTGGTGAATAAAAATATAGCTCCAAGTAAAGTTACCGATAGAAGTAGACGAAAGAGGGGATGCCATCCGGGGCATCCCCAAGCTTTGGTTTTTAGGTGTCCTTAGATTATCTTGGGAGTTCCATGGGCATCCCCAAGCTTAGGATCTTTCCACTCCTTGTTCCATAATCCATCAAATCTTTACCCAAAACATGGAAACTTCACAACACAAAACATAAAGTAGAAAACTCGTGAGCTCCGTTAGCGAAAGAAAACAAAAGACCACTTCAAGGTACTGTAATGAACTCATTCTTTATTTATATGGGTGTTAAAACTTCTGTATTCCAACTTCTCTATGGATTATAAACTATTTTACTAGCCATAGATTCATCAAAATAAGCAAACAACACACGAAAAACAGAATCTATCAAAAACAGAACAGTCTGTAGTAATCTGTAGCTAACGCAATATCTGGAACCCCAAAAATGATAAAATAAATTGATGGACGTGAGGAATTTATCTATTAATCATCTGAAAAAATAATTAACTAAATAGAACTTTCCAAATAAAAAATACAGCAGTTCTCGTGAGCGCTAAAGTTTCTGTTTTTTGCAGCAAGTTCAACAAGACTTTCCCCGAGTCTTCCCAACGGTTCTACTTGGCACAAACACTAATTAAACACAAAAAACACAACCAAAACATAGGCTAGATAATTTATTTATTACTAAACAGGAGCAAAAATCAAGGAATAAAAATAAAATTGGGTTGCCTCCCAACAAGTGCTATCATTTAACGCCCCTAGCTAGGCATAACAATCAAGAATAGATCTAGGTATTGTCATCTTTGGTAGGCAATCCATAAGTGGATCTCATGATAGATTCATATGATAATTTTATTTTATTTCTAGGGAAGTGTTCCATGCCCTTTTTTGATGGAAATTGAAATCTAATATTCCTTCCCTCATATCAATAATTGCACCAACCGTTCTAAGGAAAGGTCTACCAAGAATAATAGGGCAAGAAGGATTGCAATCTATATCAAGAGCGATAAAATCTACGGGCACATAATTCCTATTTGAAACAATAAGAACATTATTAATCATTCCCATAGGTTTCTTAATAGTGGAATCCGCAAGATGCAAGTTTAGAGAGCAATCATCAAAATCACGGAAATCTAGTAAATCACACAAAGTTTTGGGAATAGTAGAGACACTAGCACCCAAATCACACAAAGCATAAAACTCATAATTTTTAATTTTAATTTTAATAGTCGGTTCCCACTCATAATAAAGTTTTCTACGGATAGAAACTTCCAATTCAAGTTTTTCTTCATAAGATTGCATCAAGGCATCAACGATATGTTTAGTAAACGCTTTATTTTGACTATAAGCGTGAGGAGATTTTAGCACGGATTGCAACAAGTAAATACAATCAATCAAATAGAAATTTTCATAGTTAAATTCCTTTAAATCCATAATAGTGGGTTTAGCAACATCTAGGGTTTTAATTTCTTCAATCCCACTTTTATCAAATTTAGCAGCAAGATCAACAAATTCCGAATCCTTAGAACGCCTTCTAGGTAAAGGTGGATCATATTCAGTCCCATAATTATCAAGATTCATATTGCAAAAGAAAGATTTAATAGGGGACACATCAATAACTTTTAGATCTTCATCATTATTTTCATAGGAACTAGAAGAACACGCTTTTATAAAGGCATCTTTCTTAGCACGCATCCTAGCGGTTCTTTCTTTGCACTCGTCAATGGAAATTCTCATGGATTTGAGAGACTCATTGATATTATGCTTAGGTGGAATAGATCTAAGTTTCAAAGAATCAACATCAAGAGCAATTCTATCAACGTTCCTAGCCAAATCATCAATCTTAGGCAATTTTTCCTCAATCATAGCATTAAAATTCTTTTGCGAAGAAATAAATTCTTTAATATTAGATTCAAAATCAGAGGGCATCTTATTATAATTTCCATAAGAATTGTTGTAGGAATTACCATAATTATTAGAGGGATTACTAGGATAAGGCCTAGGATTGAAATTTCCTCTATACGCGTTGTTACCAAAAAATTTCCTACCAACAAAATTCACATCCATAGATTCATTATTATTCTCAATCAAAGTAGACAAGGGCACATCATTAGGATCAGAAGAAACACTCTTATTAGTAAATAATTTCATAAGTTCATCCATCTTTCCACTCAAAACATTAATTTCTTCTATCGCATGCACCTTTTTAGTAGATCTTTCAGTATGCCATTGAGAATAATTAACCAAAATATTATATAGGAGTTTAGCAGCTTATCCTAAAGTGATTTCCATAAAAGTGCCTCCCGCGGCCGAATCTAAAAGATTTCTAGAAGCAAAATTCAATCCGGCATAAAAATTTTGTATAATCATCAACAAATTCAAACCATGAGTAGGGCAATTACGTATCATTAATTTCATTCTCTCCCAAGCTTGTGCAACATGTTCATGATCAAGTTGTTTAAAATTCATAATATCGTTTCTAAGAGAGATGATCTTAGCGGGAGGAAAATACTTAGAGATAAAAGCATCTTTGCACTTGTTCCATGAATCAATACTATTTTTAGGCAAAGACGGAAACCAAGCTTTAGCACGATCTCTAAGCGAAAAAGGAAATAGCTTCAATTTAACAATATCATTATCGACATCTTTCTTCTTTTGCATGTCACACAAATCAACGAAGCTATTTAGATGGGTAGCGGCATCTTCACTAGGAAGGCCGGAGAATGGATCTTTCATGACAAGATTCAGCAAAGCAGTATTAATTTCACAAGATTCAGCATCAGTAAGAGGAGCAATCGGAGTGCTAAGGAAATCATTATTATTGGTATTGGTGAAGTCACACAATTTAGTATTATCTTGAGCCATCGCGACAAACAAGCAAACTAACACACGAGCAAACAAAAAGCAAACGGGCAAAAGAGGCAAATAGAGAGGAAGGAAGGATAGAGAGAGAGGGCGAATAAAACGGCAAGGGTGAAGTGGGGGAGAGGAAAACGGGAGGCAAATGGCAAATAATGTAATGCAGGAGATAGGGATTGTGATGGGTACTTGGTATGTTGACTTTTGCGCAGACTCCCCGGCAACGGCGCCAGAAATTCTTCTTGCTACTTCTTGAGCACTGCGTTGGATTTCCCTGAAGAGGAGAGGATGATGCAGCAAAGTAGCGTAAGTATTTCCCTCAGTTTTTGAGAACCAAGGTATCAATCCAGTAGGAGGCTACGCTCGAGTCCCTCATACCTACACAAAAACAATAGCTCAACGCAACCAACACGCTTAGGGGTTGTCAATCCCTTCACGGTCACTTACAAAAGTGAGATCTGATAGAGATGATAAATAATATTTTTTGGTATTTTTGGTATAGAGATGCAAAGTAAAAAGTAAAAGCAAAGCAATAATAAAGTGATGGAGATTGATATAATGAGAAAGAGACCGGGGGCCATAGGTTTCACTAGTGGCTTCTCTCAAGAGCATAAGTATTCTACGGTGGGTGAACAAATTACTGTTGAGCAATTGACAGAATTGAGCATAGTTATGAGAATATCTAGGTATGATCATGTATATAGGCATCACGTCCGAGACAAGTAGACCGAAACGATTCTGCATCTACTACTATTACTCCACTCATCGACCGCTATCCAGCATGCATCTAGAGTATTAAGTTAAAAATAGAGTAACGCCTTAAGCAAGATGACATGATGTAGAGGGATAGTTTCATGCAATATGATAAAAAAACCATCTTGTTATCCTCGATGGCAATGATACAATACATGCCTTGCTGCCCCTTCTGTCACTAAGAAAGGACACCGCAAGATCGAACCCAAAGCTAAGCACTTCTCCCATGGCAAGAACAACAATCTAGTAGACCAAACCAAACTGATAATTCGAAGAGACTTGCAAAGATAACCAATCATACATAAAAGAATTCAGAGAAGATTCAAATATTATTCATAGATAAACTGGATCATAAACCCACAATTCATCAGTCTCAACAAACACACCGCAAAAAGAAGATTACATCAAATATATCTCCATGAGAGAGGGGGAGAACATTGTATTGAGATCCAAAAAGAGAGAAGAAGCCGTCTAGCAACTAGCTATGGACCCGTAGGTCTGAAGTAAACTACTCACACTTCATCGGAGGGGCTTGGATGATGATGTAGAAGCCCTCCGTGATCGATGCCCCCTCCGGCGGAGCTCCGGAACAGGCCCCAAGATGGGATCTCATGGATACAGAAAGTTGCGGCGGTGGAATTAGGTTTTTGGCTCCGTCCCCGATCGTTTGGGGGTACGTGGATATATATAGGAGGAAGAAGTACGTCGGTGGAGCTTCAAGGGGCCCACGAGGCAAGGGGTGCGCCCTGGGGAGGCGCCCTCCACCCTCGTGACCACCTCGTGGCTTTCTTGACGGAGGGTCCAAGTCTCCTGGATCTTATCTGATGAGAAAATCACATTTCCGAAGGTTTCATTCCGTTTGGACTCCGTTTGATATTCCTTTTCTTCGAAACCCTAAAACAGGCAAAAAACAGCAATTCTGGGCTGGGCCTGCGGTTAATAGGTTAGTCCCAAAAATAATATAAGTGGATAATAAAGCCCAATAATGCCTAAAACAGTAGATAATGTAGCATGGAGCAATCAAAAATTATAGATACGTTGGAGACGTATCAAAGTGGGACCTCACCCACTGGACCGAGGAAGTGGCCTCCCCTTACGCCGTTGATTGTTGCCTGTGCATTGGCGTTAGCCACAAACTTCAAGCTACCGTCGGCCTTACATTTATTATTGCCTCCTTGATTCACCAGGTTATGTTGTTGACCCTTACCATTGCCGTTCTTCTTTCCCTTCCCTGTCTTCTCTTTGTCAGACTCGAGATCCTTGGTACTATCAGAATCAACGTACTTGACTAGAGCCGCCATTAACTGACCCATGTCATTACAATCGCGCTTGAGCCGCCCCAGCTTCTATTTCAGAGGCGTAAAATGGCAATTTTTCTCCAACATTAAGACTACAGAGTCGGCATCCATCTTATCAGATGAATGTATTATGGCCTTGACCCGGCGCACCAAATGGGTCATGGACTCACCTTCCTCTTGCTTACAATTAGTCAAATCCATAATTGACATGGGCTGCTTGCATGTGTCTTTGAAGTTCTGAATAAACCGGGCCTTCAACTCTGCCCACGAACTAATGGAGTTGGGTGGCAGCCCCTTTAACCAAGTGCAGGCCATCCCATACAACATCATGGTGAAGTACTTGGCCATTGTAGCATCTGACTTCCAATAATTCCATGGCCATCTCATAACTTTCAATCCATGCCCTGGGCTGTAAGTCGGCCGTGTAATTAGGCACCTTTCAAGGCCCCTTGAAATCCTTGGGCAAACACTCATTACGCAGAGCTGGCACCAAGCAAGGGACACCTCCAGTCCTCGCAGTTACGCCTGCCTCAACAAAAGTCGTCGGATAAACCGGAAAAGACTGGTAAGCCGCCCACTGAGCCGCCTGCTCAGTCGCCTGTTGAACCGCCCGCTCAGCTTCTTGGCGTATCCTGTCCTGGTTAACCAAATTGAGAGCTCCATCACGCGCCGGGTCATGCCCGCCCGGCTGGTCATGGCGCCGAGCGTTGCTTGAAACGACTGCTGAATCTGGGTGCCTGCTATAACTCGGACTCCGGATTGGGCGAGGCGTCGAATGAACCCTGTCTCGACTGTAAGAATATGCCTCCTACTGTGCCAGAGCCGTCTGAAGGAGTTCTCTGACCCTTCGTGTTTCAACTACCGTCGGAGAGTCGCCCTCCATCGGGAGAGCCGCCAATCGTGCCGCCGCAGCGATCATGTTCTCCAAAGGGTTAGAATAATGACCCGATGGCATCGGTACATAATGAGGTGGAGTAGTATTCATCCGAGGAGGTTCCATAGCCCGTGGTTGAACCGGCGTCCCCGCTCCAGGTGTTGCAACATGGTTTACTTTCGGCGGGTTACTGGGGCCTGCACCGGGTGTACGGAAGAGGTTTCTAGGATCATAAGTCAGAGGCAGACGGGATTGAGCCTTCTGGTGCCTTCTTCTCATGACCTCATTTGATGCGTTCATATTCATCGTAAGCTGAAAAGCCTCTGATTGAATCTACTGTGCCCGAGCATCCAAAGCTGCCTGCTCTGCGGTCATCCTGAAGTCCTCTACTGCTAGGTTTTCCTTGGCCTGCACTACCTCCTCACGTAACAATGCCACTTCTGCATCATGTTGATCCTGATCCGCCGGCGTAACCACGACGGTTAATAGGGCTGTCATCCTATCCATGAGTTCCATCAACACCTGAGCTGGCGGGCACACAGGGCCTCCTGCCCCGGCTGCCGCTGACCCAAAGATTATTGCTGCCGCAGCAATGGAGTTTTGAACGGGTTGTGTGCCAGCCATGAAGATCCCTGCTCTGCTCGATGATAACGCACAAGTATAGGGGATCGCAATAATTTTCAAGGGTAGAGTATTCAAACCAAATTTATTGATTCGGCACAAGGGGAGCCAAAGAATATTCTCAAGTATTAGCATCTGAGTTATCAATTCAACCACACCTGGAAACTTAATATCTGCAGCAAAGTATTTAGTAGCAAAGTAATATGATAGTAGTGGTAACGGTAGTAAAAGGTAATGATAACAAAAGTAATGTTTTTGGTATTTTGTAGTGATTGTAACAATAGCAACAGAAAAGTAAATAAGCGAAGAACACTATATGGAAAGCTCGCAGGCAATGGATCGGTGATAGAGAATTATGCCGGATGCGGTTCATCATGTAACAGTCATAACCTAGGGTGACACAGAACTAGCTCCAATTCATCAATGTAATGTAGGCATGTATTCCGAATATAGTCATACGTGCTTATGGAAAAGAACTTGCATGACATCTTTTGCCCTACCGTCCCGTGGCAGCGGGGTCCTAGCGGAAACTAAGGGATATTAAGGCCTCCTTTTAATAGAGTATCGGACCAAAGCATTAACACATAGTGAATACATGAACTCCTCAAACTACGGTCATCACTGGGAGTGGTCCCGATTATTGTCACTTCGGGGTTGCCGGATCATAACACATAGTAGGTGACTATAGACTTGCAAGATAGGATCAAGAACTCACATATATTCATGAAAACATAATAGGTTCAGATCTGAAATCATGGCACTCGGGCCCTAGTGACAAGCATTAAGCATAGCAAAGTCATAGCAACATCAATCTCAGAACATAGTGGATACTAGGGATCAAACCCTAACAAAACTAACTCGATTACATGATAAATCTCATCCAACCCATCACCGTCCAGCAAGCCTACGATGGAATTACTCACGCACGGCGGTGAGCATCATGGAATTGGTGATGGAGGATGGTTGATGATAACGACGACAACGGATTCCCCTCTCCGGAGCCCCGGACGGACTCCAGATCAGCCCTCCAGAGAGGTTTTAGGGCTTGGCGGTGGCTCCGTATTGTAAAATGCGATGAATCTTTTTCTCTGATTTTTTTCTCCCCAAAAGTGAATATATAGAGTTGGAGTTGAGGTCGGAGGAACTCCAGGTGGCCCACGAGGTAGGGAGGCGCGCCCAGGGGGCAGGCGCGCCCCCCACCCTCATGGCTAGGATGTGGGCCCCCTGAACTTGATCTTTTGCCAAGATTTTTTATTATTTCCAAAAAATAGTCTCCGTAAAGTTTCAGGTCATCCCGAGAACTTTTGTTTCTGCACATAAATAACACCATGGCAATTCTGCTGAAAACAGCGTCAGTCCGGGTTAGTTCCATTCAAATCATGCAAGTTAGAGTCCAAAACAAGGGCAAAAGTGTTTGGAAAAGTGATACGACGGAGATGTATCAACTCCCCCAAGCTTAAACCTTTGCTTGTCCTCAAGCAATTCAGTTGATAAACTGAAAGTGATAAAGAAAAACTTTTACAAACTCTATTTGCTCTTGTTGTTGTAATTATGTAAAGCCAGCATTCAAGTTTTCAGCAAAGATTATAGACTAACCATATTCACAATAACGCATAGGTCTCATGTTTACTCATACCAATGGCATAATCAACTAGCAAGCAATAATAATAAATCTTGGATGACAACACTTTCTCAAAACAATCATAATATGATATAACAAGATGGTATCTCGCTAGCCCTTTCTGAGACCGTAAAACATAAAAGCAGAGCACCTTTAAAGATCAAGGACTGACTAAACATTGTAATTCATGATAAAAGAGATCCAGTCAAGTCATACTCAATGTAAATTAATTAGTAATGAATGCAAATGACAGAGGTGCTCTCCAGCGGGTGCTTTTTAATAAGAGGAGGATGACTCAACATAAAAGTAAATAGATAGGCCCTTCGCAGAGGGAAGCAGGGATTTGTAGAGGTGCCATAGCCTAGTTTTAAAATAGAGATGAATAATATTTTGAGCGGTATACTTTCATTGTCAACATAGCAACCAAGAGATGGCAATATCTTCCATGCTACACAAATTATAGACAGTTTCCAAACAGAATGGTAAAGTTTATACATGAGCTATTCGAGCATACAAAACAGAATGAATATTTGAAGGTTTAGAGGTTGGCACATACAAATTTACTTGGAACGGCAGGTAGATACCGTATATAGGTAGGCATGGTGGACTCATATGGCATAACTTTGGGGTTTATGGAATTGGATGCACAAGCAGTATTCCCGCTTAGTACAAGTGAAGGCTAGCAAAAGACTAGGAAGCGACTAGCTAGAGAGCGACAACAGCCATGAACATGCATTAAAGTCAATGAACATTGAGTGCAAGCATGAGTAGGATATAATCCACCATGAACATAAATATCGTGAATGCTATGTTGATTTTGTTTCAACTACATGTGTGAACATGTGCCAAGTCAAGTCACTTAAATCATTCAGAGGAGGATATCACCCTATCATACCACATCACAACCATTTTAATAGCATGTTGGCATCCAAGGTAAACCATTATAGGCTCCTAGCTAATTAAGCATGGCACAGGAAAATATGATCTCTAGATGTCATTGAAAACATGTTTATTCATAATAGGCTGAATCAGGAACGATGAACTAATCATAGTTACAAAAACAAGAGAGGTCGAGTTCATACTAGCTTTTCTCATCTCAGTCAGTCCATCATATATCATCATAATTGCCTTTCACTTGCACGACCGAACGATGTGGATAATAATAATAGTGCATGTGCATTAGACTAAGCTGGAATCTGCAAGCATTCAGTAAACATGAGAAGACAAGGCAATATGGGCTCTTTTGTCAGATCATCAATAATGCATATAAGAGCCACTTCAACAATTTAATTATGGTCTTCTCCTATCGACCCCCAAAGAAAAGAAAAGAAATAAAACTATTTACACAGGAAAGCTCCCAACAAGCAAAAGAAGAACATGAAATCTTTTTGGGTTTTCCTTTTAATTACTACTACAGGCATAGAAATTAAAGCTAGCAAAAGCTACAGCTAATTTTTTTTGTTTTTCTTAAGGTTTATCAAACACACAAGAAGAAAGCATAAAAAGGAAATAAACTAGTATGGATATTACAATAAAAAAGTATGAGCATCGACATCTAGCAATGAGTGTGTGAACATGAATATAATGTCGGTGAGAAATACGTACTCCCCCAAGCTTAGGCTTTTGGCCTAAGTTGGTCTATGGCCACAGCTGGCCTGGCGAATACCCAAAGTAATAGTTGGGGTCGTACTGTGATGAAGAAGACTCTGATTGCCATTGGTTGGCAATCATCTCCAGATCCCACTGGTAATTAGACTATCGTGGAGGATCAAATTGTGGTTCCGACTCTGGCTTTGTGGCTGATGTAGGGTTCTGGTAAGCGTGAATATCCTTCGGCGAGACGAGGTACTGGCCTGTAGATAAATCAAACAAGGAAAGAGCAGGCAAGGTGATAGTCTCAGGATGACATTTATCAAAGTACAATTTGTATTTAAGCTCCCCTTCCCTATTCTTTACAATAAAATCATGCGGTACCATACTCTTATAATCTAAATAAACAGTAAGCAACATTTTTTCTTCTTTTTCATAGTGCCTAATGGGTATGTTATAATATGCAGCAAGGCGTGAAGCATAGATACCACCAAAGATGGGGCCCTTTGTACGGTTCAGACTTAACCGTTTAGCAATAATACCGCCCATACTAATAGAGTCGTTACGGAATAAGCCATGAAACAAAATAATAATATCAGGAACACTAAGGTTTCCACAGTTTTAGCTACCAATTAAGCAACAACTAGCAAATATTGCAAAGTAGCGTAAAACAGGAAAATGTATGCTAGTGATTCTTGCATCGAAAACTTTCCTAGTTTCCCCTACAGTGATAATGTCAATAAACCCGTCCACATCTTTACGATGTGGTTCCTCTAGGCTACCCTCAAAAGGTATTTTGCAAACCCTGCAAAATTCATCTAGTGACATCTTCTTAACCACATCATATAAATGAAACTCTACTGAAGGAGGTGATTCCCTAGGATAATAGTAGAAGTTTTGCACAAAAGTATTGGTGAGTAAGAGATACTGTTCGCGTTTGTCGCGGAGGAAGTTGGTGAGGCATGCATTCTTAGCCAATTCATAAAAATCATCATAAATCTCGGTTGCTCTCAAGAAATCATCGGAGGGCCATTCACACGGCCGAACCTCCGCGGTGCGAGGCAGATTATATTTGGGCCTCTCTGCTTCTTCATGTTGCTTTTCCTTCGAGCTTCGGCTCGATGAGCCCCTCAAAAATCTCTTCATTATTTTCTGAAAAATTCTGAAATTTTTAGTAACTTCAAATAAAAGTAAACCAAACTTAACAAAATTGATAGCAACTACTCCTACAAGTGCCTAGAGCCTATATCATGCATTAGAACTACTTGGAACCATATAAATTTGACATGCAAGCTCAAGAACATGGTCACCTAAGCAGCAACAATATGCAATGAATAAAGCACTAGAACAAAAACTAATTGGACCAATGGAGGAGTCACATACCAAGGAACAATCCCCCCCAACCAGTTTTGTGAGAGGTGCTTTGAGCAAGGAGATCGAAAATCGCAGCAAAATGAGCTAGAACTCGTGCTTGAGCCGGATAATGGTGTTTGTGGGAGGAAGAAGGAGTGTGTGTGTGTGTAGGGATAAGTGGAGGAGGGCCACCGTGCGCCCACGAGGTAGGGAGCGCGCCCAGGGGGTAGGGCGCGCCCTCCACCCTCGTGGCCAGGTGGATGCCCCCTGTTGTGTTCTCAGTGCCAAATATTCTCAAATATTCCAGAAAAAAATCATATTTAAATTTCAGGGCATTTGGAGAACTTTTATTTTCGGGGTATTTTTATATTGCACGGATAATTCAGATAACAGACAGAAAATATTATTTTTACTTTATTTAATATAAATAATATAAAGTAAAAGGAGGGTACATGGGGTTGTGCTTTCTAACTTCATCCATCTCATGATCATCAAAAGGAATCCATTAGCAAGGTTGATCAGGTCTTGTTAACAAACTCATTCCGAATAACACGGAACCGGAGAAATTTCAAATAACACTAAGTTACCTCAACGGGGATATGCATATCCCCAATAATTAGAATATCATATTTCTTCTTGACAGTAGGTAGAGGAAATTCAAAACCTCCAAAAATAATCGATGGAATTTTTCCAATAGAATTGATACTATGAACGTGAGGTTGTTTCCTCAGAAAGTGTACCGTATGCTCATTACCATTAACATGAAAAGTGGCATTGCCTTTGTTGCAATCAATAACAACCCCTGCAGTATTCAAAAAGGGTCTTCCAAGAATAATAGACATACTATCATCCTCGGGAATATCAAGAATAACAAAGTCCGTTAAAATAGTAACATTTGCAACCACAACAGGCACATCCTCACAAATACGACAGGTATAGCAGTTGATTTATCAGCCATTTGCAAAGATATTTCAGTAGGTGTCAATTTATTCAAATCAAGTCTACGATATAAAGAGGGAGGCATAACACTAACACCGGCTCCAACATCACATAAAGAAGTTTTAACATAGTTTCTTTTAATGGAGCATGGTATAGTGGGTACTCCTGGATCTCCAAGTTTCTTTGGTATTCCACCTTTAAAAGTGTAATTAGCAAGCATGGTGGAAATTTCAGCTTCCGGTATCTTTCTTTTATTAGTGACAATTTCTTTCATGCACTTAGCATAATGATTCATTTTAAGCATATCAGTTAATCGCATACACAAAAAGATAGGTCTAATCATTTCAGCAAAGCGCTCAAAATCCTCATCATACTTTTTCTTGGATGGTTTGGGAGGAAAAGGCATGGGTTTCTAAACCCATGGTTCTCTTTCTTTACCATGTTTCCTAGCAACAAAGTCTCTCTTATCATAACATTGATTCTTTGACTGTGGGTTATCAAGATCAACAGCAGGTTCAATTTCTATATCATTATCATTGCTAGGTTGGGCATCAACATGAACATTATCATTAACATTATCACTAGTTTCAGGTTCATTACCAGATTGTGTTTCAGCATCAGAAATAGAAATATCATTTGGATTCTCAGGTGTTTCAGTAATAGGTTGTCGGTGTACTAGAGTAGGGGTACCCTAGTATCCCGAACTCGTGCACGGGCAGTCGCAGCATCCCGCGGCAAGGCTTGCCGGGTGATCGCCAAGGTCCTCCGTGGTTCCTTTGTAGCCATTCAAGGACAAAGTATCCAAGCCAAGGAGACAAGACCCCGACAAGAGGAGCTTGCCGGGAAGGCCAACCAAGGCATATCCAAGCCAAGGAGACAAGACCCCGGCAAGAGGAGCTTGCCGGGAAGGCCAACCAAGGCATCCCAAGGAACTTGCCGCGACGCACCGCGCGTCCCGGCAAGGCCCAGTGAGCGACAAGCTCCCGGATGCGACAAGACAACGACCGCGGCAAGGCGCTTGCCGCGGCAAGCCACCACTCTGTGTCCGCGCTCCAGCACATCCACCAATGTGTCGCTCTGGGACCCTTCCAGGCGTACGTGGCGGGAGGCTGTGCAGCCAGAGGTGCGCGGTGGCAAGCGGCGCTGACAAGATTGCCATCATGGCGAGCGGTGGCGTCCCTGACGGTCCCTTTTGCACTATTTAGGCGACAAAGACGGGCATTTAATGCCCTTGTCCCCTGCCGTCAGGGTTAGGTATGATACACTGTAGCAGGTAGCTATACCAACCGCATCACCTTTCCATTTTTACCCTTGTCTACGTTGCCACCTGTTGGTGACCCCTTGAGCATATAAAAGGAGGCACATGCGCAACGTAAGAGGGGGTTGGCAAAAACAGAACTCTCAGGCTCGGTCTCGTTAGCTGCTGGAGTGTACTGTAGCATTCCGCGCTCCCGAGCAAGAACTCAATACAATCCACAAAGCAGGAGTACGGTTTTACGCATCTGTGCGGCCCAAACCTGGGTAAACTGCTCGTGTGCTTCGCCTCGATCCGCTCTTCGTGCGACCCTCGCCCCCGCCGAACCGAAAGGGACTCGGTCCGCCGGTCCCATAGGTGCTCGTGGGTCAGCTCCCTGGCATCTTTGGCGCGCCAGGTCTGCTTCGCTTCTGTTGCTCACCCGAGAAGCAACGGTCAAGAGGAGAGGACAAATGCTGAAGTGTTGCGTGGGCTCAAGACCAGGACTTTCGACAGGCTGCACAAGTGCGGAAAAAACTGAATCGAGGAGCTGCCGGTGGTTCTTTGGTCGATCAGGACGATGCCAAATCGAGCCACTGGCCAGACACCTTTCGCTCTAGTCTATGGAGCAGAGGCAGTTCTTCCCCTGGAACTCGTATACGGGTCACCTCGAGTGCTCGCTTATGATGAGCTTGAGCAAGAGCAGCTGCGACAAGATGACGCGCTGCTCCTTGAGGAAGACCGTCTTCAGGCTGCTGTGCGAGCTGCTCGCTACCAGCAAGCTTTGCGCCGCTACCATAGCCGCAAAGTTAATGCCAGAAGTTTCGAGGAAGGCGACCTTGTTCTTCGGCGTGTTCAGTCCGCCAAGAATTCCAACAAGTTGACGCCAAAGTGGGAAGGCCCTTACCGGGTGAAACGAGTCACTAGGCCTGGCGCTGTCCGCCTTGAGACCGAAGATGCCATTCCGGTGAGCAACTCCTGGAATATTGAGCATCTTTGTAAGTTTTACCTGTAAGGCGTGGTTGCCGGAACCTGTTCCGGCAACCACCTTTTGTACAAGTCTTGCCGCTGTTGCATGTAATCCTTTGTACAAAGCCGGGCGCAGACCCCGTGCATAAGTAAAGCTCATGTGCTTCGCACATCTTCTCAATTTCATGCTTTCTATTTTTTGCATGTGTTATCTGACACTTTGTGCAGCACCTATTCCCCGGTAAGCAATAACGAGCCGTAAGGCTCCATATCTTTATTTTCTCTTCTTTCTTTTTTCTCAAGGAAAGGAAGGTTCCCTCGCCCACAAGTTTGCCGGGGGGGGGGGGGAAGGAGAAGATAATGGTATGGACCAGGCGTCGTTCAAGAAAGTTTCGCCTCGCCGGGAAGCAAACAACAGAAAAGCTAAGTTGCCAAAGTTTGAGCAATCAGATTTTTAAAATTTTTAAGTTATCTCCCTTGAACGACCGCACTTTGTATGGAAAACCTGTGCGCGGAGGAACCAACTCGTAGCTAGTTGCGCCCTTACTTTGTTTCGAGTCCGCTCAACAACTTAAGTGAGCTGCGACTAGTTGCGACAAGGTTTCTTGTCAGTAGCGGCACCGCCAGCAGGCTGCTGACGTTCCGCACTCAGCGCTCGCGGCTAAGGTGCCTGCACCGGCAAGTTCCCTAAAAGCGTAGGGCAAAAACATACAAAGGGAGGAATCAAGTAAAGGGAATAGCATTGCAATCATTACCCAGAATAGAGTTATATTACAAAGTAGCTTGTCGCGGCTCTAACAGATTGTTTTCATAACATGACCAGCAGCGACAAGAAAAGAAGAAACGGGCGGCCTAGTCTACGCGATCGCCCTCAATCCTCTTGATCCCGCTCACCTTATCCACAATGGGTGCGACAAGGGTCTTGAGCGCCTCCAGATCAGCATCCGGCGGCAGGGTCCTGAGGAGGTTGGTGAGGTTGAGGCCTGGGTTGCGGAAGGCCACCTTCACCAACAACTTTTGAAGAGCTCCCGCGCAGATCTTGCGCGACTCGTTGGCCAGCTGCTTTGGGATCTTCTCTCGGAGCCGCTGGAGGGCCGTCGCCACGCTTTTGAAGAACAAGGTGAGCTTGGCGCTGGGTTGGAGGTTCTCATCAGAGGGATACCCGAGATCCTCCACCCCCAGCTGCGCCAGCTCCCTATCGATTTCTGCGGCAGCACTCACGAGACCCTCCGTCCAGTGCTCCACTTTCTCCAGCGTCTTGGTCAAAGTGGTCAGCTTCAACTCAAGATCTGCGTTGGAGTCCTTGGCGGCGCTAAGCTCTTTGCCCTTCTCGGCGAGGCGAGCTTGCAGCTCTGAGTTGCTGTGGGCGCCCTTCTCCCGCTCAAGCTTGAGCACGGCAAGCTCTTCACGACTCGCCTTGAGATCGGCCTCCAGCTGCGCCACCTTCGTCTCCAGCTCCTTCTTGGCGGCCTCGGCAACTGCGGCAGCATCCTCTGCTTGCTTAAGGGCTCCGCCAAATTTTTCCTCACGCGCGGCAAGCTCCTCCTCGTGGCTATCGAGGTTAACTTTCCGCTGCGCCAGCTCGCCCTCCTGCGCAAACAGCTTCTCAGCGGCAAGCTGCTGTTGCTCTTCAGCTTCGGCCTTCTCAAGGAAGAAGTCCTTCTGCTCTTCGGCGAACTGCTCCCGCTCCACTGCCAGGGACCGGAGAGCTTCCTGGTTGAGACCCCGGAGCTCCTCGGCGCGCTTCTCGATGTCCGCTCCCGCCTTCACGACAAGCGCCTCGCGGGATTCCAGCTTGGCTTGCCGCGCGCGGTAGAGCGACAACAGCTTCCGCAGCAGCCGCTCCTCCTCAGGCTCGCCGCTGCTGCTGCTCGGCGCATCAACTAGCGTCAGCCCAGCGGAGGCGAGCACTTCTCCATCAAAGCTCTCTCCCTCGACCGGCACCCTGGAGCTAGACGCCCAGGGGAGGTTGATGAAGACGCCATCGCCGGCCTTCGAGTAGACGCTTGGCTGGGGCTCTTCGGAGCCTGGCGCTGTGGTAGCGGCGGACGGGTCGGCGGTCGACGTAGCGCCTGGCGCTCCTGCGGCCTCAGGGCCGTCAGTGCGATCGCCAGACCCCCCGCCAGCTGCTGCGGCGGCAGCTTTGGCGGCCTCGTCGCCGTCGGCAACCTCGGTCTCCATCGGCTCCGCAGCAGATGGGTCTAATTGCCGGAAAAGGGGAGAAAAATCAAGCAAATACCCAAAAAGAAGAAGAACCCAAGGGAAGCTTTGAAGATAAGATTACCTATACTGGGTTCAGTAGTCGTAGTCTCCGTCGCTGAGGGAACGCTGGTGCTATCCCTTGCCGGAGAACTCTCGCTTGCCGGAGGACTCTCCCTTGGCACTTCGGGGGCGGTCTCCGGACGCTCCTGGTGGGGCTGCTCTGCTTCTACACAAACCAACAGTCAGATGTCAGCAAAGAAACAGTATCCATGCGCGCCTACCAGCGGAAAGCGAACCATACACTTACGCTGGGGGCTGCTCTGGGGAACAGTTGTCGGGTCCGGCAAGGTGATCTCGGGCGCTCCCCCTGCTGTCGCGGTGGGTTCGTCCTCGATGACAATCATCGGGACCTTGGCTCTCTTTGCTGCTCTCTGGGCCAGAGTCCTGAAAAGGAACAAGTTCAGGGTCAAGCAAATGAGATACAAGACAAAACAGCAAGAATTGAAGAACTACAAGTACAATAAGAAAAGCTTACTCTTCTTCTTCTTCCTCGTCGGAGCTGAACAAGGAGAAGTCGAAGTCCGGCCCACGTCCGGCGCGAGGAGGCGGAGGAGTAGTTTCCCTTGGCCGCTTGGCAGGAACAGTGGCGGTGGCCTAAGACGACCCCGCTCCAGTTGCCGCAGCACCATGAGGTGCTCCCGCAGCAATAGTGCTTGCCGCGGTGGAGCGTGTCACGCGGCGCGGCGACTGTTCACTCGCCTGCCGCCTCGCTACGTCCCCGGCCTTGCGGAGACGCCTTCTTGGTGGGGATGGAGGCTCCACTTGCGGCGAGCTGCCTGAAGATGAGGAGGAAGAGGAGTTGATCTCCAGCGAGCCGCTCGTATCCTTGGCAGGCTCGCTCGACTCGGCGTTATGCCCGGCAAGCCCTTTCTCACCGGCGAGCTCCCCTCGCTCGGCACGACTTGCCGCCTCTGCTGCATCTGCCTCCTCCACGGTGAATCCAAATTCGCCCGCGGCTGCGGCTGCCGCCGCCTCTTCCAGCCTGGTGGCGATGCGTGTCATCTCCTCATCAGTGGTGCCACGGGTGAGCCTATCCTTTTCATCGGAGCAAACCGGCACTTCTACCAAGCCGTCAAAGAACTGCTGCACGACGTCGTCTGTAGGCTCTTGCCAAGTTGGGACAATTCCATGTGAATCGCACTCCGGCATCATTGCACGGATGCGGTCGAGCGCGGAGTTGTTGCACAGCGGAACGACACCCTGCGGCAACCTGAACACTTCAGGATGTTGAGGGTTGTACTTGAACAGCTCCTGGAGCATCGCGTTGAGCTCCAAAACAATGAAGTTGAAGTTGAGGCCTGGGTGCAGCCTCATGATATCCGCCGCATTCTTGAATTCCCAGGTGGGTCTCCCCCGTTCCTGCAGGGGGGCAATGCGGCGGCGAAGAAAATCTGCGCCAACAGCGCCTACAGTGAGCCCGGCAAGCCTGAGGCGTAGGATCCGGGTGACGGCAATCTTAAGCCTATCATCTTCCGGGGCCACGTCACTCCAATCGCTGCCGCGTGCTACTGGGGCTTGGCGCCGGGCGGTAAACAGCTGCGGGTTCTCCTCGTCAATCCAGCACCAGTCTGCTCTCCATTCCTCCCACTTGCCGCGGAACTCTCCCTCTAGATAAGTGTCCTTATTGCCGGCCCTCGAGATCCAGGCGATTCCGCCGGACAAAGGCTCTCCTCTCTCTACTCGGGGCATAAAGAAGTGGCGGAAAAGGGCTACATTGGGATGGACTCCGACAAAGTTTTCGCAGAGATGTGCGAAAACTGCCATGGTCAGAACGGCATTGGGGGTGAAGTCAAGGAGGTGGAATCCGTAGGTGTTCATAATATCGCAGAAGAACTCAGAGAACGGCGGGCAGAGCCCGCAGTAGAAGAACAAGGCGAAGAAAGGATATCCGTTTGGAGCCATTTTCCAAGCGGCGGCTGGAAGTACCTTCGTGCGCGGATGCGCTTGCGTCTCCGTCGACCAGAAGAGATAGTAGTTCTCCCTCAGCTCCCTCGCGGCAAGCTTGGGGGGGAATACTGCCCGCTCCTTTCGCAGCGCCGCAAGCCGCTGCGCCTCGGTCGACTTCACAACCTTCCCCTTGTCGGCTTTAGGAGCCATGGCGGCAGTGGTGGAGGAGGTCGACGGTGTTGGTGGTGCTGGTGGCGATGGGGGGCGAGGTGCTGCTCTCTTTCAGCTTTGGGAAGACGAGGGAGCGGCGGAGATTTCCGAGATTGGAGTAGCAACCGACGAATGGGTGAACTGCCCCTGTTTCCCCTGCTTATAAGGAGGGAGGGGGCGGACGTTCCGCATTTCCGAATAAAGAAACCACCCACAATCCCTCCCACGATGCCGCATTCAACGCGTGCCGTTCGGGGAGGGCGCGGTGGATACGGAGAGAGATACGGCGTAACCCAGGCCGCGCGTGCCCGTGCCCTGTTTTGGGCCTGGCCCAACAGCGCTCGGCACCGTGTATGGCCCAGGCCCGGGGGCTCCTGTCGGTGTACTAGAGTAGGGGTACCCTAGTATCCCGAACTCGTGCATGGGCAGTCGCAGCATCCCGCGGCAAGGCTTGCCGGGTGATCGCCAAGGTCCTCCGTGGTTCCTTTGGAGCCATTCAAGGACAAAGTATCCAAGCCAAGGAGACAAGACCCCGGCAAGAGGAGCTTGCCGGGAAGGCCAACCAAGGCATATCCAAGCCAAGGAGACAAGACCCCGGCAAGAGGAGCTTGCCGGGAAGTCCAACCAAGGCATCCCAAGGAACTTGCCGCGACGCACCACGCGTCCCGGCAAGGCCCGGTGAGCGACAAGGTCCCGGACGCGACAAGACAACGACCGCGGCAAGGCGCTTGCCGCGGCAAGCCACCACTCTGTGTTCGCGCTCCAGCACATCCACCAACGTGTCGCTCTGGGACCCTTCCAGGCGTACGTGGCGGGAGGCTGTGCAGCCAGCGGTGCGCGGTGGCAAGCGGCGCTGACAAGATTGCCATCGTGGCGAGCGGTGGCGTCCCTGACGGTCCCTTTTGCACTATTTAGGCGACAAAGACGGGCATTTAATGCCCTTGTCCCCTGCCGTCAGGGTTAGGTATGATACACTGTAGCAGGTAGCTGTACCAACCGCAGCACCTTTCCATTTTTACCCTTGTCTACGTTGCCACCTATTGGTGACCCCTTGAGCATATAAAAGGAGGCCCATGCGCAACGTAAGAGGGTTTTGGCAAAAACAGAACTCTCAGGCTCGGTCTCGTTAGCTGCTGGAGTGTACTGTAGCATTCCGTGCTCCCGAGCAAGAACTCAATACAATCCACAAACCAGGAGTAGGGTTTTACGCATCCGTGCGGCCCGAACCTGGGTAAACCGCTCGTGTGCTTCGCCTCGATCCACTCTTCGTGCGACCCTCACCCCCGCTGAACCGAAAGGGACTCGGTCCGCCGGTCCCATAGGTGCTCGTGGGTCAGCTCCCCGGCATAGGTTCACTAGAAGCATGCAAAGTCCTATCATTTTTATTTTTCTTCCTTTTAGAAGGACTAGGTGCATCTATATTATTTCTTTGAGAATCTTGCTCAATTCTCTTAGGGTGGCCTTCAGGATACAAAGGTTCCCGAGTCATTTTACCAGTTCTAGTAGCCACTCTAATAGCAAAATCTTTATTCTTACTATTCAATTCATTGAGCAAATCATTATGAGCTTTAAGTACTTGTTCTACTTGAGTGGTAACCATAGAAGCATGTTTACTAGTCCCTCCTTCCATCTATATAGGTCCTAATGCGTTTTTCGAGGCTAACTTTGACCAAATGTGAGAGCAACAATATATGACATACAACTTACACAAAGCATACCGTCAAATTCGTATGTGAAAGGAGATTTCAATGATATAATTTTCACATTATGCATGTCATGTACTATTAATCTTGTCAATAGTCAAAGACCATCTTGAAAAACGCATTAGGCCCTATATAGATGGAAGGAGGGAGTAATAAGTTTAAGTTCACCTTTGACATTAGCCATATAATCACCCAAGTGTTCAAACATATCAGCACTGCGTTTTAATTCTCTACCAAAATAAGCATTGAAGTCTTCTTGCTTAACCATAAATTTATCAAACTCATCTAAGCATGGGCTAGCAAACTTAGTAAATGGGATTTCAGCTTTATCGTATCTATAGAGAGAATTTACCTTTACTAGATGTGTTGGGTTATCAAGACCATGTATTTATTCAATAGGAGATGGATTAAATGTTGGAAATATGCCCTAGAGGCAATAATAAATTGGTTATTATTATATTTCCTTGTTCATGATAATCGTTTATTATCCATGCTAGAATTGTATTGATAGGAAACTCAGATACATGTGTGGATACATAGACAACACCATGTCCCTAGTAAGCCTCTAGTTGACTAGCTCGTTGATCAATAGATGGTTACGGTTTCCTGACCATGGACATTGGATGTCGTTGATAAAGGGATCACATCATTAGGAGAATGATGTGATGGACAAGACCCAATCCTAAGCCTAGCACAAGATCATGTAGTTCGTATGCTAAAGCTTTTCTAATGTCAAGTATCATTTCCTTAGACCATGAGATTGTGCAACTCCCGGATACCGTAGGAGTGCTTTGGGTGTGCCAAACGTCACAACGTAACTGGGTGGCTATAAAGGTACACTACAGGTATCTCTGAAAGTGTCTGTTGGGTTGGCACGAATCGAGATTGGGATTTGTCACTCCGTGTAAACGGAGAGGTGTCTCTGGGCCCACTCAGTAGCACATCATCATAATGTGCACAATGTGATCAAGGAGTTGATCACGGGATGATGTGTTACGGAACGAGTAAAAGAGACTTGCCGGTAACGAGATTGAACAAGGTATCGGGATACCGATGATCGAATCTCGGGCAAGTACAATACTGCTAGACAAAGGGAATTGTATACGGGATTGATCGAATCCTCGACATTGTGGTTCATCCGATGAGATCATCGTGGAACATGTGGGAACCAACATGGGTATCCAGATCCTGCTGTTGGTTATTGACCGGAGAATGTCTCGGTCATGTCTGCATGGTTCCCGAACCCGTAGGGTCTACACACTTAAGGTTCGATGACACTAGGGTTATAAGGAATAGATATACGTGGTTACCGAATGTTGTTCGGAGTCCTGGATGATATCTCGGACGTCACGAGGAGTTCCGGAATGGTCCGGAGGTAAAGATTTATATATGGGAAGTCCTGTTTTGGCCACCGGAAGTGTTCTGGGCATCACCGGTAATGTACCGGGACCACCGGAGGGGTCCGGGGGTCCACCAAGTGGGGCCACCAGCCCCGGAGGGCTGCATGGGCCAAGTGTGGGAGGGGACCAGCCCCAGGTGGGCTGGTGCACCCCCCACCAAGGCCCAAGGCGCCTCCAAGAGGGAAGGGGGGCAAACCCTAGGGCAGATGGGCCCTAAGGCCCACCCCAGGTGCGCCTCCCCCTCTCCCCCTTGTGGCCGCCACCCAGATGGGATCTGGGGGCTGCCGCCACCCCTAGGGAGGGAACCCTAGGTGGGGGCGCAGCCTCTCCCCTTCTCCTATATATACTTGAGGTTTGGGCTGCCCAAGACACACGAGTTCCTTTCCTTCTTGGCGCAGCCCTACCCCTATCCCTCCTCGTCTCTTGCGATGCTTGGCAAAGCCCTGCTGGAGTACCACGCTCCACCACCACCACCACGCCATTGTGCTGCTGCTGGATGGAGTCTTCCTCAACCTCTCCCTCTCTCCTTGCTGGATCAAGGCATGGGAGACGTCACCGGGCTGTACGTGTGTTGAACGCGGAGGTGCCGTCCGTTCGGCACTAGGATCTTCGGTGATTTGGATCACGACGAGTACGACTCCTTCAACCCCGTTCTCTTGAACGCTTCCGCTTAGCGATATACAAGGGTATGTAGATGCACTCTCCTTCCCCTCGTTGCTGGTTTCTCCATAGATAGATCTTGGTGACACGTAGTGTCGGTGTACTAGAGTAGGGGTACCCTAGTATCCCGAACTTGTGCACGGGCAGTCGCAGCATCCCGCGGCAAGGCTTGCCGGGTAACCGCCAAGGTCCTCCATGGTTCCCTTGGAGCCATTCAAGAACAAAGTATCCAAGTCAAGACCCCGGCAAGAGGAGCTTGCCGGGAAGGCCAACCAAGGCACCTCAAGACCCCGGCAAGAGGAGCTTGCCGGGAAGGCCAACCAAGGCACCTCAAGACCCCGGCAAGAGGAGCTTGCCGGGAAGGCCACCCAAGGCATCTCAAGGAACTTGCCGCGGCGCGCCACGCGTCCCAGCAAGGCCCGGTGAGCGACGAGCTCCCGGACGCGATAAGACAACGACCGCGGCAAGGCGCTTACCGCGGCAAGCCACCACTCTGTGTCCGCGCTCCAGCACACCCACCAACGTGTCGCTCTGGGACCCTTCCAGGCGTGCGTGGCGGGCGGCTGTGCAGCCAGTGGTATGCGGTGGCAAGCGGCGCTGACAAGATTGCCATCGTGGCGAGCGGTGGCGTCCCTGATGGTCCCTTTTACACTGTTTACCCGACGCAGACGGGCATTTAAGGCCCTTGTCCCCTGCCGTCAGAGTTAGGTATGATACACTGTAGCAGGTAGCTGTACCTATCGCATCACCTTTTTTACCCTTTGTCTCCGTTGCCACCTGTCGGTGGCCCCTTGAGCATATAAAAGGAGGCCCATGCGCAACGTGGAGAAGGGTTCGGAAAAACAGAACACTCATGCTCGGTCTCGTTAGCTGCTGGTGTGTAATGTAGCACTCGGTGCTCCCGAGCAAGAACTCAATACAAACCACAAAGCAGGAGTAGGGTTTTACGCATCCGTGCGGCCCGAACCTGGGTAACTGCTCGCGTGCTTCGCCTCGATCCGCTCTTTGCACGACCTCCGCCCCCGCCGAACCGAAAGGGACTCGGTCCGCCGGTCCCATAGGTGTTCATGGATCAGTCCCCCGACATCTTTGGCGCGCCAGGTAGGGGGCGTCGAGGTTGTGTGAATGAGATCCGGCGTTCACACGAGCTAGATCTCCATCATCTTCATCGACATGCCGCCGAAGAAGAAGGCTTCGGAGGCGGCTGCTCCGTCCGCCCCGCTACCACCGGAGCAAACGGCTGATGGGGCGGATGCTGGCGGAAGAACGGGCGTCGACGAGGGAGCTCACGGTGCTGCCAGGTCCAAGGACAAGGCCGCGCTGCACATCGGCGGCGTAGCCCACAACGACCGGGCGCACTCCAAGACCTCGGCGTCCGTACATGCACCGCGCCCACCTCAGGAGGCGCGGGACCGGCAGTGTCATGGTACTCACAGTACCATGCGTTTGCTGGACCAAGATCGAGCTGGTGGATCTCGGAGTGCTCAAGACCACCATGCACGCCAACCTGCTGGCGCGAGCGAGACACAGTCGCCTGGACGGGATACTGCTCCTTCTAACATAGTTAGAATTCCGAGCATATCCCGCTCCTCGCACCGTTCGCCACCACCACCCGCCACTGCAGCAGAAGCTTTGGCGCGAGCTCAACTGCTCCTAGACTACCCTCCAATAGCAGACAAGATCGACGACTGGAGGGCCACCATCCAGAATCTCATCGGCTTCGCCAACGGCGACACTCAGCGGCAGCCGAGCACGTCGCAGCCGCGGCAAGTCAGCCAGGCACGAGCCGGTAGCGACAAGACCGGTGGGGGTGCAACTACTGTGCACTCTCCGCCCTGAAGGCCAAGATCACCGACTCGCCGGATCCACCTCGACAGCGACTCCACCGCATCATCAGATCCACGAGCTCGTCGAGATCAGCACCAAGTTCTTCACGAACGACAGCAAGAAGACGCTCGTACTCGCATCGAGCGCCGAAGAGAAGCGCGACGTCAATCAGACCAGCGCGCTGGGCCCTCTATCGACATGCATGCGCCAGGGGAACCAGGTGACTTGCCATACGCGGTAGGTTGCCCTGCATTCACTCGTGAGCTCCGGCAAGTCCAGTGGCCCAGCATGAAGAATTTCAAGCCAGACGTACCAGAGAAGTACGACGGCAAGTCACATCCGTCGGAGTTCCTCAGCATCTACACCATCGCGGTGCATGCTTCCGGGGGACGGGACGACAAGATCCTTGCCAACTACTTCCCGTTGGTGCTCAAACCCAACGTCAGGTCCTGGCTCATGCACTTGCCGGACAACTCCATATCCTCCTGGGCAGACCTGTGCCATCAGTTTGTCGGCGCCTTTACAGGTGGCCACAAACCTCATGGCCAAGAGAGTGACCTTCATCTACTCGCCCAGAAGGAAGGAGAGCCCCTGCGCAAGTATATTCAGAGATTCAGCCGTGTGCAGCACAACATCCCAGATGTCCACCCTGCCGCGGTCATCAGCGCGTTCCATCAGAACGTGCGTAACCGCAGGATGCGGGAGGAGATGGCGATGTGCAAGATCAGAGACGTCAGTGAGCTGTATGCCCTGGCCGACAAGTGTGCACGTGCTGAAGAAGGGAGGAAACTCCCTGGAGAGAATATAGGAGCAGGAGGATCTGACAGCGAGGATGCAGCCCCGGCAAAGAAAAACCGGTGGCGGAACAGGAAGAAGAAAGGCAAAGATGTGCTAGTCGTTGAGCAGTCCGGCAACGAAGGTGGCGCCAAGAAAGCCAAAGTCGGTAGCTCCGGCAAGGAGATTGCCGCATGCACCAACTGACAGGCTATGGCGGTCGCCGACAAGCAGGACGGCACCGACAAGCAGTACTGCAAGATTCACCGCACCAAGGGCCATGACCTCCAGAGCTGCAAGAAGGTCGAGCAGCTTGTCCAGCAACAAAAGGCTGAGTACGAGCGACGCGACAAGGAGAGGGCCCAAGGAGGCGCTGCAGAATCTGGCAAGAAGCGCGCCGGCCGGGGAGGACGCCGCGGCAAGGCCAAGCAGCGGCAAGGAGACAAACCTCCCCGCGGCCGCAACAAGGATGAAGATGACGACAATGACGAAGACATGGATGATGTTGAGACCAGCAAACAGGAGTTCAAGAAAGCCACAGAGGTGTTGTGCGTTGACGGCGGTGCTTCTCTGCATACTTCGCACCGCCAGCTCAAGCAGTGGGTGCGGGAAGTCAATGCAGCGGAACCACCTGTCGACTCACGCAAGCTTCTGAAATGGTCCAGCACGCCTATCATCTTTGATATTGAGGACCACCCTGATCGCACAACTGCGGTCGGGTGCTTGCCGATGTTGGTTTCACCAACTATCTGCAACCTCAAGGTCACTAAGATGCTAGTTGATGGCGGGGCCGGCTTGAACCTGATCTCCTCCGCTGTACTCCAGAAACTCCAGATCCCTGACAGCGGGCTTGAAGAGACCGGCACATTCCAAGGAATCAAACCGGGAAGAAGTAAGCCGAAGGGGAAGGTCACGTTGCCAGTAACATTTGGCAGCGAGCTGAACTTCAGGACTGAGAGGGTCACTTTTGACATTGCCGATATTCCATTGCCTTACAATGGGATACTTGGCCGTCCAGCACTTGCCAAGTTCATGGCAGTCTCTCACTACGCATACAACATGCTGAAGATGCCAGGCCTGATAAGCGTCATCTCTATCCCCGGCAACAAGAAGGATGCTCTTATCTGCGCCAACAAGATCTACCGGGAAGCGGCAGCCGCAACAGACCGCAAGTCACTTGCCGTTGAAGCTCCCGGGGGGAAGAAGAAGACCAAGTCCGGCAAGAGTTCTGATGCCCACTTCGGCAAGCGCACCTCTTCGAAGTGCTGCGCTGCCGTTGAGACGCACTATCGAGCTCCACCGGCAAGTGTAAGAAGACAATGGCAGCTCCGCCAGAGACCAAGAAGGTGTCCGCCAAGGAGGATGGCGTCGGTGGTACCTTCACCATCAGTGCCACTCTCGACCCCAAATAGGAAAGCGCGCTCATTGCTTTCCTACGGGCGAATGTCGACGTGTTTGCGTGGCAACCGTCTGACATCCCTGGTGTTCCCAAGAAAGTAATTGAGCACCACCTTGCCGTTTGTCCTCATGCGCGGCCCGTCAAGCAGAAGATCAGGAAGCAAGCAGTGGAGCGCCAAGAGTTCATTGCAGAAGAGATCAAGAAGTTGGAAGCAGCAGGCCTTGTCAGAGGAGTGCTCCATCCTACGTGGTTGGCCAATCCTGTAGTCGTGCGCAAGGGAAACGGGAAATGGAGACTTTGTATCGATTTTACCGATGTTAACAAAGCTTGTCCCAAAGACCCATTTCCGTTCCCGCGCATTGACCAGATTGTCGACTCCACAGCCGGATGTGATTTGCTTTCATTTCTTGACGCATACTCAGGATACCATCAGATCTTCATGGCAGAAGAGGATGAGGAAAAGACCGCATTCATTACTCCATGTGGCACGTACTGTTTCATACGGATGCCTTTCGGATTAAAAAATGCTGGCTCAACATGTGCAAGAGTAGTCCATGTTGCTCTTGAGCCACAAATACACAAGAATGTGGAAGCCTACATGGATGATATAGTGGTCAAGAGCAAGGACCAGGCAACTCTGATCCAAGATTTAGACGAGACCTTTGCAAATCTGCGCAAGATTAGCCTCAAGCTCAACCCCGAGAAGTGTGTGTTTGGAGTCCCCTCCGGCAAGCTTCTCGGATTCTTCATGTCTCAGCGGGGAATTGAAGCCAATCCCGACAAGATCAAGGCCATTGAACAAATTGAAGCACCAAAGCGCGTCAAGGATGTACAAAGACTTGTCGGTTGCGTGGCTACTCTTAGCAGGTTTATCTCTAGGTCTGCTGAGCGCGCCCTACCATTTTTCAAATTATTGAAAAAGGCAGGTCCAATGAAATGGACTCCGGAAGCGGAGGCTGCGCTGCAAGACTTGAAGAGATACCTGTCCTCTCCTCCAATACTTGTCGCACCTAAACCACAAGAGAAGTTGCTGCTGTATATAGCAGCAACCAATCAAGTGGTTAGTGCTGCGTTAGTAGCGGAGAGGGAGGCAGATGACGAGCCAACAACCACAGCAGGCACATCCAGCGACAAGCAGGGGGCTTCCCCGACAAGCTCTGGTCCCGACAAGGATGGATCTGCGCAGACGCGCGAGGAGATACAGAAGAAAATGGTGTAGCGCCTAGTTTACTTTGTCAGTTCCCTTCTGCAGGGGGCTAGGTCAAGGTACTCTGGCATGCAGAAATTGCTTTTCGGCCTTCTCATGGCCTCGAGAAAGCTGCGCCATTACTTCCAAGCACATGAGGTCACAGTTGTCACTCGCTTTCCGCTGAAGAGGATACTACAGAATCCAGAAGCGACAGGCAGGATTGTTGAGTGGGCACTGGAACTGTCAAGCTTTGGCCTCAAGTTTGAGAGTACTTCAACTATCCAAAGCAGAGCATTGGCAGAATTCATAGCAGAATGGACATCAACACCAGATGAAGAAATTCCAGAAACGAGCATCCCCGTCGACGAAGCAAGCAAAGAGTGGCTGATGTACTTTGAAGGTGCCTTTTCGCTGCAAGGCGCCGGCGCTGGCGTGCTGCTTGTCGCACCCACCGGAGAGCACCTCAAGTACGTAGTCCAGATGCACTTTCCCAAGGAACAAGCAACAAACAATACTGTAGAGTATGAAGGCTTGCTTGCCGGTCTCAGGATTGCGGCAGACCTTGGAATCAAGAAGCTCATTGTCAGGGGTGACTCACAGCTTGTCGTCCGCCAAATAAACAAGAGCTATCAGAGTCCGTTGATGGAAGCCTACGTCGACGAAGTGAGAAAGCTAGAAGAGAACTTTGACGGCCTACAGATGGAGCATGTTCCAAGAGCTTAGAACACTATTGTTGATGGCCTGTCAAAGTGCGCAACACTTAAGTTACCTGTGGAACTAGGGATCTTTGTGCTCAAGCTGACTCAACCGTCCGTAACGCCATCAACTGGACAGAGCAAGAAGAGGAAGTTGATTTCTGGTGACTATTTTCCGGCAGAGCTTCCCGAAGCCGCCGCCAAGAAAGTCCCCAAGATCAACACCAAGAGCGCTGAGGAGCAGCCTGCTCCGGCAAGCCCTAGGGTTTGTTCCGTTGAAGCACAAACTCCCGACAAGTTTTGCTCCGGCAAGCTTGTCGGGGAACGTCAAGCTCCGGCAGAGACGCAGCTTCTCGCCGTAGAAGCGGATGTTCCCGCAGCAGCTGAGACCAACACCAAGAGCGCTGAGGAGCAGCCTACTTCGGCAAGCCCTAGGGTTTGTTCCGTTGAAGCACAAACTCCCGACAAGTTTTGCTCCGGCAAACTTGCCGGGGAACGTCAAGCTCCGGCAGAGTCGCAAGTTCTCGCCGTAGAAGCGGATGTTCCCGCAGCAGCAAATTTGCCTTTAGTCCTTGTTGTTGAGCCACAAGCTCCAGCATGGGCGCAGCAGATTGTCCGTTTCCTTCAGACAGGAGAACTTCCCGAAGAGCAAGAAGAAGCGGAAAGAGTAGCCCGACAGTCAAGTATGTACCAGTTTGTCGACAAGACACTGTACAGAAGAAGACTCAACGGTGTGAAATTGAAGTGTATTCACCGAGAAGACGGACATAAGCTGTTGGCAGAGATACATGGAGGCATATGTGGACACCACATTGGCGCAAGAGCACTTGTCGGCAAAGCATTCCGGCAAGGTTTCTTTTGGCCGACAGCCCTCCAGGATGCAACTGCACAAGTAACCAAGTGTGAAGCGTGCCAGTTCCATTCCAAGCAGAAACACCAACCAGCTCAAGCTCTCCAGACGATCCCTTTATCCTGGCCATTTTCGGTCTGGGGGCTCGACATCCTCGGCCCCTTTCCCCGAGCAGTCAGGGGCTTTGAGTACTTGTACGTTGCAATCGACAAGTTCACAAAGTGGCCGGAAGTGGAACCAGTGAGGAAGGTGACAGCACAGTCAGCAGTCAAGTTCTTCAGGTCGATTGTTTGCCGCTTCGGGATCTCTAACAGGATAATCACCAACAACGGTACGCAATTCACGAGCCGCACCTTCATGCAGTACGTCCAAGATCTTGGCGCCAAGGTCTGCTTCGCTTCTGTTGTTCACCCAAGAAGCAACGGTCAAGCGGCGAATGCTGAAGTGCTGCGTGGGCTCAAGACCAGAACTTTCGACAGGCTGCACAAGTGCGGAAGAAACTGGATCAAGGAGCTGCCGGTGGTTCTATGGTCGATCAGAACGATGCCAAATTGAGCCACTGGATAGACACCTTTCGCTCTAGTCTATGGAGCAGAGGCAGTTCTCCCCACAGAACTCATATACGGGTCACCTCGAGTGCTCGCTTATGATGAGCTTGAGCAAGAGCAGCTGCGACAAGATGACGCGCTGCTCCTTGAGGAAGACCGTCTTCAGGCTGCTGTGCGAGCTGCTCGCTACCAGCAAGCTTTGCGCCGCTACCATAGCTGCAAAGTTAATGCCAGAAGTTTCGAGGAAGGCGACCTTGTTCTTCGGCGTGTTCAGTCCGCCAAGAATTCCAACAAGTTGACGCCAAAGTGGGAAGGCCCTTACCGGGTGAAACGAGTCACTAGGCCTGGCGCTGTCCGCCTTGAGACCGAAGATGCCATTCCGGTGAGCAACTCCTGGAATATTGAGCATCTTCGTAAGTTTTACCCGTAAGGCGTGGTTGCCGGAACCTGTTCCGGCAACCACCTTTTGTACAATTCTTGCCGCTGTTGCATGTAATCCTTTGTACAAAGCCGGGCGCAGACCCCGTGCATAAGTAAAGCTCATGTGCTTCACACATCTTGTCAATTTCATGCTTTCTATTTTTTGCATGTGTTATCTGATACTTTGTGCAGCACCTACTCCCCGGTAAGCAATAACGAGCCGTAAGGCTCCATATCTTTATTTTCTCTTCTTTCTTTTTTCTCAAGGAAAGGAAGGTTCCCTCGCCCACAAGTTTGCCGGGGGGGAAAGGAGAAGATAATGGTATGGACCAGGCATCGTTCAAGAAAGTTTCGCCTCGCCGGGAAGCAAACAACAGAAAAGCTAAGTTGCCAAAGTTTGAGCAATCAGATTTTTAAAAATTTTAAGTTATCTCCCTTGAACGACCGCACTTTGTATGGAAAACCTGTGCGCAGAGGAACCAACTCGTAGCTAGTTGCGCCCTTACTTTGTTTCGAGTCCGCTCAACAACTTAAGTGAGCTGCGACTAGTTGCAACAAGGTTTCTTGTCGGTAACGGCACCGCCAGCAGGCTGCCGACGTTCCGCACTCAGCGCTCGCGGCTAAGGTGCCTGCACCGGCAAGTTCCCTAAAAGCGTAGGGCAAAAACATACAAAGGGAGGAATCAAGTAAAGGGAATAACATTGCAATCATTACCCAGAATAGAGTTATATTACAAGATAGCTTGTCGCGGCTCTAACGGATTGTTTTCATAACATGATAAACAGCGACAAGGAAAGAAGAAACGGGCGGCCTAATCTACGCGATCGCCTTCGATCCTCTTGATCCCGCTCACCTTGTCCACAATGGGTGCGACAAGGGTCTTGAGCGCCTCCAGATCAGCATCCGGTGGCAGGGTCTTGAGGACGTTGGTGAGGTTGAGGCCCGGATTGCGGAAGGCCACCTTCACCAACACTTTCTGAAGAGCTCCCACGCAGATCTTGCGCGACTCGTCGGCCAGCTGCTTTGGGATCTTCTCCCGGAGCCGCTGAAGGGCCGTCGCCACGCCTTTGAAGAACAAGACGAGCTTGGCGTTGGGTTGGAGGTTCTCGTCGGAGGGATACTCGAGATCCTCCATCCCCAGCTGCGCCAACTCTCTGTCAATGTCTGTGGCAGCATTCACAAGACTCTCCGTCCAGTGCTCCACAGTCTCCCTGAAAGCATTCTGGGTGGTGGAAACACTCTCCAGCAGCGCCTTGTCGGCCTTGATCTCTTCTCTCAAGGCCGCCTCCTGTTCCTTGGCGCCGTCCAGCGTCTTGGTCAAAGTGGACAGCTTCAACTCAAGATCCGCGTTGGAGTCCTTGGCGGCGCTGAGCTCTTTGCCCTTCTCGGCGAGATCGGCCTCCAGCTGCGCCACCTTCGCCTCCAACTCCTTCTTGGCGGCTTTGGCGGCCGCGGCAGCATCCTCCGCTTGCTTGAGAGCTCCGCCGAATGTTCGCTCGCGCGCGGCAAGCTCCTCCTCGTGGGCGTCAAGGTTGACCTTCCGCTGCGCCAGCTCGCCTTCCTGCGCAGACAGCTTCTCAGCGGCAAGCCGCTGTTGCTCTCTGACTTCAGCCTTCTCGAGGAGGAAGGCCTTCTGCGCTTCGGCGAGCTGCTCCCGCTCCTCTGCCAGGGATTGGAGGGCTTCTTGGTGGAAACCCCCAAGCTCCTCCGCGCGCTTCTCGATGTCTGCTCCCGCCTTCGCGACAAGCGCCTCGCGGGATTCCAGCTTGGCTTGCCGCGTGCGGTAGAGCGACACCAGCTTCCGCAGCAGCCGCTCCTCCTCAGACTCGTTGCTGCTGCTGCTTGGCGCATCAACCAGCGTCAGCCCAGTGGAGGCGAGCACTTCTTCGTCGAAGATCTCTCCCTCGACCGGCGCCCTGGAGCTTGACGCCCAGGGGAGGTTGATGAAGACGCCATCGCCGGCCTTCAAGTAAACGCTTGGCTGGGGCTCTTCGGAGCCTTGCGTTGCGGCAGCGGCGGACGGGTCGGTGGTCGACGTAGCGCCCGGCGCTCCTGCGGCCTCAGGGTCGTCAGTATGATCGCCGGACCCCTCGCCAGTTGCTACGGCGGCAGCCTTGGCGGCCTCTGCGTCGGCGGGATCGTCAGCACCGGCTGCTTCTTCAGCGACAACCTCGGTCTCCATCAGCTCCGTAGCAGATGGGTCTGACAGCCGGAAAAGGGAGAAGAGTCAAGCAAAAACCCAAGAAGATCAAAAGAAGAAGAACCCAAGGGAAGTTTCGAAGCAAGAGGATTACCTGTACCGGGTTCTGCAGTTGTGGTCTCCGCCGTCGGGGGGCCGCTGGTGCTGTCCCTTCCCGGAGAACTCTCTCTTGCCGGAGACTTCTCCTTACCGGAAAGCTCTCCCTTGCTGGAGGACTCTCCCTTGGCTCCTGGTGGGGTTGCTCTGCTCCTATACGGACCAGCAGTCAGATATCAGCAAAGACAGAGTATCCATGCGCGCCTCACAGCGGAAAGCAAACCAGATACTTACGTTGGGGGCTGCTCTGGAGAAAAGTTGCCGGGTCCGGCAAGGTTGTCTCGGGTGCACCCCCCGCTGTCGCCGTGGGTTCATCCTCGATGATAATCACCGGGGCCTTGGCTCTCTTCGCTGCTCTCTGGGCCAGAGTCCTGAAAAGGAATAAGTTCAGAGTAAAGCAAGTGATATACAAGACAAAACAGCAAGAATCGAAGAACTGCAAGTACAACAAGAGGATCTTACTCTTCTTCTTCTTCCTCGTCGGAGCTGAACGCGGAGAAGTCGAAGTCCGGCTCACGTCCAGCGCGAGGAGGCAGAGGAGAGGTTTCCCTTGGCCGCTTGGCGGGAACAGTGGCGGTGGTCTGAGACGACCCCGCTCTAGCTGCCGCCGCGGCGTGAGAAGCGGCAGGAGCAGAAGCGGTGGTCCGGGAGGACCCCACTCCAGTTGCCGCTGCAGCGTGAGATGCTCCCGCGGCAACGTGGCTTGCCGCGGTGGAGCATGTCGCGTGGCGCGGCGGCTGTTGACTCGCTTGACGCTCCGCTACCTCCCTGGCCTTGCGGAGGCGCCTTCTTGGTGGAGATGGAGGCTCTGCTTGCGGCGAGCTGTCCGAAGATGAGGTGGAAGACGAGTTGATCTCCAGCGAGCCGCTCGTATCCTTGGCGGGCTCGCTCGACCCGGCGCCATGCCCGGCAAGCTCTTTCTCGCCGACGCGCTCCTCTCGCTCGGCACGGCTCCCCGCCTCTGCTGCATCTGCCTCCTCCACGGTGAATCCAAATTCGCCTGCGGCTGCGGCTGCCGCCGCCTCTTCCAACCTGGTGGCGATGCGTGTCATCTCCTCATCGGTGGTGTCGCGGGTGAGGCTGTCCTTCTCGTCGGAGCGGATCGCCACTTCTACCAAGCCATCGAAGAATTGCTGCACGACGTCGTCCGTAGGCTCTTGCCAAGTTGGGACAATCCCGTGCGAGTCGCACTGCGGCATCATTGCCCGGATGCGGTCAAGCGAGGAATTGTTGCACAGCGGAACGACGCCCCCCGGCAACCTGAAAACTTCGGGATGTTGGGGGTCATACTTGAACAGCTCCTGGAGCATCGCGTTGAGCTCCAGGACAGTAAAGTTGAAGTTGAGGCCCGGGCGCAGCCTCATGATATCTGCCGCATTCTTGAACTCCCAGGCGGGCCTCCCCCGTTCCTGCAGAGGGGCGATGCGGCGGCGAAGAAAATCTGCGCCAACAACGCCTACAGTTAGCCCGGCAAGCCTGAGGCGTAGGATCCGGGTGACAGCAATCTTCAGCCTGTCGTCTTCCGAGGCCACATCACTCCAATCGCTGCCGCGTGCTACTGGGGTTTGGCGCCGGGTGGTAAACGGCTGCGGGTTCTCCTTGTCAATCCAGCACCAGTCTGCCCTCCATTCCTCCCACTTGCCATGGAACTCTCCCTCCAGATAAGTTTCCTTCTTGCTCGGCCCTTGAGATCCAGGCGATTCCGCCGGATAAAGGCTCTCCTCTCTCTACCCGGGGTATAAAGAAATGGCGAAAGAGGGCTACATTGGGATGGACTCCGACAAAGTTTTCGCAGAGATGCACAAAAACTGCCATGGTCAGAACGGCATTGGGGGTGAAGTCAAGGAGGTGGAACCCGTAGGTGTTCATGATATCGCAGAAGAATTCAGAGAAAGGCGGGCAGAGCCCGCAGTAGAAGAACAAGGCAAAGAAAGGGTATCCGTTCGGAGCCTTCTTCCAAGCGGCGGCGGGAAGTACCTTCGTGCGCGGGTGCACCCGCGTCACCGTCGACCAGAAGAGGTAGTAGTTCTCCCTCAGCTCCTTCGCGGCGAGCTTGGGGGGGGAAGACTGCCCGCTCCTTCCGCAGCGCCGCAAGCCGCTGCGCCTCGGTCGACTTCACAACCTTCCCCTTGTCAGCTTTTGGAGCCATGGCGGAAGTGGTGGAGGAGGTCGACGGCGTTGGTGGTGCTGGTGGCGATGGGGGGCGGAGCGCTGCTCTCTTTCGACTTTGGGAAGACAAGGGAGCAGCGGAGATTTCTGAGATTGGAGCAACAACTGGCAAATGTGTGAACTGCCCCTGTTTCACCTACTTATAAGGAGGGAGGGGGCGGACGTTCCGCATTTCCGAATAAAGTAACCACCCATGATCTCTCCCACGACGCCGCATTCAACGCGTGCCGTTCGGGGAGGGCACGGTGGATACGGAGAGAGATACGGCGTAACCTAGGCCGTGCGTGCCCGTGCCCTGTTTTGGGCCTGGCCCAACAGCGCTCGGCACCGTGTATGGCCCAGGCCCGGGGGCTCCTGTCGGTGTACTAGAGTAGGGGTACCCTAGTATCCCGAACTTGTGCACGGGCAGTCGCAGCATCCCGCGGCAAGGCTTGCCGGGTGACCGCCAAGGTCCTCCGTGGTTCCCTTGGAGCCATTCAAGAACAAAGTATCCAAGTCAAGACCCCGGCAAGAGGAGCTTGCCGGGAAGGCCAACCAAGGCACCTCAAGACCCCGGCAAGAGGAGCTTGCCGGGAAGGCCACCCAAGGCATCTCAAGGAACTTGCCGCGGCGCGCCACGCGTCCCGGCAAGGCCCGGTGAGCGACGAGCTCCCGGACGCGATAAGACAACGACCGCGGCAAGGCGCTTACCGCGGCAAGCCACCACTCTGTGTCCGCACTCCAGCACACCCACCAACGTGTCGCTCTGAGACCCTTCCAGGCGTGCGTGGCGGGCGGCTATGCAGCCAGCGGTACGCGGTGGCAAGCAGCGCTGACAAGATTGCCATCGTGGCGAGCGGTGGCGTCCCTGACGGTCCCTTTTACACTGTTTAGCCGACGCAGACGGGCATTTAAGGCCCTTGTCCCCTGCCGTCAGAGTTAGGTATGATACACTGTAGCAGGTAGCTGTACCTACCGCATCACCTTTTTTACCCTTTGTCTCCATTGCCACCTGTCGGTGACCCCTTGAGCATATAAAAGGAGGCCCATGCGCAACATGCAGAAGGGTTCGGAAAAATAGAACACTCACACTCGGTCTTGTTAGCTGCTGGTGTGTACTGTAGCACTCGGCGCTCCCGAGCAAGAACTCAATACAAACCACAAAGCAGGAGTAGGGTTTTACGCATCCGTGCGGCCCGAACCTGGGTAACTGCTCGCGTGCTTCGCCTCGATCCGCTCTTTGCACGACCTCCGCCCCCGCCGAACCGAAAGGGACTTGGTCCGCCGGTCTCATAGGTGTTCGTGGATTAGTCCCCCAACACGTAGGAAAATTTTGAATTTTGCTATGTTCCCCAACAGTGGCATCATGAGCTAGGTCTATTGCGTAGATTCTATGCACGAGTAGAACACAAAGTAGTTGTGGGCGTTGATTTTGTTCAATATGCTTACCGTTACTAGTCCAATCTTGTTTCGATGGTATTGTGGGATGAAGCGGCCCGGACCGACCTTACACGTACTCTTACGTGAGACTGGTTCCACCGACTGAAATGCACTAGTTGCATAAGGTGGCTAGCGGGTGTCTGTCTCTCCCACTTTAGTCGGAACGGATTTGATGAAAAGGGTCCTTATGAAGGGTAAATAGCAATTGGCATATCACGTTGTGGTTTTGCGTAGGTAAGAAACGTTCTTGCTAGAAACCCATAGCAGCCACGTAAAACATGCAAACAACAATTAGAGGACGTCTAACTTGTTTTCGCAGGGTATGCTATGTGATGTGATATGGCCAAAAGGATGTGATGAATGATATATGTGATGTATGAGATTGATCATGTTCTTGTAATAGGAATCACGACTTGCATGTCGATGAGTATGACAACCGGTAGGAGCCATAGGAGTTGTCTTAATTTATTTATGACCTGCGTGTCAACATAAACGTCATGTAATTACTTTACTTTATTGCTAACCGTTAGCTGTAGTAGTAGAAGTAATAGTTGGTGAGACAACTTCATGAAGACACGATGATAGAGATCATGATGATGGAGATCATGGTGTCATGCCGGTGACGATGATGATCATGGAGCCCCGAAGATGGAGATCAAGAGGAGCAAAGTGATGATGGCCATATCATGTCACTATTTGATTGCATGTGACGTTTATCATGTTTTTGCATCTTGTTTACTTAGAACGACGGTAGTAAATAAGATGATCCCTCATAATAATTTCAAGAAAGTGTTCCCCCTAACTGTGCACCGTTGCGACAGTTTGTTGTTTCAAAGCACCAAGTGATGATCGGGTGTGATAGATTCTAACGTTCACATACAACGGGTGTAAGACAGATTTACACACGCGAAACACTTAGGTTGACTTGACGAGCCTAGCATGTACAGACATGGCCTCGGAACACAAGAGGCCGAAAGGTCGAGCATGAGTCGTATGGTAGATACGATCAACATGAAGATGCTCACCGATGTTGACTAGTCCGTCTCACGTGATGATCGGACACGGCCTAGTTGACTCGAATCATGTAATCACTTAGATGACTAGAGGGATGTCTATCTGAGTGGGAGTTCATAAGATGAACTTAATTATCCTAAACATAGTCAAAAGGTCTTCGCAAATTATGTCGTGGCTCGCGCTTTAGTTCTACTGTTTAGATATGTTCCTGGAGAAAATTTAGTTGAAAGTTGATAGTAGCAATTATGCGGACTAGGTCCTTAAACTGAGGATTGTCCTCATTGCTTCATAGAAGGCTTATGTCCTTAATGCACCGCTCAATGTGCTGAACCTTGAACGTCGTCTGTGGATGTTGCGAACATCTGACATACACATTTTTATAACTACGTGATAGTTCAGTTAAACGATTTAGAGTTGAGGCACCGAAGACGTTTTGAAACGTCGCGAAACATATGAGATATTTCGAGGGCTGAAATTGGGATTTCAGGCTCGTGCCCACGTCAAGAGGTATAAGACCTCCGACGATTTCTTAGCCTGCAAACTAAGGGAGAAAAGCTCAATTGTTGAGCTTGTGCTCAGATTGTCTGAGTACAACAATCATTTGAATCGAGTGGGAGTTGATCGTCCAGATGAGATAGTGATGTTTCTCCGAAGTCATTACCACCAAGCTGCTAGAGCTTCGTGATGAACTATAATATTATCAGGGACATATATGATGATCCTTGAGATATTCGCGATGTTTGACACCACAAAAGTAGAATTCAAGAAGGAGCATCAATTGTTGATGGTTGGTGAAACCACTAGTTTCAAGAAGGGCAAGGGCAAGAAGGGATACTTCATGAAAGCGGCAAATCAGCTGCTGCTCTAGTGAAGAAACCCAAGGTTGAACCCAAACCCAAGACTAAGTGCTTCTGTAATAAGGGGAACAGCCACTGGAGCAGAATTACCCTAGATACTTGGTAGATAAGAAGGCTGGCAAGGTCGATAGAAGTATATTGGATATACATTGTGTTGATGTGTACTTTACTAGTACTCCTAGTAGCACCACGGTATTAGATACCGGTTTGGTTGCTAAGTGTTAGTAAACTCGAAATAAAAGGCTACGGAGTAAACGGAGACTAGCTAAAGGTGAGCTGGCAATATGTGTTGGAAGTTTTTCCCAAGCTTGATGTGATCAACAATCGCACGCTCCCTCTACCATCGAGATTGGTGTTTGCATTGAGCATAGACATGATTGGATTATGTCTATCGCAATACGGTTATTCATTTAAGGAGAATAATGGTTACTCTGTTTATTTGAATAATACCTTCAATGGTCTTGCACCAAAAAATGAATGGTTTATTGAATCTCGATTGTAGTGATACACATGTTCATGCCAAAAGATATAAGATAGTAATGATAGTATCACCTACTTGTGGCACAACCACGTAAGTCATATCAGTATAAAACGCATGAAGAAGCTCCATGTTGATGGATCTTTGGGCTCACTCGTTTTTGAAAAGTTTGAGACATGCGAACCATGTCTATTGGTGTATATGCATGAAGAAACTCCATGCAAATGGACCGTTTGGACTCACTTGATTTTGAATCACTTGAGACATGCAAATCATACCACATGGGCAAGATGACTGAAAGCCTCGTTTTCAGTAAAATGGAACTAGAAAGCAACTTGTTGGAAGTAATACATTTTGATGTGTGCAGTCCAATGAGTGCTGAGGCGTGTAGTGGATATCGTTATGTTCTTACAGATGATTTGAGTAGATGTTGAGTACATTTAATTGATGAATCACAAGTTTGAATTATTGAAAAGTTCAAGTAATTTCAGGGTGAAGTTGAAAGATTGTCGTGACAAGAGGATAAAAGATCTATGATATGATCATAGAGATGAATATCTGAATTACGAGTTTGGCACGGAATTAAGACATTGTGGAAATTGTTTCACAACTAATACAGCCTGGAACACCATAGTGTGATGGTGTGTCCGAACATCATAACTACACCCTATTGGATATGATGCATACCATGATGTCTCTTATCGAATTACCACGATAGTTTATGGGTTAGGCATTAGAGACAACCACATTCACTTTAAATAGGGACCCACGTAATTCCGATGAGATGACACCGTATGAACTATGGTTTAGAGAAACCTAAGCTGTCATTTCTGAAAAGTTTGGGGTTGCGACGCTTATGTGAAAAAGTTTTAGGCTGATAAGCTCGAACCCAAAGCGGATAAATGCATCTTCATAGGACACCCAATACAGTTGGGTATACCTCCTAATTCAGATCCGAAAGCAATAGGGATTGTATCTTAAATCGGGTCCTTTCTCGAGGAAAGGTTTGTCTCGAGAATTGAGTGGGAGGATGGTGGAGACTTGGTGAGGTTATTGAACCGTCACTACAACTGGTGTGTAGCAGGGCACAGGAAGTTGTTCCTGTGGCACCTACAACAATTGAAGTAGAAGCTTATGATAGTGATCATGAAACTTCGGATCAAGTCACTACCGTACTTCGTAGGGTGACAAGGATGCGTACTGCTTCAGAGTGGTGCAGTAATCCTGTCTTGGAAGTCATGTTGCTAGACAACAATGAACCTATGAGCTATGGAGAAGCGATGGTGGGCCCGGATTCCGATAAATGGCTCGAGGCCATAAAATCCGAGAGAGGATCCATGTATGAAAAACAAAGTGTAGACTTTGGCAGAATGGCTCAATGGTCGTAAGGCTGTTGAGTACAGATGGATTTTAAAAGGAAGACGACAATGATGGTAAATGTCACCATTAAGAAAGCTCGACTTGTCGTTAAGATGTTTTCTGACAAGTTCAAGGAGTTGACTATGATGAGACTTTCTCACTCGTAGCGATGCTAAGAGTCTGTTGGAATTATATTAGCGATTACTGCATTATTTATGAAATCTTGCAGACAGGATGTCAAAACATTGTTTCCTCGACGATTTTCTTGAGGAAAGGTTGTATGTGATACAACCGGAAGGTTTTGTCAATCCTGAAAGATGCTAACAAGTATGCAAAGCTCCAGCAATCCTTCTAAGGACTGGAGTAAGCATCTCGGAGTTGGAATGTATGCTTTGATGAGATGATCAAAGTTTTTGGGTTTATACAAAGTTTATGAGAAACTTGTATTTCCAAAGAAGTGAGTGGGAGCACTATAGAATTTCTGATGAATATATGTTGTTGACATATTGTTGATCAGAAATGACGTAGGATTTCTGGAAAGCATATAGGGTTATTTGAAAGTGTTTTTCAATGGAAAGCCTGGATTAAGCTACTTGAACATTGAGCATCAAGATCTATAAGGATAGATCAAAACGCTTAATGGTACTTTCAAATGAGCACATACCTTGACATGATCTTGAAGGTGTTCAAGATGGACCAGTCAAAGAAGGAGTTCTTGCCTGAGTTGTAAGGTATGAAGTTAAGACTTAAAGCTCGACCGCGGCAGAAGCAAGAGGAAGGACGAAGGTCGTCCCCTATGCTTTTGTCATAGGCTCTATACGGTATGCCATGCTGAGTACCGCACCTAATGTGTGCCTTGCCACGTATCTGGCAAGAGGGTACAAAGGTAATCTAGGAGTAGATCACCGGATGGCGGTCTAAATTATCCTTAGAGGAATAAGGATATGTTTCTCAATTATGGAGGTGATAAAGAGTTCGACGTAAAGAGTTACGTCGATGCAAGCTTAACACCTATCCGGATAGCTCTGAGTAGAGATACCGGATACGTATAATGGAATAGCTCCAAGTAGAACAGTTATTTGAAATGGCTCCAAATGTAGCATAGTAGTTGCATCTACAAGATGACATAGAAATTTGCGAAGTACATACGGATCTGAATGCCGCAGACCCGTTGACTGAAACCTCTCTCACAAGCATAACATGATCAAACCCGAAACTCTTGGGTGTTAGTCACATGGGGATGTGACCTTGAGTGTTAATCACATATCGATGTGAACTGGATTATTGACTCTAGTGCAAGTGGGAGACTGTTGGAAATATGCCCTAGAGGCAATAATAAATTGGTTATTATTATATTTCCTTGTTCATGATAATCGTTTATTATCCATGCTAGAATTGTATTGATAGGAAACTCAGATACATGTGTGGATACATAGACAACACCATGTCCCTAGTAAGCCTCTAGTTGACTAGCTCGTTGATCAATAGATGGTTACGGTTTCCTGACCATGGACATTGGATGTCGTTGATAATGGGATCACATCATTAGGAGAATGATGTGATGGACAAGACCCAATCCTAAGCCTAGCACAAGATCATGTAGTTCATATGCTAAAGCTTTTCTAATGTCAAGTATCATTTCCTTAGACCATGAGATTGTGCAACTCCCGGATACCGTAGGAGTGCTTTGGGTGTGCCAAACGTCACAACGTAACTGGGTGGCTATAAAGGTACACTACAGGTATCTCCGAAAGTGTCTGTTGGGTTGGCACGAATCGAGACTGGGATTTGTCACTCCGTGTAAACGGAGAGGTATCTCTGGGCCCACTCGGTAGGACATCATCATAATGTGCACAATGTGATCAAGGAGTTGATCACGGGATGATGTGTTACGGAACGAGTAAAAGAGACTTGCCGGTAACGAGATTGAACAAGGTATCGGGATACCGATGATCGAATCTCGGGCAAGTACAATACCGCTAGACAAAGGGAATTGTATACGGGATTGATCGAATCCTCGACATTGTGGTTCATCCGATGAGATCATCGTGGAACATGTGGGAACCAACATGGGTATCCAGATCCCGTTGTTGGTTATTGACCGGAGAACGTCTCGGTCATGTCTGCATGGTTCCCGAACCCGTAGGGTCTACACACTTAAGGTTTGATGACGCTAGGGTTATAAGGAATAGATATACGTGGTTACCGAATGTTGTTCGGAGTCCCGGATGATATCCCGGACGTCACGAGGAGTTCCGGAATGGTCCGGAGGTAAAGATTTATATATGGGAAGTCCTGTTTTGGCCACTGGAAGTGTTCCGGGCATCACCGGTAGTGTACCGGGACCACCGGAGGGGTCCGGGGGTCCACCAAGTGGGGCCACCAGCCCCGGAGGGATGCATGGGCCAAGTGTGGGAGGGGACCAGCCCCAGGTGGGCTGGTGCGCCCCCCACCAAGGCCCAATGCGCCTCCAAGAGGGAAGGGGGGCAAACCCTAGGGCAGATGGGCCCTAAGGCCCACCCCAGGTGCGCCTCCCCCTCTCCCCCTTGTGGCCGCCACCCAGATCGGATCTGGGGGCTGCCGCCACCCCTAGGGAGGGAACCCTAGGTGGGGGCGCAGCCCCTCCCCTTCCCCTATATATACTTGAGGTTTGGGCTGCCCAAGACACACGAGTTCCTTTCCTTCTTGGCGCAGCCCTACCCCTCTCCCTCCTCGTCTCTTGTGATGCTTGGTGAAGCCCTGCTGGAGTACCACGCTCCACCACCACCACCACGCCGTTGTGCTGCTGCTGGATGGAGTCTTCCTCAACCTCTCCCTCTCTCCTTGCTGGATCAAGGCATGGGAGACGTCACCGGGCTGTACGTGTGTTGAACGCGGAGGTGCCGTCCGTTCGGCACTAGGATCTCCGGTGATTTGGATCACGACGAGTACGACTCCTTCAACCCCGTTCTCTTGAACGCTTCCGCTTAGCGATCTACAAGGGTATGTAGATGCACTCTCCTTCCCCTCGTTGCTGGTTTCTCCATAGATAGATCTTGGTGACACGTAGGAAAATTTTGAATTTCTGCTACGTTCCCCAACATTAAAATTATGCATTTCTTCGACAGGCGGTAAATTAAGACCATGTATTCCTTCAATAGGAGGTAAATTCTTAACATCTTCAGCTTTAATACCCTTTTCTTTCATGGATTTCTTTGCCTCTTGCATATCTTTAGGACTGAGAAATAGAACACCTCTCTTCTTCGGAGTTGGTTTAGGAATAGGCTCATGAAGTGTCCAATTATTTTCATTAGTCAACATATTGTTTAATAGAATTTCAGCTTCATCTGGTGTTCTTTCCCTGAAAAAAGAACCAACACAACTATCCAGGTAGTCTCTGGAAGCATCTGTTAGTCCATTATAAAAGATATCAAGTATTTCATTTTACTTAAGAGGATGATCAGGAAAAGCATTAAGTAATTGGAGAAGCCTCCCCCAAGCTTGTGGGAGACTCTCTTCTTCAATTTGCACAAAATTATATATATATATCCCTTAAGGCATCTTGTTTCTTATGAGCAGGGAAATATTTAGCAGAGAAGTAATAAATCATATCCTGGGGACTACGCACAACCAGGATCAAGAGAATTAAACCATATCTTAGCTTCACCCTTTAACGAGAACGGAAATATTTTATGGATATAAAAGTAGCAAGTTCTCTCATCATTAGTGAATAGGGTGGCTATATCATTTAATTTAGTAAGCTGTGCCACAATAGTTTCAGATTCATAGCCATAAAAAGGATCAGATTCAACCAAAGTAATTATATCTGGATCAATAGAGAATTCATAATGCTTATCAGTAACACAGATAGGTGAAGTAGCAAAAGTAGGGTCAGGTTTCATTCTAGCATTAAGGGATTGCTACTTCCATTTAGCTAATAACCTCTTTAGATGATATCTATCATTGCAAGCTAAAATAGCTCTAGTAGCTTCTTCATCCATAACATAACCCTCAGGAACAACAGGCAATTCATATTTATTAGGGGGAGAGTCTTCATCATCACTTTCATCAATATTATTAGTTTCAATAATTTCATTCTCTCTAGCCCTAGCAAGTTGTTCGTCAAGAAATTCACCAAGTGGCATAGTAGTATCAAGCATAGAAGTAGTTTCATCATAAGTATCATGCATAGCAGAAGTGGCATCATCAATAACATGTGACATATCATAATCAATAGCAGAAGCAGGTTTAGGTGTCACAAGCTTACTCAAAACAGAAGGTGAATCAAGTGCAGAGCTAGATGGCAGTTCCTTACCTCCCCTCGTAATTAAGGGATAAATCTTGGTTCTTGGATCTTTCAAGTTCTTCATAATGATAAGCAAATATAAATCCCAAGTGACTCAAAGAATAGATCTATGCTCCCCGGCTATGGCGCCAGAAAATAGTCTTGATAACCCACAAGTATAGGGGATCGCAACAGTTTTCGATGGTAGAGTATTCAACCCAAATTTATTGATTTGACACAAGGGGCGCCAAAGAATAGTCTCAAGTATTAGCAGCTGAGTTGTCAATTCAACCACACCTGGAAACTTAATATCTGCAGCAAAGTATTTAGTAGCAAAGTAATATGATAGTAGTGGTAATGGTAGCAAAAGGTAATGAAACAAAAGTAATGTTTTTGGTATTTTGTAGTGATTGTAACAATAGCAACGGAAAAGTAAATAAGCGAAGAACGATATATGGAAAGCTCGTAGGCAATGGATCGGTGATAGAGAATTATGCCGGATGCGGTTCATCATGTAACAGTCATAACCTAGAGTGACACAGAACTAGCTCTAATTCATCAATGTAATGTAGGCATGTATTCCGAATATAGTCATACGTGCTTATGGAAAAGAACTTGCATGACATCTTTTGTCCTACCCTCCCGTGGCAGTGGGGTCCTAGCGGAAACTAAGGGATATTAAGGCCTCCTTTTAATAGAGTACCAGACCAAAGCATTAACACATAGTGAATATATGAACTCCTCAAACTACGGTCATCACCGGGACTGGTCCCGATTATTGTCACTTCGGGGTTGCCGGGTCATAACACATAGTAGGTGACTATAGACTTGCAAGATAGGATCAAGAACTCACATATATTCATGAAAACATAATATGTTCAGATCTGAAATCATGGCACTCGGGCCCTAGTGACAAGCATTAAGCATAGCAAAGTCATAGCAACATCAATCTCAGAACATAGTGGATACTAGGGATCAAACCCTAACAAAACTAACTCGATTACATGATAAATCTCATCCAACCCATCACCGTCCAGCAAGCCTACGATGGAATTACTCATGCATGGCGGTGAGCATCATGAAATTGGTGATGGAGGATGGTTGATGATGACGATGGCGACGGATTCCCCTCTCCGGAGCCCCGAACAGACTCTAGATCAGCCCTCTCGAGAGTTTTAGGGCTTGGCGGTGGCTCCATATCGTAAAACGCGATGAATCTTTTTCTCTGATTTTTCTCTCCCCGAAAGTGAATATATAGAGTTGGAGTTGAGGTCGGAGGAGCTCCAGTGGGCCCACGAGGTAGGGGGAGCACCCAGGGGGCAGGCGTGCCCCCACCCTCGTGGCTAGGATGTGGGCCCCCTGGTCTTGATCTTTTGCTAGGATTTTTTATTATTTCGAAAAATAGTCTCCGTAAAGTTTCAGGTCATTCCGAGAACTTGTGTTTCTGCACATAAATAACACCATGGCAATTCTGCTGAAAACAACATTAGTCCAGGTTAGTTCCATTCAAATCATGCAAGTTAGAGTCCAAAACAAGGGCAAAAGTGTTTGGAAAAGTAGATACGACGGAGACGTATTACTCGGCGGCTCAAAGGGGTCCAAAATACTGCTGCCATCGGAACAGCCCCCAAGCCCACCATCTTGCAGTTGATACAACGAATCCGTCTCACCAGTGGATGTCTCGCCATCAGATTGGATGGCTGTCTCACCACCAGACACATATCTCTCAGAAAATTCCCCTCCATGGGTGCATCCCACGAAGGCATGCTTCACGGCAGGCTGAGCCCGGGCGGGTGTCGCACACTAAGCCATCTCGATGATGTCAGTGCAGATGTCCGGCTCAGGGCCCGGCTCGCCGATCTGGCCGATGAAGACGTGGATTCCGCCGAAGGGGACCCGGTACCCGTACTCAATTGAGCCGGCGTCGGGGCCCTAGCCTGCATCATTGATGTAGAGCTTGCCGCGATGACTTTTGGTCATCCGGCCCACAACGTATCCTTTGAGCCCTGCGAAGCTGCCCTTCAAGAACTCAAATCCACCGTGCGTTGGCCCCATGGTGGGAGCCAACTGTCGTGGAATTGTCACAGCAGATGTCCTAGTGAAAGGACTTAAGCGTGGAGCCATCGCAACTAGGAAGCTTAAAGGGGTTAAAACAGGACAAAGGACATGAGAGTTATACTGGTTCGGACCCTTGCGGCGAAGGTAAAGGCCTAATCCAGTTTGAGGTGGTATTGCTTATGTTTCGATTGCTAGGGAGCGAATCCGCTTGACCTAGCTTTCAATCTGTAGTTACTTGTCTTGAACCACCGCCTGAGTCATCCCTTTATATACAGAGACTGACGCCTGGCGGCTCACAGAGTCCCGACCGGCTCATAAACATTGTCCGGCTCGGTCTCTATCTATTCCTGCCTTACAATACAAGTCATGTACATACGGCAGTTTATCTCTATGGGCCTTGAGCCGGCATTGGGTCTGGGCCTTCTACTAAGCCTATCTGTGAACCGCCATACAATCTTGGGCTTCATTACGGTGAATCTTCATAGGGATGACCCGACCCCTCCTGGGCAGCTTATGCCTAATAGTTATATACCCAACAGAAGTGGATACCATGCCCTGCTAGGGCGAGAAGCGTTTATAAAATTCCACGCCATACCCACTAGGGGTACATGAAGCTCAAAATGCCAGACCCCAATGGCGTGATAACCATCACCAGCAACCCGGATAGGGCACTTAGGGCTGAGAACAAAACAGCTTCACTAGCCCTCGAATTGTCGGTAGAAGCCTTTGCAGCCGAAGAACTGATTGCATTCCAGGCCACAATCAACTAGGACAACACCATTTTAGACAAAAGATCCAAATCGACCTCGTTCAAACCATCCGATGAGATCGTCAAGTTTCAAGTACACCCAACGAACCCGAACAAAACAGTGTCCATTGGTGCCGAGTTGGACCCAGAAATCGATGAGGCACCACAAGATTTCCTTTGGGAAAATTGGGACATTTTCACCTGGCACCCTTCGGACATGCTAGGGATCCCAAGGGATCTATCCAAACACGGCCTAAACATTACTAAAGGTTCAAAACCATTCAAACACGCACTTCGGTGATTTTCCGAGCCCAAGCGACAAGCTATGGGCGAGACACGGGCTATATTACTAGAAGCTGGATTCATTTGTGACATCAAGCACCTCGACTGGTTGGCTAACCTGGTCAGGGTGCCCAAAAAAGACAGATCTTGGCGCCTTTGCGTCGATTTTAAAGACGTCAACAAGGCCTGCCCTAAGGATCCTTTTCCCTTACCATGTCCTAAGGATCCTTTTCCCTTACCATGTATCGACCAGATCATATCGACCCGGTACATACCGTTAATGTAGTTGAGGGTGACGGGGATCGGATCGCAATCAAGGGGGTTGATGTTTGTGTTGGGTAACGCAGTAATTTCAAAAAAAATCCTACGCACACGCAAGATCATGGTGATGCATAGCAACGAGAGGGGAGAGTATTGTCTATGTACCCTCGTAGACCATAAGCGGGAGCATTATGAGAACGTGGTTGATCTAGTCGTACATCTTCACGATCCGACCGATCCAAGTACCGAATGTACGGCACCTCCGAGTTCAGCACACGTTCAGCTCGGTGACGTCCCACGAACTCCGATCTAGCAGAGCTTCAAGGGAGAGTTCCGTCAGCACGACGGCGTGATGACGGTGTTGATGAAGCTACCGACGCAGGGCTTCGCCTAAGCACCGCTACGATATGACCGAGGTGGATTATGGTGGAGGGGGGCACCGCACACAGCTAAAAGATCAACTGATCAACTTGTGTATATGGGGTGCCCCCTGGCCACATATATAAAGGAGTGGAGGAGGGGGGAGGGTCGGCCCTCCTATGGCACGCCCTGGGGAGTCCTACTCCCACCGGGAGTAGGATTCCCCCCTTCCATGTAGTAGGAGTAGGAGAGAAGGAAAGGGAAAAGAGAAGAGAATGAAGGAGGGGGCGACACCCCTCCCCTTAGTCAAATTCGGACTAGGCCTGGGGGGCGCAACCTCCTCTCTCTCTTTCCCCTAAAGCCGAATAAGGCCCATATACTCCCCGGCGAATTCCCGTAACTCTCCAGTACTCCGAAAAATACCCGAATCATTCGCCTTTCCGATGTCCGAATATAGTCGTCAAATATATCGATCTTTATGTCTCAACCATTTCGAGACTCCTCGTCATGTCCCTGATCTCATCCGGGACTCCGAACTACCTTCGGTACATCAAAACACATAAACTCATAACACCAATCGTCACCGAACGTTACGTGTGCAGACCCTACGGGTTCGAGAACTATTTAGACATGACCGAGACTCATCTCCAGTCAATAACCAATAGCGGAACCTAGATGCTCATATTGGTTCCTACATATTCTGCAAAGATCTTTATCGGTCAAACAGCATAACAACATACGTTGTTCCCTTTGTCATCGTTATGTTACTTGCCCGAGATTTGATCGTCGGTATCATCATACCTAGTTCAATCTCGTTACCGACAAGTCTCTTTACTCGTTCAGTAATGCATCATCCCGCAACTAATTTATTAGTCACATTGCTTGCAAGGCTTATAGTGATGTGCATTACCGAGAGGGCCCAGAGATACCTCTCCGACAATCGAAGTGACAAATCCTAATCTTGATCTATGCCAACTCAACAAGTACCATCGGAGACACCTGTAGAGCACCTTTATAATCACCCAGTTATGTTGTGACATTCGGTAGCACACAAAGTGTTCCTCCGGTAATCGGGAGTTGCTTAATCTCATAGTCATAGGAACATGTATAAGTCATGAAGAAAGCAATAGCAAAAAACTAAACGATCATCGTGCTAAGCTAACGGATGGGTCAAGTCAATCACATCATTCCCTAATGATGTGACCCCGTTAATCAAATGACAACTCATGTCTATGGCTAGGAAACTTAACCATCTTTGATTCAACGAGCTAGTCAAGTAGAGGCATACTAGTGACACTTTGTTTGTCTATGTATTCACACATGTAGTTTCTGGTTAATACAATTCTAGCATGAATAATAAACATTTATCATGATATAAGGAAATAAAAATAACAACTTTATTATTGCCTCTAGGGCATATTTCCTTCAGTCTCCCACTTGCACTAGAGTCAATAATCTAGTTGACATCGTCATGTGATTTAACACCAATAGTTCACATCTTTATGTGATTATTTCACATCTCCATGTGAATAACACCTGAAGGGTTTACTAGAGTCGATAATCTAGTTCACATCACTATGTGATTAACACCCAAAGAGTGATCATGTCTTGCTTGTGAGAGAAATTTAGTCGACGGGTCTGTCACATTCAGAGCCGTATGTATTTTGCAAATTTTCTATGTCTACAATGTTTTGCATGGAGCTACTCTAGATAATTGCTCCCACTTTCAATATGTATCTAGATCGAGACTTAGAGTCATCCAGATTGGTCTCAAAGTTTGCATCGACGTTACTCTTTATGACGAACTCTTTGTCACCTCCATAACCAAGAAACATTTCCTTATTCCACTAAGGATATTTTTGACCGATGTCCAGTGATCCACTCCTGGATCACTATTGTACCCTCTTACCAAACATATTGTGAAGTTCACAATAGGTCTGGTACACAACAACATACTTTGTAGAACCTATGACTGAGGCATAGGGAATGACTTTTCATTCTCTTTCTATTTTCTGTCGTGGTCGGATTTTGAGTCTTTACTCAACTTCACACCTTGCAACACAGGCAAGAACTCCTTCTTTGACTGTTCCATTTTGAACTACTTCAAAATCTTGTCAAGGTATGTACTCATTGAAAATATATCAAGCGTCTTGATCTATCTCTACAGATCTTGATGCTCAATATGTAAGTAGCTTCACCGAGGCCTTTCTTTGAAAAACTCCTTTCAAACATTCCTTTATGCTTTCCAGAAAATTCTACATTATTTCCAATCAAAAATATGTCATTCACATATACTTATCAGAAATGCTGCAGTGCTCCCACTCATTTTCGTGTAAATACAGGCTTCACTGCAAGTCTGTATAAAACGATATGCTTTGATCACTTTATCAAAGCATATATTCCAACTCCGAGATGCTTGCACCAGTCCATAGATGGATCGCTGGAGCTTGCTCACTTTATTAGCACCTTTAGGATCGACAAAACCTTCTGGTTGCGTCATATACAACTCTTCTTAAATCCACTAAGGAATGCACTTTTGTTATCCATTTGCCAGATTTCATAAAATGTGACAATTGCTAATATGATTCGGACAGACTTAAGCATTGATACGAGTGATAAAATCTCATCGTAGTCAACACCTTGATCCTGTCGAAAAACCTTTTTTGACAATTCGAGCTTTGTAGATAGTAACACTACTATCAGTGTCCGTCTTCCTCTTGAAGATCCATTTATTCTCAATAACTCACCGATCATCGGGTAAGTTAATCAAAGTCCATACTTTGTTCTCATACATGGATCCCATCTCAGATTTCATGGCCTCAAGCCATTTTGCGGAATCTGGGCTCATCATCGCTTCCTCATAGTTTGTAGGTTCGTCATGGTCAAGTAACATGACTTCTAGAAAGGATTACCGTACCACTCTGGTGCGGACCATACTCTGGTTGTCCTACGAGGTTCGGTAGTAACTTGATCTGAAGTCTCATGATCATCATCATTAGCTTCCTCACTAATTGGTGTAGAGATCACTAGAACTGATTTCTGTGATGAACAACATTCCAATTCGGGAGAAGGTACAATTACCTTATCAAGTTCTACATTCCTCCCACTCACTTCTTTCAAGAGAAACTTCTTCTCTAGAAAGGATTCACTTTTAGCAACAAAATATCTTGCCTTCGGATCTGTGATAGAAGGTGTACCCAACAGTTTCTTTTGGGTATCCTATGAAGACGCACTACTCCGATATGGGTTCGAGCTTATCAGTTTGAAACATTTTCACATAAGCATCGTAACCCCAAACTTTAACAAATGACAGCTTTGGTTTCTTGCCAAACCATAATTCATACGGTGTCATCTCAACGGATTTAGACGGTGCCCTATTTAACGTGTATGCAGTTGTCTCTAATGCATAACCCCAAAACGATAGCGGTCAATCGGGAGATCGCACCATATCTAGTAAAGTGCGATTATGACCTTCGGACACACCATTACGCTGTGGTGTTCCAAGTGGCGTGAGTTGCGAAACTATTCCGCATTGTTTCAAATGAAGACCAAACTCGTAACTCAAATATTCTCCTCCATGATCAGATCGTAGAAACTTTATTTTCTTGTTACGATGATTTTCCACTTCACTCTAAAATTCTTTGAACTTTTCAAATGTTCAGACTTATGTTTCATCAAGTAGATATACCCATATCTGCTCAAATCATCTGTGAAGGTCAGAAAATAACGATACCCGCCGCGAGCCTCAACACTCATTGGACCGCATACATCAGTATGTATTATTTCCAATAAGTCAGTTGCTCGCTCGATTGTTTCGAAGAACAGAGTCTTAGTTATCTTGCCCATGAGGCATGGTTCACAAGAATCAAGTGATTCATAATCAAGTGATTCCAAAAGCCCGTCAGCATGGAGTTTCTTCATGTGCTTTACACCAATATGACCTAAACAGCAGTGCCACAAATAAGTTGCACTATCATTATTAACTTTGCATCTTTTGGCTTCAATATTATTAATATGTGTATCACTATGATCGAGATTCAATAAACCATTCACCTTGGGTGTATGACCACAGAAGGTTTTATTCATGTAAACAGAATAACAATTATTCTTTGACTTAAATGAATAACCGTATTGCAATAAACATGATCCAATCATATTATGCTCAACTCTACACCAAATAACATTTATTTTAGGTTCAACACTAATCCCGAAGGTAAAGGGAGTGTGCGATGGTGATCTTATCAACCTTGGAATTACTTCCAACACACATCGTCACCTTGTCCTCAACTAGTCTTTGTTTATTTTGCAACTCCCGTTTCGAGTTACTACTTTTAGCAACTGAACAAGTATCAAATACCAAGGGGTTTGCTATAAACTCTAGTAAAGTACACATCAATAACATGTATATCAAATATACCTTTGTTCACTTTGCCATCCTTCTTATCCGCCAAGTATCTAGGGCAGTTCCACTTCCAGTGACCATTTCCTTTGCAGTAGAAGCACTTAGTTTCAGGCTTGGGTCTAGCTTTGGGCTTCTTTATGGGAGTGGCAACTTGCTTGCCATTATTCTTGAAGTTCCCTTTCTTTCCCTTGCCCTTTTACTTGAAACTAGTGGTCTTGTCAACCATCAACACTTGATGCTTTTCTTGATTTCTACCTTCGTCGATTTCAGCATCATGAAGAGCTTGGGAATCATTTCCATTATCCCTTGCATATTATAGTTTATCACGAAGTTCTAGTAACTTGGTGATAGTGACTAGAGAACTCTATCAATCACTATCTTATCTGGAAGATGAACTCCCACTTGATTCAAGTGATTGTAGTACTCAGACAATCTGAGCACATGCTCACTTGTTGAGCTATTCTCCTCCATCTTGTAGGCAAAGTACTTGTTAGAGGTCTCATACCTCTCGACTCGCGCATGAGTCTAAAATACCAATTTCAGCTCTTGGAACATCTTATATGCTCCGTGGCGTTCAAAACATTTTTGGCGTCCCGGTTCTAAGCCGTAAAGCATGGTGCACTAAACTATCAAGTAGTCATCATACCAAGCTTTGTAAAACGTTCATAACGTTTGTATCTACTCCTGCAATAGGTTTGTCACCTAGCGGTGCATCAAGGACATAATACTTCTGTGCAGCAATGAGGATAACCCTCAAATCACGGAGCTAGTCCGCATCATTGCTACTAACATCTTTCAACTTATTTTTCTCTAGGAACATACCAAAATAAACGGGGAGCTACATCGCAAGCTATTGATCTACAACATAGATATGCAAATACTATCAGGACTAAGTTCATGATAAATTAAAGTTCAATTAATCATATTACTTAAGAACTCCCACTTAGATAGACATCCCTCTAGTCATCTAAATGATCACGTGATCCAAATCAACTAAACCATGTTCGATCATCACGTGAGACGGAGTAGTTTTCAATGGTGAACATCACTATGTTGATCATATCTACTATATGATTCACGCTCGACCTTTTGGTCTCTAGTGTTCCGAGGCCATATCTACATATGCTAGGTTCATCAAGTTTAACCCGAGTATTCTGTGTGTGCAAACCTGGCTTGCACCCGTTGTATGTGAACATAGAGCTTATCACACCCGATCATCACGTGGTGTCTCGGCACGACGAACTTTGGCAACGGTGCATACTCAGGGAGAACACTTGTACCTTGAAATTTAGTGAGAGATCATCTTATAATGCTACCGTCAATCAAGTAGAATAAGATGCATAAAGGATAAACATCACATCCAATCAATATAAGTGATATGATATGGCCATCATCATCTTGTGCCTTTGATCTCCATCTCCAAAGCACCGTCATGATCACCATCGACACCGGCGCGATACCTTGATCTCCATCGTAGCATCGTTGTCGTCTCGCCAACTATTGCTTCTATGACTATCATTGTTGGTGTCAAAACCGGCGGATCTCGGGTAGGGGGTCCCGAACTGTGCGTCTAAGGCGGATGGTAACAGGAGGCAGGGGACACGATGTTTACCCAGGTTCGGGCCCTCTTGATGGAGGTAAAACCCTATGTCCTGCTTGATTGTTCTTGATGATATGAGTATTACAAGAGTATATCTACCCCGAGATCAGAGAGGCTAAACCCTAGAAGCTATCCTATGGTATGATTGTATGTTGTCCTACGGACTAAAACCCTCCGGTTTATATAGACACCGGAGGGGGCTAGGGTTACACAAGGTCGGTTACAAAAGAGGAGATATCCATATCCGTATTGCCAAGCTTGCCTTCCACGCCAAGTAGAGTCCCATCCGGACATGGGACGAAGTCTTCAATCTTGTATCTTCATAGTCCAACAGTCCGACCAAAGGATAGAGTCCGGCTGTCCGGAGACCCCCTAATCCAGGACTCCCTCAGTAGCCCCTGAACCAGGCTTCAATGACGATGAGTCCGGCGCACAGTGTTGTCTTCGGCATTGCAAGGCGGGTTCCTCCTCTAAATACACCATGGAAGAGTTTGAATGCAAGGATAATGTCCGACCCTGCAAAATAAGTTCCACATACCACCGTAGAGAGAATAATACTTCCAAAAATCTAATCTGCTGACACATTTTGATAGTATGACATCACTTCATGGCCGGTTATTATTCGAACCGCTTTTCTCAACCAGCTCCGCACATATCGCGAGGCGGTTTTCGTGATACGTCTTGTCAAAGCAGAGATCGTGTTCCCCTTATCACGGGATTCTCATCAATACGGACATGGGTAACCCAACCACACCATCAATTGCGATGCCTGGGGAATAAGCGGTTTTGCCAGGCAAGTGGGGAGACTCATCGCCTCCTCCTCCCTTATAAAGGGACAAAGATTTACTTTTTACACCCACACCTTCTTCCTTCTCGCTTACGCATTCCCGCACACTCGAGCTCTAGCGCCCAAGCTCGCGTTCTTCTTCTCAAACCACTCCAAGCATGTCTGGAGCAGGAGGCAAGTATATGGTTTCCTCCGTCACGGAGGAAAACATCAAAAAGTTACGGGAAGCCGGATACCTAGCTGCGAATATCGCGCACCGGCTGCCGAATGCAGGGTAGATCATCCCCATGCCCTAACCCCATGAGAGGGTAGTTTTTCTTACCCATTTCGTCCGCAGACTGGGATTTCCTCTCCACCCGTTTGTCCGCCGGCCCATGTTCTACTACGGGCTGGATTTTCATGATCTGGCCCCCAACTTCATCCTCAACATCTCGGTGTTTATCATCGTGTGCGAGGCCTTCCTCCGCATTAGGCCCCACTTCGGCCTATGGCTGAAAACCTTCAATGTCAAACCGAAGGTGGTGGGTGGCCAGCAAGCAGAGTGCGGAGGCGCCATGGTGGGAAAGATGCCTAATGTCACCTGGCTCGAGGGTACCTACGTGGATACCATAAAGGGGTGGCAATCGGGGTGGTTCTACATCACCGAGCCGCGTGACTCCAACTGGCTGGCGGCCCCCAAATTTTGATCCGGAATCCCCACGCGGCTCACCTCCTGGAAAAAGAAGGGCCTATCCTGGGGTTCTTCGGTAGAGTTGACCGGACTCCAGACCTGCATCCAGAACACGACGAACAAGAAAATTAAGCTCATCAACGTGGTCCAGGTTATGCTCTTCCGCCAGATCCTTTCGTGCCAACGATGGGCATTTGTTTTGTGGGAGTTTGACTCGGCCCAGCACCAGATGCTGCGAGAGCTCTACGACACAACGCACGAGGACGTCTGGAGGGTGCTGTTCAAGGGCGCTGAGATGCCTCCCTCCCTCACCGAGGACCGCAGACTCAGCGCAAAGCGCCGCGCCCATCCGGTAGGCTTTTATGTCTCTCAGGGTATTTATGTGCCCTGGTTTGGTTATGTGCTGGATGTAAGCTTTCATGTCATTAACAGGACTGGATAAAGACAGCGGAGCAGCTTGATTGCCTAGCCCCCCTGCCCGAAGATCCTGCAAACGCTCTTCTAACGAAGATGCTGACTCCGGCACCTTACGAGGTGCCGGAAAAGACGGCCAAGAAGATGGCCGCGGGGACCCGAAAGGGTCTACGGCGCAAGGTGGTTCTGTCGGACTCATCGTCCGATGAGTCCGACGCACACTCCTCCCACGGAAACGAGGAGGAGGAGAAAAGTCCCCCCCCCCAACCGGGGGAGACAAGAAAAGGAAGGCTGACCCATCCGGGGAGGCCGAAGGGTCCAAGAAGGGAAAGACCCTCCCTCTGGACTGTGCCACGACGGCCGCCTATAGAGGCGACGAGTGGCTACCCAAGGACAAGCCCCTGGCGAAGTCGTAAGTGTCCAGACACCATAGTACTTCATGGTATGTTTTATTGTACTACATTTGCTCATGTCTAACATGATTATGCAGTCCGGCCCAAGCTCATCTCGATGTACCCTCGTTGAGCGGCTCTTTGGGATCGTCGGATATGAACAGTGGTTCTCCTCCAACGGCTTCCACCCATCACCCCACGGACAACGCCGAGGTGGTGTCTCAAAAGGCACCGACCCAAGGGAAGGTGATCCTGGGGGCACCTCACGACGACCTCCCAGACCCTGAGTACCAAGGGAGTGAGGCTCCTACGGGCTTCGAGTTCGGGCCCCAGCCAGACACTGCGCCAGAACCTTCGATGGTTCCAGACTTTGGCAGGCGGTCCCCCATTAAGGGGGGCCAACCATCCGTACTGGTGTCCTCTGTCCAACCAGAGGCACCAGACAACTTGCTGGAAGCGCTTCACAGTGCTTCCATCAATGAAGAACACCGCACTATCATGAGTGCGGTGGTCAAGAAGGTTTAGTCCGCCAAAAACGGACTAACCGAAGTTTGCGCCAGCCTCCTAACAGGCTTTGAGGTAAGCATTCAAAATATAAAAATATTACCGCATAGGTAGTAGCCCCTGATGCTCTGTTTGGCATTCGCGAAGAAAAGCCGAATAGAGTATCAAATGATAACTTAGGAGTCTAATTAGAGTATGTCTATGTGTATGTGCAGGCTTCCCTGCTGGCCGCTGCCGCACGTACTGTGGAGGTCTCTGCACTGAAGCAGGCCCTGAAGCGGTCCGAGGACGAGCTCGGCCTTACCAAGGGGCAGCTCGAAGAGAGCAAAGGTAAGATATACCCCAGTTTATATAGTTAAAAAGAAGTTCAGTGTAAAGTAATAGGATCATCATGAATTTGTCAGGGGCCACGACCTAGGTGGAGACCCTGAGGAAGGCGTTGTCCGTGGCCGAAGACAAAGCGGCCAAAGAACACATTGAACGGGAGAAACAAGAAGCCCGGGTGGGTGAGGTGCAGCAAGAGCTCGAGGCTCTCGCCAAAAAGCACGAGTCCTTGGAGCTTGACTACAAGACGCGAGAGTCCGAGCTCGCGCAGGTGCTTGAAAGCGTCCGGAGCGCCAAGGCCGAAGCCCACAAGGCCCTCCAGGAGATTGATGCGGCGAAGAAGATAGTAGTGATGAAGCTATGTACCTAGGGTAGGGTCATGGATCTGTTCAAGATACCCTCCCCAAGGACATCCCTAAAGGTACCAGGAACATTCGAAGACAAATCATCATCCACTCGACCATGAAGTTATGTTCCACTCGACAATCCTGAAGACACTCGACCGTGTAGATAATCACTCGACTACCAGAAGGTCTAGAGCCTCTCCACTCTGCAATGGTCGGGAATTAAGTCATACCTTTAATGGCCATTATGTATCTTCATTGCAGGCGTTACCAGTAACGTCTCCATCTTTATGTACGTTAAACCCCCTGTGACGTGGGCTGGCTGGGGTCCTGGCGCACTCTATATAAGCCACCCCCTCCACAGGCACAAGGGTTCACACTTTCTGTAACACACACGCATATAATCCAGTCGACCGCCTCCGGGCTCTGAGACGTAGGGCTGTTACTTCCTCCGAGAAGGGCCTGAACTCGTAAAACTCCCGTGTACAACTCCTCCATAGCTAAGATCATGCCTCTACATTCCTACCCCCCATTCTACTGTCAGACTTAGAACCACGACAGTTGGCGCCCACCATGGGGCAGGTGTCTTATAGACTTGTTGGAGAAGTTGCGATTTTTTTCTGATCCTCATCAACATGGTTTCAGGCGGAGGTTTGGCCAAGGGCCACGAGATCCGTCTCGGTGCGCTCGTATTCATCGCCGACGACTCCGCTTGGCTCCAGGAAGCGACCACTCGACGTCGAGGCACTCCCCGTCCGCGAGGCAATGCACTTTCACGCGTGCGTCTGTGGCGTCCTCCTTCGGCAGCCATTGACTCAGTATCGGTCGGCTCCCGTGCCGACCTCCCTCCCCGCAGCCCACCGAGGGAAAAGTTCCGGTCGGTCGAGGCTTCAGCGGTGGGTGAGGCATGCGGTGGCTCGCCAATCGGCCACCCCCCAGGTCGCGGCAATCGAGCCCGACGAAACTCTCTACGGCTTGTTCGACCTATCGACTGGCTCCGTAGAGACTACATCCAAGTGTGACAGTAGCGACCCCGCGGCAGAAGTTTTGATGGTCAATGGACCACGTAGTCCTCCTGGCTTTACCCATGAGGACGGAGGCGATGGTGGCGACGATCTGTCGCGTGTCCATGAAGAGTACCGACCCGAACCCCTCTCTTCATAGAGGACGGAGGAACTTCACCGCCGGAACATGGATGCACTCCACACTCTTATCATTGGAGAAACCCCTGAGGCTCAGGCCTTGGAGGTGGCGCGCCTAGCCAACTTGGCTGAGCGCACTCGACTGGAGAACCTCCAGCGCGCACGCTGACGAGCATGCTCGGCAGTGTATCCCCGAGTCCAGTCGACGCCAACTTTTTCTGCCTCCGACTCAGCTATACCGAACCCCGATCCAGAATCTCGCAGCTACGGCCCGAATAGTGGAGTCAATCCAACCTTTCCAGTCAGAAGCTGGTCGAGGTCTGGTGTAGATCCGGGCCTTGATCCGAGCGGTGGGAGAGCAGAATACAGCAGTATCTCAGTCGTGGAATAGGATCCATAGCAGATCCGTGGTGGCAGACACTGTCCAGTCGGCTCACAATACGAGATCGCCCCTGAGGCGTGGAGGACGTGGAGACCGGCGAGACCAGTACAGAAGCCGCGAGCAGTATGATCACCGACTCGATCACGACGATCATCGTAGAGTGCCCACACCTCCCCCAAGGAGTGGATCGTACGTGCCTCGGCAACAGGATGACAGACGCCCTCACAGTGGTGGGCGAAGGATTCTAGTTGACCCCAGGTGTCGGTGTCAAAACCGGTGGATCTCGGGTAGGGGGTCCCGAACTGTGCGTCTAGGCCGGATGGTAACAGGAGGCAGGGAACACGATGTTTTACCCAGGTTCGGGCCCTCTTAATGGAGGTAAAACCCTATGTCCTGCTTGATTAATATTGATGATATGGGTAGTACAAGAGTAGGTCTACCACGAGGTCAGAGAGGCTAAACCCTAGAAGCTAGCCTATGGTATGATTGTTGTTCGTCCTATGGACTAAAACCCTCCAGTTTATATAGACACTGGAGAGGGCAAGGGTTACACAGAGTCGGTTACAATGGGAGGATATCTACATATCCGTATTGCCAAGCTTGCCTTCCACGGCAAGGAAAGTCCCATCCGGACATGGGACGAAGTCTTCAATCTTGTATCTTCATAGTCCAAGAGTCCGGCCAAAGGTTATAGTCTGGCTATCCGGACACCCCCTAATCCAGGACTCCCTCAGTAGCCCCTGAACCAGGCTTCAATGATGACGAGTCCGGCGCGCAGATTGTCTTTGGCATTGCAAGGCGGGTTCCTCCTCCAAATACTTCATAGAAGATTTTGAACACAAGGATAGTGTCCGGCTCTGCAAAATGAGTTCCACATACTGTCGTAGAGAGAATAACATTTACACAAATCTTAATTTGTTGACACGTTTTGGCAACATGACATTATGCCATGGCCCGGTGCTTATTCGAACTGTTTTTCTTCAACCAGCTCCACACATAATGCGAGGCGGTTTCTTGACACGTCTTGTCAAAGCAGAGACTGTGTTCCCCCAATTATGGGATTCTCATTAACACGGTCGTGGGTAACCCAACCGTGTCTAGGACTCCTAGATTATAGGCAAGTCCCAAACGGCTACGGAGAGGACGCTTGATATTCGCCCTCTTTATAAAGGGACAAGGCTTTTACTTTTTTTCCTTCCCGTGTTCAATCGAATCATTCCCCCGCCTCGAGTTCTAACACCCAAAGCCCAGGTCAGGTGCTCCGGATCTTCAATCATGTCCAAGTCTAGTCTTCAAGGCCGATGGATGCCCTCCTCCATTACGGAAGAAGACATCAAGAAGTTGAGGGAGGCCAGATACCTGACCGCCGAGGTTTCGCATCGGCTGCCTGCCCGAGGGCAGGTCGTCCCTACTCCTGAACCCAACGAAGACGTCGTGTTCATCTCCCACTTCCTCTGAGGACTAGGCCTCACTCTGGATCCCTTCATCAGGGGTTTGATGTTCTATTACGGGCTAGATTTTCACGATCTAGCTCCAGACTCCTTTCTCCACATCTCGACATTTATTGTCGTGTGTGAGGCCTTCCTTCGCATTACCCCTCACTTCGGCCTGTGGATCAAGACCTTTGAAGTGAAGCCGAAGATGATCGAGGGGCAACATGCAGCGTGCGGAGGCGCGTCAATAAGCAAGATGGCAGGAGCTTCGTGGCCGAAAGGTTCCTTTCCAGAGGTCCGGATTATGGCAACGGGAGTGGTTTTACATCATAGCTCCCAGAAGTTCCAGGTGGGCGGCTGCCCCCGCTTTTCGCTCGGGCCCCCCACCATAACTGATGTCATGGATTAGCAGAGGACTGGGCTTGGGTCCAGCCAAGGACGTGCCTATACTGCAAAGCCGCATTCAAGATCTCTTCGAGGGAGATTTTAATTTGGTTGTGGTAGTGCAAGTTATGCTGGTTCGTCGAGTCCAACCCTGCAAACGACGGCCCCTCCGCATGTGGGAGTTCAACCCAGAAGGGTCGCATACTATTCAGAATTTCCTCGGCCTGACGCATGAGGAGATGTACAAATCATTCTTCGGACCCCAAATAGAGTGTCCGGATACTACCGAGGACATGGGCCTGAGCAGCAACCGTACCGCCGACCAAGTAAGTAATCCTTTAGCCGAACACACCATCTCTTATTTACCACGACATCATTCTGAGAAATCGCTCTTTGACCAGGAATGGATAACAAAGGCGAAGATGATTCGATGTTCGGCCCCCTTCCTGAGGCTTTGGAAAATCTGGTACTGGAAAAGATGCTCGAGCTAGCACCTTGCCCGGAGCCCTCAAAGGAAGACAAATGGGGGAATCATGAGGGCGAAAGCGTGCCTCCATCGCTACCTATTCCGACCGAGGGAACGAGCACCTCCGTGAGGGAGGATAACCGAGGGGAGGAATCGGACATTCTCTCACCCCGGGGAAGGAAGAGGACTACCTCTGAAGATCCAGAAACCAAGGTTTCCAAGCGGGAGAAGAAATCTCCACCAGAGGGTCCTACCTTGGAGGGTGCTCTTGCCGCACAAAGTCCACGCGGGGATCAGCCCTCCAACAAGCTGTAAGTAATCAAAAAGTACTTTAATAGTGGAGACATACTACCTTACCTCTGAGGAGAATAACCGAAGTATTTATTGCAGTTCGGATCTTAGCCCTTCTCAGCAGAGCTCATCTTCGGGGGATCTTCTTCCGGAGATGATGGAGAGCGAAAAGCCTCCCCCGGACTCCTCCGCTCAAGAAGCGGGCGACCTTGAAGTGTCGTCACGGAGGGCCTCTCCGGATCCAGCGAGGCCATAAGATAATCCTATAGTCACCTGAAGTTCCCAGCGTTCGGCTCTCGAAGAGAGCAAACAGAAGAGTCTGACACCGTCTAGTATGAGGTCGGACGTACTGAGAGAGCTGTTGGAGCGAACGGCCATCTCAGAAGAACACCGTACATTGATGGGTACGGTGATGGAAAGGATCTCATCCTCCGAAAGCGGGTTGCATGATGCCTTTATGAGTCTACTAACGGGCTTTGAGGTACGTAAAATGATATACATTTGTGATGGTACCATACATTTTTAGGTGTGCCCTGTGTAGATAGTAGCCCCTGAGACTCTGGTTGTCGCTGAAAATGACGGCAAACAGAGGATCGTAGTCCCAGGTAATAACCATACCGCTTTGATGTGCAGGTAGCGGGAGCTCCGGTGGCTAGCCGGACTCATGAATTTGCCGGACTGAAGCGGCAACTGGATGCGGAGGATGCTGGCATCGAGCTTGTTAATAAGAGGCTTGATGAGGCACAGGGTAAGTGTTATTTTCTGGTGAATGCCACATAGTAAGAGCAGCATGATGTCAGTATCTTTAATATGTTGTGACTGCAGATGGAGTTGCCACCCTGGAAACCTTGCGGGCGGAACTTTCCCGAGCCAAGAAACAAGCAAGGATTAGTAATGCGGCTGCTTTGAAGGTGGCCGAAGAGTTGAAAGCCGAGAAGGCCGCACATTGCGAGAGCAAAGAGAAGATGGCCAAGATGGCCATAGAATTAAAAGACACTGCCGACCGTTGCCGGTTCCTTGAAAAAGAAAACCTAGCAAAGGCAACGGACCTTGAAAAGGCCACGATGGCGGACAAAGACACCCGCTCTGCTATGAGAGCGAAGAAGGAGGAGCTGCGGGAAGCCGGGGATATTGCGGCTGGGAAGCCCTTCATGCTACGGAGGAAGTTCGGAGATCCATGGTATGCCCCTCTGGATCGGCTGTGGAGTTCGGCAGATGCATATATGGACTTGGCGGCGAGCGCTGCCGATGCGGCCAAATACTTCCAAGGTCAAACAGATCGTGAAGTGGACAAGCTGTTCTAGTCGCAATTCAACGTTCCAAAGCGTCCGCTTCCATTGACTGATCAGCTAGCCGAATGGGCCGAACTAAATAGGTTGTCCGGACTCGCCATAAGGTCTGTCGTGGATCAGCTAGGGCCGGAAAAGCCAAAGCCGAACAACTATTTCAGCTTAGTGCAGCAGTTCCTTGGTGCGGTGCCGCGCATTAATGCGATGAAGAGGTCGGCGTGCATAGTAGGCTCGCGGATGGCCATTTCCCGTGTTAAAGCATACTGGGCGGAGATGGACGCTACCACTGTTGTGGCGCAGGGTTCGACCATAGGCCGAGTGGCTGCCGAGCACTATTTTGAAGAGGTTCTCGAGGGTGCTCGTTTGATAGAGGCCCAATGCTCGAAGAATATTATGTTTGAGTGACATGTATTACCATTGTAAACACAATGTTTTTATGAAATTTATTAAGGCCGTGTTTATACTTTTTCCTGAAAGTAATATGATGCCTCATGTGCGGCCGTTATTGTATACATGTGTATAACCTGAAAGATTGCAGTCGTCGGCTTTAGCCCCCACGCATATAATGCGGAGGTGTTCATAGAAGACGCGTGTTCACACTTAACCCAACGTCTTGGTCCTATTAAGGAGGTGATAGCGCAGCGAACGAGGCAACCGGACTATAATGCTTTAACACTTTCACTTAGCCATAGGAGTTTGATAGTGGGGCTACTAGATAGCCCCTGGTGGCTCCGCACTCTCCCGATCTCGGGGTGCGTACATGCCTGGACGGAAAACGGCCCTTCGTTAAGGCGGAGGAATTCTCACATTTCGATATGTCATCGAGTGGTTGACCAGTCTCACGCTATATCATGACAGTCAGTTTTCGGCTTTCTCTACTGAGGTGCTCGTCCGGATGAACCAGGGCACAATCGCAGTAGTTCTCCTGGTCCTGCCTTAGCCGATAAAGCGGAATGTAAGGCACCAAAACACAGGAGCCGGGCAAACCCAACATTTGACCAAAGACAATGATTTGGAGCTGATGCATATAAGGCCAAACTTGTGACGCCGAACACTCCCTAAGGTATTCGGTCTTTATGGTATAAACCGGGCCTAAATAGTGCCCTTTGTAAGAAGCCCCTTGTGTCCAGGTACGTGCATTATTCTGACGTGGCCACATGCCAAGACGTCAGCATCCTTCTCAATTGTGCTAAGAATTCTAGGGATGTGTATCAACAAGAGAGAGTAAAAAAAGTTTACGCAGGGTCTTAATCTAAAAAGAATCCTTGGAGTGGGTCCCTGCTGCACGTCTGCGCCTGTGTCTCCGTTGTGCCGTATCCTGGACGGGTGTAGCACGATGGTCATCTGTAAAAGAGAGGAACTTAGGTGAAAAAGTTGTCATGCAAAAAGGTGGTTTTTTAAAGAAACCATGTATAAAAATGAGTAAAAAATTGCCACTTGTCTGCGTGCGTTGAGCCCCTTGTATTTGTAATAGGGGTGTGGCCCTCAATCCGGTATGAATTACATATAGCTGCGCCGGACTCGTCTAACCGTGTCCGTGGTCTTGACGACCTATCGAATGCTTTAGTTGGTGAGGCTGTTTTTAGTGTGCGGCTGCTAAGGCAATCGCATTCTTCTCGGCGCGCAAAGATCGCTCAATATTTCCGTTCACTGTAATGATGCCACGTGGACCGGGCATCTTGAGCGTGACGGAAGCGTAATGCGGTATTGCATTAAAGCAAGCAAAAGCTTCGCGTCCAAGTAGTGCTTGATAACCACTTTGGAACGGAGCAATGTGGAAGGTTAAATGTTTGCTACGGAAGTTATCGGGGAAGCCGAATATAACTTTTAGTAGCAGCGAGCCCGTGCAGTGAGCCCCTGGGCCTGGCATTACTCCTTTAAAGGTAGTGTTGCTATGGCGGATTTTCGTTGGGTCTATCCCCATTTCGCGGATTGTATCCTGGTATATCAGGTTTAAACTGCTGCCACCGTCCATCAGGACTCGTGTAAAGTGGTATCCGTTAATTATTGGGTCTAATACCAGGGCAGCCCATCCTGCACGCCGGATACTTGCTGAGTAATCACGATGGTCGAAAGTGATAGTTTGAGACGACCAGTGGTAGGACTTCGCTGTGATAGGCCCTTGGGCATGTCTCTCTGGGAGTGCCGCTTTGCTTCGCTTGATCACGTGTAACACGTTAACTGTTTTGACTTCTGGTGGAAACTTCTTTTGTTCCCCAGTGTCTTGCTTGAGAGGCTCATCCTCGTCTTCGCTTGGTGTATCCTCCCCCTTGTGTACGGCGTTGAGCTTGCCAGACTGCTTGAAGACCCAACATTCTCTGTGGGTATGATTAACGGGTTTACCAGGGGTGCTATGGATCTGACATACTTGGTCCAGAATTTTGCTTAGGCTGGACAGTTCGTCTCTGGCGCCTTTAGAGGGCGGCTTTTGCTGACTTGGCCGAGAGCTTTTGAATCCGGCGTTTACTGCCGTGCTCTTCGTGTTGTCTTCTTTATTCCGGTGTTTGTTATTGTCGTTGCGCCGTGATTTCCTATTTCCATCTCTAGCTTCGGATGTACTGGGGTCGCTGGTGCTGCATCTAGCTAGCCAGCTATCCTCACCCGCGCAAAAGCGGGTCATGAGGTTTGTTAATGCTGCCATTGTTCTTGGCTTTTCTTGGCCGAGGTGTCTGGCAAGCCATTCATCACGGACGCTATGCTTAAAAGCTGTCAAGGCTTCGGCGTCCAGACAGTCGACTATTTGGTTCTTTTTAGTAAGAAACCTATTCCAAAGCTTTCGGGCTGACTCTCCGGGCTGTTGAGTTATATGACTCAAATCGTCTGCGTCCGGAGGTCGGACATAAGTCCCTTGAAAATTTGCCCGAAAAACGTCTTCGAGCTCTTCCTAGCTTCCAATGGAGTTTTCGGGGAGGCTTTTAAGCCAGTGCCGAGCTGGCCCTTTGAGTTTGAGTGGTAAGTATTTAATGGCGTGGAGATCGTCTCCTCGAGCCATATGGATGTGGAGGATATAGTCCTCAATCCAGACCCCAGGGTCTATTGTTCCGTCGTATGCCTCTATGTTTATGGGTTTGAATCCCTCTCGAAATTCATGGTCCAGCACCTCATCGGTGAAACATAGGGGGTGTGCGGCGCCCCTGTATCTGGGCGTGTCATGGTGTTCGGATGTTTGGTGTGTTGCATCATGTGCTGGAGTGCGCTTGCACGGTCCATAGATGGATCTAGTTGCTCCGTCCTTTTGATGCAAGCACTTGCATGGATCGCGTATTGGCTTCTGTGCGGCGTTGCTTGCCGCTCCATGTTGGCCGTGAGGTCGTCTATTCGGCCGGGTGGCCATTTTAATTTTTGGTTGCAGGGGATCTAAGGCCTCCTCATCGAATTCAGGTAGCAACTTCCGCTTCGGGTAGCTCTTGGTGAGGCGATTACCGCCATACTTTGCTACTGTGTTGAGTACTTTACTCCATCTGATTTGGAGTGTCTTGCGCCGCCTTGAGCCTTTGCTTCTACCTTTTTAGACTCCTCGCGGTGGCAACAAGCCTTTGATGGGCATTTTGTTGCTCTGGGCGTCTGTCCGGTGTTATGTCCTCCGGACTATTATCCTTGACAGAGTTGGTTTGTTCGGTTTGATTCTCCGCGTTGCCGTGGTCCGGCAGTGGTTCGCCCTGCTCTAACACTGGGTCTATATGATCGTTATTTCTGTCAAGGCGGGATTTTGGGCGGCGCTTATGTCGCTGCTTTGACTGCTTCTCGAGGGGACAGCCCTTTGTTGCGTCCTTCCGTTCCTCGTCATCGTTTTCCTTTGGTGTATCCACCATGTATACGTCATGTGATGAGGTGGACGTCTAGTGCCCTATGGGCACTGGTTCCTCTTTGTCTCCCGCATCGTCGTCCATACCGTCGATGTTTTCGGAGTCGAAGCCGAGCATGTCGGTTAAGTCATCGGCAGTGGCTACTAAGTGGGTGGTGGGTGGGTCGCGAATTTCTTCGTCGTCTGCATCCCATTCCTGCCGGACATAGTTCGAACAGGATCCTCCTGATAAGGAGAGAGACCTTAACGAGTTCAGCATGTCGCCAAAGGGCGAGTGCTGAAAAATATCCACGGAGGTAAATTCCATGATCGGCGCCCAATCAGATTCGATAGGAACGGGCGCAGGCGGTCCGGAGTCCGTGGCCGGAGAAGGACCCGACAGTTTAACAACACGGCTCTCGTGCAAGGTAAGGTCAATGTTCGGCTCGATCGCCGCTAAGGGTAAGGCCTCCGTGGCGGGGTCCATCCTCCCATCCGCGGAAGGCACAACTGGCTCCGAATTGAGGGTCGAAGCGGCTGCCGACGCGATCTCGTTAACACTGTCCGATGGGAGAGCTAAGTAATACTCATCGTGACCGCGTGACGCACAAGGCAGAGGCTCAAATCCGTCGAAGATCAAGTCTCCACGGATATCGGCCGTGTGATTTAAGCTTCCAAACCTGACCTGGTGGCCAGGGGCGTAAGTTTCAATCTGCTCCAGATGGCCAAGCGAATTGGCCCGCAGTGCAAAGCCGCCGAATACGAAGATCTGTCCGGGGAGAAAAGTCTCACCCTGGACTGCATCACTATCGATGATGGTAGGAGCCATCAAGCCTAACGGCGACAACACAGAGGAACTCTCAATGAAAGCACCAATGTTGGTGTCAAAACCGGCGGATCTTGGGTAGGGGTCCCGAACTGTGCGTCTAGGACGGATGGTAACAGGAGGCAGGGAACATGATGTTTTACCCAGGTTCGAGGCCCTCTTGATGGAGGTAAAACCCTACGTCCTGCTTGATTAATATTGATGATATGGGTAGTACAAGAGTAGATCTACCACGAGATCAGAGAGGCTAAACCCTAGAAGCTAGCCTATGGTATGATTGTTGTTCGTCCTATGGACTAAAACCCTCCGGTTTATATAGACACCGGAGAGGGCTAGGGTTACACAGAGTCGGTTACAATGGGAGGAGATCTACATATCCGTATTACCAAGCTTGCCTTCCACGCCAAGGAAAGTCCCATCCGGACACGGGACGAAGTCTTCAATCTTGTATCTTCATAGTCCAAGAGTCCGGCCAAAGGTTATAGTCTGGCTATCCGGACACCCCCTAATCCAGGACTCCCTCACCAAGGAACCGGGCTTTGACGCGAGATCTATTCTCGTTCAGGGTCTGGTCAACAGAAATAGAGCTCACAGAGAAGGTCCCGACAGAGATTTTCCAACCAGCAGCAGAGTGCATGTCTCAGGTCCAGAGTGCTTCAGCAGAGCCATCAGGGGTGCGGTGATTCCTCCCAACTTCAGGTTGGCGACTGGAGTCAGTAAGTTTACTGGAGATTCCAAGCCTGATACTTGGCTTGAAGATTACCGAGTGGCTGTTCAGATCGGTGGTGGCAATGATGAGGTGGCCATGAAACACCTTCTTTTGATGTTGGAGGGCTCAGCCAGAGCATGGCTGAATCAGTTAGCGCTTGGTAGCATTTATACTTGGGAAGATCTTGCTCGAGTATTTGTCAGAACATTTGAAGGTACTTGCAAACGGCCGGCAGGGCTGACAGAATTACAATGTTGCGTTCGGAAACCGAATGAAACTTTGAGAGATTATATCCAGAGATGGATCACATTGCACCACACGGTGGAGAATGTGTCTGATCATCAGGCAATTTATGCCTTTAAAGAAGGTAGTCAAATATCGGGAGTTGAATCTAAAATCCGGTCGGATAGGAGATATGACTCTGACTCGGATGATGGAAATTGCCACCAAGTACGCCAACGGTGAAGAAGAAGACCGACTCCAGAGTGGCAAGCACAAAACAGTCGCCCATGAAACCGGAGGAGGAAACTCTAGTCGGAAGTAGAAGCGCAAAGCTGAGCCAGCCGCTCCTGGTGAAGCCTTAGCCCTGACTCAAGGAAAGTTCAGGGGGAAGCACAAAGGGCCGTGGAACCCCAAGAAAGTAAAAGATCAAGATGGAAATGATGTACTGGATTTACCATGCCACATCCACACCAAAAAAGATGAAGAAGGTAATTTCATTTACCCGAAGCATACCACTCGACAGTGTCGACTCCTAATCCAGCAATTCCGAGAGAAACAACCCAAGGAGAAGGAGAAAGAAGCAGACAAGGTTGAGGACGAGGAAGAGGATGGTGATGGTTATCCCCACGTGAATTCCACTCTGATGATTTTCGCTGACGTTGAGAGTAAGAATCGACTGAAAGTCATCAACTGAGAAGTGAACATGGTTGCTCCAGTGACACCCAGTTATTTGAAGTGGTCCCAGACTGCCATTACATTCGACCAGTACAATCACCCAGCGCACATAGCCACCCCTGGGAGGCAAGCGTTGGTGGTCGACCCAGTAGTCGAAGCCACCCAATTGACTAAGGTTCTGATGGATGGTGGCAGTGGCCTGAATATACTGTATGCAGAGACGTTGAAAGGAATGGGCATTCCGATGTCCAGACTCAGTGAAAGCAATATGAGTTTCCATGGAGTCATTCCCGGCAAGAAGGCTGCATCACTCGGTCAGATCGCTCTCGATGTAGTGTTCGGTGACTCCAAGAATTACCGCAAAGAAAAGTTGACATTTGAAGTTGTGGATTTCCAGAGTGCCTATCATGCTATTCTGGGCAGGCCAGCTTATGCATGTTTTATGGCTCGACCATGTTACGTGTACCTCAAATTGAAGATGCCTGGCCCCAAAGGGGTGATCACTATCACTGGTAGTCGGAAGAAGGCGGAAGAGTGCTTCCAGAAGGGCTCAAAGATCACCGATGCATAGATGGCCGTAGTGGAATTGCAGGAATATCAAAAAAATGCAGATCCGAGTGATTTATTGCGAGCCAAGAAGCCTACCACAGATTTAGGATTCCAGTCGTCTGGCGAAACAAAGTTGACTCACATTCACCCGACGGATCCCAATGCTGCTCCGACTCACATTTCAACAACACTCGACTCCAAATAGGAAGAAGCGCTCATCCAGTTCCTCCGTGAGAACTAGGACATCTTTGCATGGAAACCTTCGGACATGCCAGGTGTTCCCAGGGGACTGGCTGAGCATCATTTGCGAGTCGACCCAAAAGTGAAACCAGTCAAAGAACATCTTCGACGGTCCGCCATACAGAAGAGGAAGGCAATCGGTGAAGAGGTGGCTCGGCTTCTGGCAGCTGAGTTTATCCATGAGATTTACCACTCCGAGTGGTTAGCTAATGTTTTCATGGTCCCAAAGAAGGACGACTCACTTCGCATGTGCATCGACTTCAAACATATCAATCGGGCCTGCCCGAAAGATCACTTTCCTCTCCCTTGCATTGACTAAATAGTCGACTCGACTGCGGGGTGTGAGCGTTTGTCCTTTTTGGACGCTTATTCCGGGTACCACCAGATCCGTCTGTACGGACCCGACAAGATAAAAAAAACTTTCATCACCCCATTTGGGTGCTTCTGTTATGTCACTATGCCATTCGGTTTGAAGAACGCTAGAGCCACATTCATGCGGATGATTCAGAAGTGCTTGCTCACTCGGATCAGTCGAAATGTGGAAGCATACATGGATGACATTGTGGTCAAGTCACATAAAGGTTCTGACCTACTGGCTGACCTTGCTGAAACCTTTGCCAACCTCAGAAGGTATGATATCAAGCTTAATCCATCAAAGTGCACGTTTGGAGTACCAGGCGGAAAATTACTCGGTTTTCTCGTTTCCGAACGAGGGATCGACACTAACCCAGAGAAAGTGGGTGCCATACTCTGGATGAAATGCCCTGTGCGTGTGCACGATGTCCAGAAGCTTACTGGTTGTCTGGCCGCCCTAAGTCGATTCATTTCTCACCTCGGTGAAAAGGCACTGCCTCTTTACCGACTGATGAACAAGTCAGATAAGTTCGAGTGGACTCCCGAAGCTGATGCAGCATTTGCAGAGCTTAAAGCCCTGCTTTCCACCCAGCCGGTGCTTGCTGCTCCAATCAGCAAAGAGCCTTAACTGCTTTACATTGCAGCCACTGGACAAGTCGCCAGTACAGTAGTTACGGTCGAGCGGGAAGAAGAAGGAAAAACCTACAAAGTTCAGCGCCCAGTATACTATGTCTCTAAAGTTTTGAATCCATCAAAGCAAAGATATCCACATTATCAGAAGCTTGTTTATGGGATTTATATGACCACGAAGAAGGTTGCACATTACTTCTCTGATCACTCCATTACAGTCGTCAACGACGCTCCATTATCAGAGATTTTGAACAATAGAGATGCAACTAGTCGAGTGGCAAAGTGGGAGATTGAACTCCTTCCCTTGGATATCAAGTTCGAGGCAAAGAAAGCTATCAAGTCCCAAGCAATAGCAGATTTCCTCGCTAAGTGGATTGAACAACAACTGCCGACTCAAGTTCACTCGGAGCACTGGACCATGTTCTTTGATGGTTCCAAGATACTGAATGGTTCCGGCGCTGGGGTGGTACTGGTATCCCCCCGAGGAGACAAGCTCAGATATGTCCTCCAGATTCACTTTGATTCCTCCAATAATGAAGCAGAATATGAAGCACTCTTGTATGGGTTGTGTATGGCCATTTCACTCGGCGTCCGTCGCCTCATGGTCTATGGCGACTCAGATTTAGTAGTCAATCAAGTGATGAAGGAGTGGGACGTCAGAAGCCCAACTATGGCTGGTTACTGCAACACGGTGAGGAGGTTGGAAAAGAAGTTTGAGGGGTTAGAGCTCCATCATGTACCCCGACTAAAAAATCAAGCAGCAGATGATTTAGCAAAGATAGGCTCCAAGAGAGAAGCTATTCCCAGCAACGTGTTCCTGGAGCACATTCATGCACCTTCGGTTCAAGAAGATCCCTTCGCCGAAGAGCCCCCGCAGCCTAGGAGTGCCACAGATATGACTGAAGTCGAGGTTCCAGCTGTGGTTGACTTAATCATGGAGTTGTTGTTCATCACCCTCGACTGGACAGTGCCATACATTGCATATATCCTTAGGAAAGAGCTCCCAGAGGATGAAGAAGAGGCTCGGCAGATCGTCCGTCGATCCAAGGCCTTTACTGTAATAAGGGGTCAATTGTTCAGACAAAGTGCAACTAGGGTTAGCCAGAAATGCATAACACCAGAAGAAGGTCGAGTGATCCTCCACGACATCCATTCGGGGACCTGTGGCCACCATGCATCCTCTCGGACCATTGTGGCTAAAGCATACCGAGCTGGATTTTATTGGCCACGAGCAAATGAAATGGCGAAAGATATAGTCGACAGATGTGAAGGCTGCCAGTTCTACTCCAATATGTCACACAAACCCGCGTCAGCCTTGAAGACCACCCCACTCGTCTGGCCCTTTGCTGTTTGGGGATTGGACATGGTTGGGCCACTGAGGACTGGTAGGAGCGGCTTCACTCATGTGCTCATAGCAGTCGACAAGTTTACCAAATGGATCGAAGCCAAGCCTATTAAGAATCTTGAAGCTAGTACTACTACCAGTTTCATCAGAGAGTTGATTTTCAGATATGGGGTTCCGCACAGCATCATCACTAACAACGGATCGAACTTTGATTCCGATGAGTTCAGAACCTTCTGCGCCTCACAAGGCACACGAGTCGACTATGCTTCAGTCGCCCATCCCCAGTCGAATGGACAAGCAGAAAGAGCAAATGGCCTGATTCTCAAAGGACTGAAACCCCGACTGATGCGAGATCTCAAGCACGCAGCGGGCGCCTGGGTTGATGAACTTCCATCAGTTCTCTGGGGATTGAGGACAACTCCTAACCGGTCGACTGGTCGAACTCCATTTTTCTTGGTCTATGGAGCTGAAGCTGTTCTCCCGAGCTACTTGCTTCATAATGCACCACGAGTTGAGCTTTTCTCTGAAGATGAAGCAGAACAAGCTCGGTAAGACGCAGTCGACCTCCTAGAGGAGGAAAGAGAGATGGCCCTGATCCGGTCGACCATTTATCAACAAGACTTGCGTCGATTCCATGCTAGACACGTGAAAGGTCGATCCTTTCAAGAGGGAGACTTGGTTCTTCGAGTGGATCAGCAGAAACCACACAAGCTCGCCCCAGCTTGGGAAGGTCCCTTCATTGTCACCAGAGTGCTCCACAATGGAGCATACCACCTTTACAATGTCGAGCATAAGAAGGACGAGCCGCGGGCTTGGAACGCGGAGCTGCTCCGCCCCTTTTATACTTAAGCACTCGTTCGAATAAAATGTAATAAGAAATATCTTTGTAATTTGTTCATCAAAGACAAGATCTTTACGATCTTCTTGTACGATTGTTGTTGTTTTTATTTACCTCTGAAATCCCCCAGTGGGTGGGCTTAGCCGCGAATCCGTTTCGCCTAAGTTCGAAAGAAAATCCTACCGAGTGATGAGCAAGCCTCTCACTCGGGGGCTTAGCTGCGAGTCCAGTACTCGCCTAAGTTTGTAAAATCCTACCGAGTGATGAGCAATCCTCCCACTCGGGGGCTTAGCTGCAGTCCAGTACTCGCCTAAGTTTGTAAAATCCTACCGAGTGGTGAGCAATCCTCTCACTCGAGGGCTTAGCTGCAGTCCAGTACTCGCCTAAGTTTGTAAAATCCTACTGAGTAGTGAGCAAGCCTCTCACTCGGGGGCTTAGCTACAGTCCAGTACTCGCCTAAGTTTATAAAATCCTACCGAGTGGTGAGCAATCCTCCCACTCGGGGGCTTAGCTGCAGTCTAGTACTCGCCTAAGTTTGTAAAAAACCTACCGAGTGGTGAGCGATCCTCCAACTCGGGGGCTTAGCTGCAGTCCAGTACTCGCCTAAGTTTGTAAAAAACCTACCGAATGGTGAGCGATCCTCCCACTCGGGGGCTTAGCTGCAGTCCAGTCAACTGCAATCCTTTCCCTAAGAGTTGCGCCACAAGAACAACGTATGCTCCATCCCTACCCGCAAGGACGACGAGGTGCAGGTCGACTGCGGCCCTCTTCTCCGTGCTACGCCACAAATACAATGTGCACTCCACCCTTGTCTGCAAGGACGACGAGGTGCAGGTCAACTGCAACCGTCTTCTTCGAGCTATGCCACAAATACAACATGCGCTTCGTCCTTGTCCGCAAGGACGATGAGGCGCAGGTTGACTGCAACCTTCTCCTTCGAGCTACGCCACAAATACAACATGCGTTTCATCCTTGTCCGCAAAGACGACAAGGCATAGTTCGATTGAAGTCTCCGTTTCAAGGCTGCATCTCAAACTCGAAGATCACTCCAAGTAGGGAGCAGATCCCAAAAGCAATCACAAGCATATTCAAAAGCAGTTTGGATAAATCCTAAAGTTCCAAGCAACAAATCAAAAGTATTCGAGCATCAAGCCTGAAGGAGTTTAATGGTTACAGCAACCACTCGGCATTCCGAGGCAAATTTAAGACAGGTTTAAATCTCATAGTTTGTTCACTTAGCAGGAGGAGGGCTGGCGGGTTCGACGAATTCATCCAAGTCGATTCCATCAGCGATCTGAATGGCAGCAGCGATGAAAGTCTCCATAAAGGACTGGAAATCGTGCCTTTTGGTGTTGGCGACCTTGATCGCCGCCAGCTTATCTTCATGAGCTTCCTTGCAGTGGACTCTTACCAAGGACAAAGCCACGTCAGCACCACACCGGGCAGAGGAATTCTTCCATTCTTGCACTCGAGCAGGAATCTCGTTGAGCCGAGCCATCAGAGATTCCAGGTCATTTTGAAGTGTCGCCCTTGGCCAGAGTGATGAGTCGATCTGTGAAACTGCCACCATCAGACGTGCGAGGTAATTTGTGACGCTGGTGACATGGGATTCTAGTCGAAGCATGTTCATGGTAGTTTCGTCGCAAACCGGAGAAACGATAGGGTCTAGACCCATATCGATCTTTCCGGTTTCCTCGTCAAAGTTTTGGCAGAATTTTGCAGTCAAAGAGTTAGTGAGTTGACTTGACAGGATTAACTTGCAAGCAGCAAAGCAGTCGGATTAAAAGGAGTACCTTCCAACATAAGATAGAGCTTCTTAGCAAGAGTTCTCAGATAGGCTTCCGTGTCATTTCTCTTACGGACCACGGACTCCAGCTTCTCATTCAAGGCAATCTTATCCTTCTTCAGACGACTTACTTCTCGGTTAGACTCATTGAGACAGGACTTCAGCTTGTTCACCTCCCCTTCCAACGCTTCGACTGATGCCAGCTTCTGATCTGCAAGGGCAGTCTTATCTTGAGCTTCCTTCTGCGCAGCTGCAAGGTCCAAGTCCTTCTTTTCCAGAGCCAACCTCATTTTCTCTGCAAAAGAAGCAATCGGATCAAACAAGAGATCGAAGAAATATCTTAAAAGACGATCGACGTGAACGGTCGACAGGCAGTTACCTTCCATACCAGCAGCTTCATCTTGAGCTTTCTTCGACTTTTGTTGGGCCAGCTCCAGGTCGAGGTTGAGTTGCCTTTGCTTCTCCTCAAATTTGGCAAACTTAGAAATGAGAGTACAAGATTTCTGCAGAAGGTAAAAGACGTGTCAATCGACAAGATCAAAGGTTATTTACTTCCGAGTGAATGAAACTTAAAAGTTTACTCAGACCCCAGCTGACTGCCCGCAGTCGACGGCGGTCTCGGGGACTACACCCAGCGGGTGCACTTGGCGTGCCCCCACTGATTCAGACCCAACTCGAACGGTCCGCCCGGGTCGAGTAAAAAATGAAGAGAAAAGAACTATTCAGACCCCGGCCAACTGCCAGCAGTCGACCGCGGTCTCGGGGACTACACCCAGTGGGTGCACTTGACGTGCCCCCACTGGTTTAGATCTCATTCGACCGGTCTGTCCGGGTTGAGTAGAAGAGAAGAAAGTAAAAAGAACTCAGACCCTAGTCGACTGCCCGCAGTCGACTGCGGTCTCGGGGACTACACCCAGTGGGTGCACTTAGCGTGCCCCCACCGGTTCACATCTCACTCGCCCAGGCCGAGTGGAAGACCGCAAATACCAAAGACAACAAAACACCCGATGGGTGTACAGATTCGACGCAAACAATAAGAGATTGTATGGAAGAAAATATTTCAGGTAGCATATCCTAATAGAACAAGGTCAGTCAAAAGTTTACTTACCTGGACATTGGACCGGAGTGCAGCGCTGGCGTCGTAAGCAGCCTGGCTATTCTCGTGCACCGTCTTCATCCACTCCATCATCATGTTAGCTTGACGGATGGCTTCTGCAGCCGCGTCCAACTGGTTTTTCGGAACATGGTAGTTGGTGAAGAAGGGGGAAAACGACCCAGGTTCGGCAGCTTGGAGTTCCGAAGCGTGAGGTTGGACGACTGAAGGAAACACCGGTACAATTGATGGTGCAGAGTGCTCACTCGACAATGGTACATCGAAAGTTACAGAGGCCCCACCTGCGTCTTCAGACTGCCGGACGGTTGGTGTTGTCGTCGGTCCCTGGTGAGACGTCTTGCCAGCTGCTACCTTTTTGTTCTTTCTGGGCCTAGGGGCCACATCTTCATCATCATCTGGAAGATCGATGACGTTGGGTGGAGCTACAGAGAAATCAGTCGACCCCAAGTGAATCACTAGAACTTAATCGACCAACTAATCAAAGAACAAGATCATAAGAGTTTTTACCTGGGTTGGAGGTAACCGCGTCCTCCATCTCCTCGTCTCGATATTGGTAAGAATAAGTTCCAGATGTAGCAGCACTGCAAATGTCAACATTAAGTTGATTATGTTCTGTTGCTCAAGTCGACCAAAAGAACGGATTAGATGATTACCCGGAGATGGTGGGGACGGTCACTTTGATTCTGGGCAAAGCCTTCGGTGGTTTAGAGGAGGTGGCTTTCGATGCTTTGGGCGTAGGAGGCGGCAAAGTCTTGAGCTATTTAGATACCTTCTCAGTCGGCGCTGGGGAAGACGTCCGAGGGCGCTTCAAAGATTGCCTAGTCGGTGCAGCCGCCAGGACCGGGATGCTCGCCGGGTCTTGAGCGTGCTTGGACCTCATCTCTCTGTGAGGAGGCGAGTCGACCTCTTCGTCATCACTCGAGTCATCGCTCTCCTCATCCTCCTCTGCATCCGAGTGCCACTTGCCACTCTTGCCCCCGCTCGCCCCTTCCTTGATGTCTTGCTCCTGTACTCCATTGGGCATTGAGTACATATCAATGAGAGCCTGAAAAGACAATGAACGAAAGGAATATAGTCGACCGTCAACAAGGTGTTACACAGTGAATCGAGAAGATACTTGACAATGCAGAATCATACATGTTCTGGCTGGCGCGAATGGTCGAATGGAATCACCCTCCTAGACCCCCGGGGATTATCTTTGTTGCTGGTGATTCCTCTCAGCCACTTCTCCACCGTGTCTTCACTAACGTCCTCCGGGTGGATCCGAGTGGAGTCCTCGAGTCCCGAGTACATCCACATCGGATGGTCACGGGCTTGGAGTGGTTGGATGCGTCGACTGAGAAAGACCTCCAGTAGGTCCATTCCAGTCACCCCGTCACGGACAAGTTGGACGACCCGCTCGACCAACGCCTTCACCTGCGCCTTCTCTTCCGGGATCACCCTCAAGGAGGAAGGCTTCTCCACTCGAGCCAAGGAAAAGGGGGGAAGTCCAGTCGACTGACATGGGGTCGGCTGGTCCTTACAGTAAAACCAGGTCGACTGCCAGCCCCGGACCGAGTCGGGAAGGATCATAGCTGGGAAGGTGCTCTTGTTCCTCATTTGGATTCCAAGGCCCCTGCACATCTGGATCACGTGCGTCCTCTCGTCACTCGGGTTGGCCTTCTTGACCGACTGGGAGCGGCAGGTGAATATGTGCTTGAAGAGACCCCAGTGCGGTCGACAACCCAAGAAATTTTCGCACATTGACACAAAGGCAGCAAGATACACTATGGTGTTTGGAGTGAAGTGGTGGAGTTGAGCCCCAAAGAAGTTCAAAAAACCATGAAAGAAAGGATGGGGAGGCAAAGAGAACCTGTGGTCGACATGAGTGGCGAGGAGAACACACTCACACTCCAGCGGTCGCGGCTCGGTCTCATTCCTCGGGAGCCGCGCCGATTCATGGGGGATCAATCCCCCCTCAACCAGATCGTCGAGGTCATCTTAGCTGATCATCGAGCGGATCCAGTCGCTCTGGATCCAGCCCGGCGGCAGGCTGGACCTTGACGAGGATCCGCCCTGGCTGGTCCTCTTTCCTTTCGCCTTCGTGGTCGCCTTCTTCGCGCGCTCCAACGCCACCGTATTCTCCTTTCCCATGGCGGCGGATTGAGTCCGAGGGAGGCTACGACGCCGAGAGCGGAAGTGGGCGCAGAGGACAAATCTGAGGAAGAAGAAAGAGAATGAGGGCGCATTGTTCAAAAGCCCGGTCCGGTGCCTTTTATAAGGTCACTTCCAAGTGACTGACTTGTAGGCCCGGATGATCTTATCAAATCCCCCAACAGTCGCGCGCGCGATACGTGGCGAAAAAGGTGGCGCGGGAATCGACGTGACCTACCTAATCCGTCCCGATTACCACGGCCTCGCCCATCCGGCATGCTTCCCAAAATTCGAATCCCGCGAAATCCGCGGATAGAAGAACAACTTGTCAGACAGAAGACATCCTCCGCATCATCACTCAGAACTCTTCCATAAAAGTTCACTCGACAAAAACTAAGAATGGACCAAGGTGACTGAAAAAGAAGTTGGTGTCATCCCCTCAGATCATTGATCTAGAGCAAGATATACTCATACCACGAAAAATGAGTCGGAAGTGTTCTCAACTCCTTCCTCACTCAAACCCTGATCCATTCGGGGGCTAATGATGAAACTATGTACCTAGGGTAGGGTCATGGATCTGTTCAAGATACCCTCCCCAAGGACATCCCTAAAGGTACCAGGAACATTCGAAGAAAAATCATCATCCACTCGACCATGAAGTTATGTTCCACTCGACAATCCTGAAGACACTCGACCATGTAGATAATCACTCGACTACCAGAAGGTCTAGAGCCTCTCCACTCTGCAACGATCGGGAATTAAGTCATAGCTTTAATGGTCATTATGTATCTTTATTGCAAGCGTTACCAGTAACGTCTCCATCTTTATGTACCTTAAACCCCCTGTGACGTGGGCTGGCTGGGGTCCTGGCGCACTCTATATAAGCCACCCCCTCCACAGGCACAAGGGTTCGCACTTTCTGTAACACACACGCATATAATCCAGTCGACCGCCTCCGGGCTCCGAGACGTAGGGTTGTTACTTCCTCCGAGAAGGGCCTGAACTCGTAAAACTCCCGTGTACAACTCCTCCATAGCTAAGATCTTGCCTCTACATTCCTACCCCCCATTCTACTGTCAGACATAGAACCACGACAAGCAGCGGGTAAGGCATTCAATATGCAAAGCAAGCATGTGAAGGAGACTTTCCTTTTTCTTACCCGAGTTCGGAGCTCTCCAGGAGCGTTTGCAGATCTTCCCCGCAGTGTGCTGGATGTCGCGGAGTTTTACCGGGCTGAGGAGGGGAGCTCAATGGAGAAGTTGTTCTGGTCTCAGTATACTAGGACCGAACACCCCGTGTCCTTGAGCGACCAGCTGAAGCAGTTGGTCGAACTTCCCAAGGCGGCCGAACAGGCCATGAGGGGCCTTATAGTCTGGATGTGGCCTGGCGAGCCCCTGTCCGGCAACTACTTTGGTCTGGTGAGGCGGCTGGTGGAAGCCTGCCCACGGCTTGAGGTCATCAAGTGGTCCGTCTACATCGAAGGTGCACGCAGGGCTTTTGCCCGGGCAAAGGTGCACTAGGCGAAGCTGGACGCCGTGAAGCTTGTGAAGGAGGGGCCGCCGGAGGGAAAGGAGCATCGCTGCCCCGAGAATTACTATGAGAGCGTCCTGAAGGGTTCCCGCTTAGTGGCAGATGAGTGTGACAAGGATGTAATCTTTGAATGAACATGCCCATGTGATCCTGTAATATGAAACGAGTTCTTTTGTGCCATGCGACGCTTTCTTAATTTAAAATATTACCTTATGTGCGGCCGTTTATAAAATCTGAGAGTTAGCCAGTCATCGGCTTCTGCCCCCATGTAACTAGTACTGGGGTGTTCGGGGTGAATCTGAACACTCTTTACCCCAATTTTGGGTCCTTCAAGGGAGGTGCTCAGCACAACGAACCAGGCAATCGGACTATAATGCTTTATCACTCTCACTTAGCCATAGAAGTCTATGATTTTAAATTTTTGGCGAAGCCCCTGGTATTCGGAGGGTCGAATTTGGGGCGCTATAAACGCCTAAGCCGGACAAGGCCGACTCCACGCCCGAAGCGGAAAAAGTCTTTAAGGACTTGAGACCTCTCGAACAGCAACCAGTCTCTCGCCTTATCATGACAGTAAGTTTTTGGCTTTCTCTACTGAGGTGCTCGTCCGGAAGAACCGGGACACAATCGCAGTAGTTCTCCCACCGCTACCTTAGCCGATATAGCGGAACTTAAGGTACCAAAGCATGGGAGCCGGGCAACCCAACATTTGACCCAAGACATGATTCGGAGATGATGCATATAATGGGTGCCGCACTGTCGAAAGTGTTCGGACTTCTTGCGCCGTATTACGGGGTAAACAAGAGCCCCTGGCATACTGACCACACCCGAGCGTGCAGGTGTAGAATGTCGTAAATGGACATACAAGAGAAAGAGAAAAACTTAAATAATGCAATGACAGATTAATAATATGCATTGTTATTTGAATAATACGTCGAAGCGTACTTGTACAAGTAGTGCAATAAGCATAAAGTAGGACAATTCGAAATGTCCTATCCCAAGGCAAGCTACGCATAAATAGTAAAAATCGGGTATATCAAGTATTACTAGAGACCACCTGGCGGTTCCCGTGTTCATCCTAGCTTCTTGCCGCCTTGGTTGTTGCTTCCGGAATGTGTCCGGCAATCAGACTGCCGGAAAGGGCTTCCGAAGAGTGAGGCCCTGAAAGAGAAAAGGAATGTCAAAGGTATACAGCCCCTAGTGTGGTTAAGCCACAATGCGGGGTGTGTCCTGATTGTGCCCCCGCCTATGTCCATGGTATTTTCAATGCATAGTTATGTACGCGCGGCACGAATTTTGTCGCTGCACTGGGACTAGGACGGGGGCCGGATTGCTAGGCGAGCGCTGATCGCGCCAGGCGATCCTGTTGCAGATTGTTCCTGACTCGCTTGAAGGTGTCCGGGGGCTGTAACGCCAAATGAGTGGTCTGCCTGAACAAGCTGCTTTGTGCCTCTGCTGCAAGGGCCGCAGTGTGCTCTTCTGTACAGAGCGAGCGTTCTGTGTTTCCATTTACTGTTATGACCCCGCGGGGTCCTGGCATCTTGAGATTGAGGTATGCGTAATGCGGCACTGCGTTGAATTTTGCAAATGTTGTCCGTCCGAGCAGTGCATGATAGCCACTGCGAAACGGGACGATGTCAAAGATTAACTCTTTGCTTCGAAAGTTATCCGGTGATCCGAAGACCACTTCCAGTGTGATTGAGCCTATGCAATGGGCCTCTACACCTGGGATGACGCCTTTAAAGGTGGTTTTGCTGGGTTTGATCCTTGAGGGATCGATACCCATTTTTCGCACTATATCCTCATAAAGCAGGTTCAGGCTGCTGCCGCCGTCTATAAGGACTCAGGTGAGGTGAAATTCGTCAATGATGGGGTCTAGGACCAGTGCGGTGGATCCGCCATGACGGATGCTAGTGGGGTGGTCCCTGCGATCGAAGGTGATTGGACAAGCAAACCATGGGTTAAACTTCGAGGCGACGGGCTCCATCGCGTAGACGTCCCTTAGTGCATGCTTCCACTCCCTCTTGGGAATGTGGGTTGCGTATATCATGTTTACTGTCTTCACTTGTGGGGGAAACCCCTTCTGTCCTCCTGGGTTCGGCGGCCGGGGCTCCTCCTCGTCATCTCTATGCAGCCCCTTGTCCTTGTTTTTGGCATTTAACTTGCCGGCCTGCTTAAACACCCAGCATTCTCTGTTGGTGTGATTGGCTGGTTTGTCAGGGGTGCTGTGGATCTGACACGAGCGATCCAGTATGCGATCCAGACTCGACGGAGCCAGAGTATTTCTTTTAAATGGCTTTTTTCTGCTGACCGGATTTAGAGCCTCTGAATCCGGCATTGACTGCCATATCTTCGGTGTTATCGCCGTATTGCGGCGCTTTGGTCTATTACGATGCTGCCTACCGTTAACGTCTTTGGTATCCGAGGTATCCAGATTCCTTGATGTGTTGTTGCTGTGAGCCAGCCAGTTGTCCTCGCCCGCGCAAAAGCGGGTCATGAGTGTTTTGAGGGCTGCCATAGATTTCGGCTTCTCCTGGCCGAGGTGGCGGGCGAGCCACTCGTCACGGATGTTGTGCTTGAATGCCTCTAGGGCTTCTGCATCCGGACAGTCTACAATTTGATTTTTCTTAGTCAGGAAACGTGTCTAGAATTGTCTGGCCGATTCCCCTGGCTGCTGGGTTATGTGGCTCAGGTCATCAGCATCCGGTGGCCGCACATAAGTGTCGTGGAAGTTGTCAAGAAATGCATCTTCCAAATCCTCCCAACTGCCAACTAAATCTGCTGGCAAGCTATTCAACCAATGTTGGGCTGGTCCTTTGAGTTTTAGTGGGAGGTACTTGATGGCATGTAGATCATCACCGCGAGCCATGTGGATGTGAAGGAGGAAATCCTCAATCCATACAGCGGGATTTGTTGTGTCGTCGTATGATTCGATATTTATGGGTTTGAAACCCTCCGGGACTTCATGATTCATAACATCATCAGTGAAGCATAGGGGGTTGCAGCGCCTCTGTGCTGGGCTATATCCCGACGTAGTTCGTATGAGTCTTGTCTTCTGTATTTGGCCCGGCCGAATTTACTCTTGGTGTATCCAACGCGACGATCATCGTGCCGTGTCGGCGCACGTGCTCGTGTCCCGTATATTGACCTTGTGATTTTTGCCTTACTGTCCAAGATGTCTCGCAGGTCCTCTGTGTTGCCCCAGGCCTTAGTATTTTTGACTGAGTGGCGACGGGGTGCGGTCTGAACTTTAGGCTGAAACGCCTCTCTGGCTCGGCTGCGTAGTGGCCGGTCAGCCGCATCGTACACTGGTGAATGAGGTTTCAATGCTTCCTCCTCGAGGTGAGGTAGCAACCTGCGTTTTGGGTAACTCTTGGACGGGCGCTCGAGTTCATGCTCCTTGGCCGCAAGGACTTCAGTCCATCTGTCTGCTAGCAAGTCTTTATCAGCTTGAAGTTGTTGTTGTTTCTTCTTTAGGCTACTTGCCATGGCCATAAGCTGGTGCTTGAAGCGCTCTTGCTCGACGGGGTCCTCAGGCACGATAAACTCGTCGTCGCCGAGGCTCGCCTCGTCTTCGGAGAGAGGCATGTAATTGTCCTCCTCTGGTTCTCCATCTGCTGCCTGCTCTGGGGGGCCAGCTTGTTCGTCCTCTAGCTCTGCACTGTGCTGGAGGGGATTGTTGTTGTCTTCGGCACTATCCGGAGTGTTATTATCTCCTGTGCCGGTATCACTGCTCTTGCTGTGGCGGGACTTAGAGCGGCGCCGCTGACGTCGGCGCTTGGGTTGCTTCTTGGAGGGGTCATCCTCCGCTTTCTCGTCGCCATTGGCTTCTTTGGGGGTGTCCACCATGTATATATCATATGATGAGGTGACGGTCCAGTGCCCCGAGGGCGGTGGATCATGTTCATCTCCGGCCTCGTCGTCCATACCGTCGAAGTCTTCAGAGCCGAAGTCGAGCATGTCGGTTAAGTCGTCGACAGTGGCTACTAAGTGGGTGGTGGGTGCGCAGCGAATTTCTTCGTCGTCCGCATCCCATTCTAGCCGGACACAGTTCCGCCAAGGTTCTCCTGAAAGGGAGAGAGACCTTAATGAATTTAGCACATCCCTGAAGGGTGAGTGCTGAAAGATGTCCGCGGAGGTGAACTCCATAATCGGCGCCCAGTCGGACTTGACGGGCACGGATATGAGCAGCTCGGAGTCTGTGGCCGGAGATGAATCCAGTGGTTTGGCGGCACGACTCTCGTAAGGGGTGAAGTCAGTATCCTGCTCTATCGCCACTGAGAGTGCGGCCTCCATGGCAGGGTCCATCCCTCCGCTCTCGGATGGCGCGACTTGCTCCGGGTTGATGGACGGAGTAGCTGCGGATGCGATCTCCCGAACATTGTCCGATGGCAGAGTTACGTCATGCTCGTCAAGACTGTACGGCGCGTCCGACATGGGCCCAAATCCGTCGAAGATCAAGTCTCCGCAGATGTCGGTCGTGTAGTTCAAGTTTCCAAATCTGACCTGATGGCCAGGAACGTAGCTCTCAATATGCTCCAGATGGCCAAGCGAATTGGCCCGCAGTGCAAAGCCGCCGAATATGAAGATTTGTCCGGGGAGGAAAGCCTCACCCTGGACCGCATCGCTAGCGATGATCGAAGGAGCCATCAAGCCTTATGGTGACGACACAGTGGAACTCTCAATGAAAGCAACAATGTCAGTGTCAAAACCGGCGGATCTTGGGTAGGGGGTCCCGAACTGTGCATCTAATGCGGATGGTAACAGGAGGCAGGGGACACGATGTTTACCCAGGTTCGGGCCCTCTTGATGGAGGTAAAACCCTACGTCCTGCTTGATTGTTCTTGATGATATTAGTATTACAACAATAGATCTACCACGAGATCAGAGAGGCTAAACCCTAGAAGCTAGCATATGGTATGATTGTATGTTGTCCTACGGAAACCCTCCGGTTTATATAGACACCGGAGGGGGCTAGGGTTACACAAGGTTGGTTACAAAAGAGGAGATATCCATATCCGTATTGCCTAGCTTGCCTTCCACGCCAAGTAGAGTCCCATCCAGACACGGGGCGAAGTCTTCAATCTTGTATCTTCATAGTCCAACAGCCCGGCCAAAGGATATAGTCCGGCTATCCGGAGACCCTCTAATCCAGGACTCCCTCAATCGCTAATGCTTAGTGATAAAGTAGAGCAATTGCAGGGTGATTGCATTGCATACAATAAAGCGACAACCATATGGCTCCCGCCAGTTGCCGATAACTCCGCTACAAAACATGATCATCTCATACAATAAAATATAGCATCATGCCTTGACCATATCACATCACAACATGCCCTGCAAAAGCAAGTTAGATGGCTTCTACTTTGTTGTTGCAAGTTTTACATGGCTGCTATGGGCTGAGCAAGAACCGTTCTTACCTACGCATCAAAAACCACAACGCGGTATAGTGATTGCTTTTCGATCTTCAGAAAGAACCATGGTCATTGAATCCGGTTCAACTAAAGTTGGAGAAACTGACACCCACCAGCCACCTGTGTGCAAAGCACGTCGGTAGAACCAGTCTCGTGTAAGCGTACACGTAATGTCATGCGCTATGGGCTGAGTAAGAACCGCTTCATCCAACAATACCGCCGAATCAATAAACTGTTGGGGAACGTAGTAATTTCAAAAAAAATCCTATGCACACGCGAGATCATGGTGATGCATAGCAACGAGAGGGGAGAGTGTGATCTACGTACCCTTGTAGACCGACAGCGGAAGCGTTAGCACAACGCGGTTGATGTAGTCGTACGTCTTCACGGCCTGACCGATCAACCACCGAAACTACGGCACCTCCGAGTTCTAGCACACGTTCAGCTCGATGACGATCCCCGGACTCCGATCCAGCAAAGTGTCGGGGAAGAGTTCCGTCAGCACGACGGCATGGTGACGATCTTGATGTACTACCGTCACAGGGCTTCGCCTAAGCACCGCTACAATATCATCGAGGATTATGGTGGAAGGGGGCACCGCACACGGCTAAGAATATGATCACGTGGATCAACTTGTGTGTCTGGGGGTGCCCCCTGCCCCCGTATATAAAGGATCAAGGGGGTGCGGCCGGCCAGGAGGAGGGCGCGCCAGGAGGAGTCCTACTCCCACCGGGAGTAGGATTCCCCCCCCCTTCCTAGTTGGAATAGGATTCGGGAAGGGGGAAAGAGGAGAGAGAGAAGGAAGGGGGGCGCCGCCCCCCTCTCCTTGTCCTATTCGGACTAGGGGGGGAGGGGCGCGCGGCCCAGCCCTGGCCACCTCTCCTCTCTTCCACTAAAGCCCACTAAGGCCCATATACCTCCCGGGGGGTTCCGGTAACCTCCCGGTACTCTGGTAAAATCCCGATTTCACCCGGAACACTTCTGATATCCAAATATAGGCTTCCAATATATCAATCTTTATGTCTCGACCATTTCGAGACTCCTCGTCATGTCCGTGATCACATCCGGGACTCCGAACAAACTTCGGTACATCAAAAAGCATAAACTCATAATATAACTGTCATCGAAACCTTAAGCGTGCGGACCCTACGGGTTCGAGAACAATGTAGACATGACCGAGACACGTCTCCGGTCAATAACCAATAGCGGAACCTGGATGCTCATATTGGCTCCCACATATTCTACGAAGATCTTTATCGGTCAGACTGCATAACAACATATGTTGTTCCCTTTGTCATCGGTATGTTACTTGCCCGAGATTCGATCGTCGGTATCTTAATACCTAGTTCAATCTCGTTACCAGCAAGTCTCTTTACTCATTCCGTAATACATCATCTCACAACTAACTCATTAGTTGCAATGCTTGCAAGGCTTATGTGATGTGCATTACCGAGAGGGCCCAGAGATACCTCTCCGACAATCGGAGTGACAAATCCTAATCTCGAAATACGCCAACCCAACATGTACCTTTGGAGACACCTGTAGAGCTCCTTTATAATCACCCAGTTACGTTGTGACGTTTGGTAGCACACAAAGTGTTCCTTCGGCAAACGGGAGTTGCATAATCTCATAGTCATAGGAACATGTATAAGTCATGAAGAAAGCAATAGCAACATACTAAACGATCGGGTGCTAAGCTAATGGAATGGGTCATGTCAATCACATCATTCTCCTAATGATGTGATCCCGTTAATCAAATAACAACTCTTTTGTTTATGGTTAGGAAACATAACCATCTTCGATTAACGAGCAAGTCAAGTAGAGGCATACTAGTGACACTCTGTTTGTCTATGTATTCACACATGTATTATGTTTCTGGTTAATACAATTCTAGCATGAATAATAAACATTTATCATGATATAAGGAAATAAATAATAACTTTATTATTGCCTCTAGGGCATATTTCCTTCAGTCTCCCACTTGCACTAGAGTCAATAATCTAGTTCACATCGCCATGTGATTCAACACTAAGAGTTCACATCACCATGTGATTAACACCCATAGTTCACATCGTCATGTGACCTATACCCAAAGGGTTTACTAGAGTCAATAATCTAGTTCACATCATTTATGTGATTAACACCCAAAGAGTACTAAGGTGTGATCATGTTTTGCTTGTGAGATAATTTTAGTCAACGGGTCTGTCACATACAGATCCGTAAGTATTTTGCAAATTCTATGTCTACAATGCTCTGCACGGAGCTAGTCTAGCTAATTGCTCCCACTTTCAATATGTATCTAGATCGAGACTTAGAGTCATCCAGATCTGTGTCAAAACTTGCATCGACGTAACTTTTTACGACGAACCTTTTGTCACCTCCATAATCGAGAAATATTTCCTTATTCCACTAAGGATAATTTTGACCAATGTCCAGTGATCTACTCTTAGATCACTATTGTACTCCCTTGCTTAACACAGTGTAGGGTATACAATAGATCTGGTACACATCATGGCATACTTTAAAAAACCTATGGCTGAGGCATAGGGAATGACTTTCATTCTCTTTCTATCTTCTGCCGTGGTCGGGCTTTGAGTCTTACTCAATTTCATACCTTGTAACACAGCCAAGAACTCTTTCTTTGACTGTTCCATTTTTGAACTACTTCAAAATATTGTCAAGGTATGTACTCATTGAACAAACTTATCAAGCGTCTTGATCTATCTCTATAGATTTTGATGCTTAATATGTAAGCAGCTTCACCGAGGTCTTTCTTTGAAAAACTTCTTTAAAAACACTCCTTTATGCTTTGCAGAATAATTCTACATTATTTCCGATCAACAATATGTCATTCACATATACTTATTAGAAATGTTGTAGTGCTCCCACTCACTTTCTTGTAAATACAGGCTTCACCACAAGTCTGTATAAAACTATATGCTTTGATCATACTATCAAAGCGTTTATTCCAACTCCGAGAGGCTTGCACCAGTCCATAAATGGATCGCTGGAGCTTGTACACTTTGTTAGCTCCTTTTGGATCGACAAAACCTTCCGGCTGCATCATATACAACTCTTCTTCCAGAAATCCATTCAGGAATGCAGTTTTGACATCCATTTGCTGGATTTCATAAAATGCGGCAATTGCTAACATGATTCGGACAGACTTAAGCATAGATACGAGTGAGAAACTCTCATCATAGTCAACACCTTGAACTTGTCGAAAACCTTTTTGCGACAATTCTAGCTTTGTAGATATTAACACTACTATCAGCGTCCGTCTTCCTCTTGAAGATCCATTTAATCTCAATGGCTCGCTGATCATTGGGCAAGTCAATCAAAGTCCATACTTTGTTCTCATACATGGATCTCATCTCAGATTTCATGGCCTCAAGCCATTTCGCGGAATCTAGGCTCATCATCGCTTCCTCATAGTTTGCAAGTTTTTCATGGTCTAGTAACATGACTTCCAGAACAGGATTACCGTACCACTTTGGTGCGGATCTCACTCTGGTTTACCTACGAGATTCGGTATTTAACTTGATCTGAAGTTACATGATCATCATCATTAGTCTTCCTCACTAATTGGTGTAGTAGTCATAGGAACAGATTTCTTGTGATGAACTACTTTTCAATAAGGGAGAAGGTACAATTACCTTATCAAGTTCTACTTTCCTCCCACTCACTTCTTTCAAGAGAAACTCCTTCTCTAGAAAGGATCCATTCTTAGCAACGAATGTCTTGCCTTCGGATCTGCGATAGAAGGTGTACCCAATAGTCTCCTTTGGGTATCCTATGAAGACGTATTTCTCCGATTTGGGTTTGAGCTTATCAGGATGAAACTTTTTCATATAAGCATCACAATCCCAAACTTTAAGAAACGACAACTTTGGTTTCTTGCCAAACCACAGTTCAGATTGTGTCGTCTCAACGGACTTAGATGGTGCCCTTTTAAACGTGAATGCAGCTGTCTTTAATGCATAACCCCAAAACTATAGTGGTAGATCGGTAAGAGACATCATAGATCGCACCATATCTAATAAAATACGGTTATGATGTTTGGACACACCATTATGCTGTGGTGTTCCAGGTGGCGTGAGTAGTGAAACTATTTCACGTTGTTTTAACTGAAGGCCAGACTCGTAACTCAAATATTTTACCTCTGCGATCATATCGTAGAAACTTTTATTTTCTTGTTACGATGATTATCCACTTCACTCTGAAATTCTTTGAACTTTTCAAATATTTCAGACTTGTGTTTCATTAAGTAGATATACCCATATCTGCTCAAATCATCTGTGAAGGTCAGAAAATAATGATACCCGCCACGAGCCTTAACACTCATCGGATCTCATACATCAGTATGTATTATTTCCAATAAGTCAGTTGCTCGCTCCATAGTTCCGGAGAACGGCGTTTTAGTCATCTTGCCCATGAGGCATGGTTTGCAAGCATCAACTGATTCATAATCAAGTGATTCCGAAAACCCATTAGCATGGAGTTTCTTCATGCGCTTTACACCAATATGACCTAAACGGCAGTGCCACAAATAAGTTGCACTATCATTATTAACTTTGCATCTTTTGGTTTCAATATTATGATTATGTGTATCACTACGATCGAGATCCAACGAACTATTTTCATTGGGTGTGTAACCATATAAGGTTTTATTCATGTAAACAGAACAACAATTTATTCTCTTACTTAAATGAATAACCGTATTACAATAAACATGATCAAATCATATTCATGCTCAACGCAAACACCAAATAACACTTATTCAGGTTCAACACTAATTCCGAAAGTATAGGGAGTGTGCGATGATGATCATATCAATCTTGGAACCACTTCCAACACACATCGTCACTTCACCCTTAACTAGTCTCTGTTTATTCTGCAACTCCCGTTTTGAGTTACTAATCTTAGCAACTGAACTAGTATCAAATACTGAGGGGTTGCTATAAACACTAGTAAAGTACACATCAATAACATGTATATCAAATATACTTATGTTCACTTTGCCATCCTTCTTATCTGCCAATCACTTGGGGTAGTTCCGCTTCCAGTGACCAGTCCCTTTACAATAGAAACACTTAGTCTCAGGCTTAGGACCAGACTTGGGTTTCTTCACTTGAGCAGCAACTTGCTTGTTGTTCTTCTTGAAGTTCCCCTTCTTCCCTCTGCCCTTTTCTTGAAACTAGTGGTCTTGTCTACCATCAACACTTGATGTTTTTCTCGATTTCTACCTTCGTCAATTTCCGCATTACGAAGAGCTTGGGAATCGTTTCCATTATCCCTTGCATATCATAGTTCATCACGAATTTCTACTAACTTGGTGATGGTGACTAGAGAATTCTGTCAATCACTATCTTATCTGGAAGATTAACTCCCACTTGATTCAAGCGATTGTAGTACTCACACAATCTGAGCACATGCTCACTAGTTGAGCGATTCTCCTCCATCTTTTAGCTATAGAACTTGTTGGAGACTTCATATCTCTCAACTCGGGTATTTGCTTGAAATATTAACTTCAACTCCTGGAACATCTCATATGCTCCATGACGTTCAAAACGTCTTTGAAGTCCCGATTCTAAGCCATTAAGCATGGTGCACTAAACTATCAAGTATTCATCATATTGAGCTAGCCAAACGTTCATAACGTCTGCATCTGCTCCTGCAATAGGTCCGTCACCTAGCGGTGCATCAAGGACATAATTCTTCTGTGCAGCAATGAGGATAAACCTCAGATCACGGATCCAATCCGCATCTTTGCTACTAACATCTTTCAACACAATTTTCTCTAGGAACATATCAAAATAAACACAGGGAAGCAACAACGCGAGCTATTGATCTACAACATAATTTGCAAAATACTACCAGGACTAAGTTCATGATAAATTTAAGTTCAATTAATCATATTACTTAAGAACACCCACTTAGATAGACATCCCTCTAATCCTCTAAGTGATTACGTGATCCAAATCAACTAAACCATGTCCGATCATCACGTGAGATGGAGTAGTTTCATTGGTGAACATCGCTATGTTGATCATATCTGCTATATGATTCACGCTCGACCTTTCGGTCTCCGTGTTCTGAGGCCATATCTGTATATGCTTGGCTCGTCAAGTATAACCTGAGTATTCTGCGTGTGCAACTGTTTTGCACCCGTTGTATTTGAACGTAGAGCCTATCACACCCGATCATCACGTGGTGTCTCAGCACGAAGAACTTTCGCAACGGTGCATACTCAGGGAGAACACTTCTTGATAATTAGTGAGAGATCATCTTATAATGCTACCGTCAATCAAAGCAAGATAAGATGCATAAAAGATAAACATCACATGCAATCAATATAAGTGATATGATATGGCCATCATCATCTTGTGCTTGTGATCTCCATCTTCGAAGCACCGTCGTGATCACCATCGTCACCGGCGTGACACCTTGATCTCCATCGTAGCATCATTGTCGTCTCGCCAATCTTATGCTTCCACGACTATCGCTACCGCTTAGTGATAAAGTAAAGCATTACAGCGCGATTGCATCGCATACAATAAAGCGACAACCATATGGCTCCTGCCAGTTGCCGATAACTCGGTTACAAAACATGATCATCTCATACAATAAAATTTAGCATCATGTCTTGACCATATCACATCACAACATGCCCTGCAAAAACAATTTAGACGTCCTCTACTTTGTTGTTGCAAGTTTTACGTGGCTGCTACGGGCTTAAGCAAGGACCAATCTTACCTACGCATCAAAACCACAATGATAGTTTGTCAAGTTGGTGTTGTTTTAACCTTCGCAAGGACCGGGCGTAGCCACACTCGGTTCAACTAAAGTTGGAGAAACTGTCACCCGCAAGCCACCTATGTGCAAAGCACGTCGGGAGAACCGGTCTCGCGTAAGCGTACGCGTAATGTCGGTCCGGGCCACTTCGTCCAACAATACCGCCGAACCAAAGTATGACATGCTGGTAAGCAGTATGACTTATATCGCCCACAACTCACTTGTGTTCTACTTGTGCATATAACATCAACAGATAAAACCTAGGCTCGGATGCCACTGCTGGGGAACGTAGTAATTTCAAAAAATTTCCTACGCACACGCAAGATCATGGTGATGCATAGCAACGAGAGGGGAGAGTGTGATCTACGTACCCTTGTAGACCGACAGCGGAAGCGTTAGCACAACGCGGTTGATGTAGTCGTACGTCTTCACGGCCCGACCGATCAAGCACCGAAACTACGGCACCTCCGAGTTCTAGCACATGTTCAGCTCGATGACGATCCCCGGACTCCGATCCAGCAAAGTGTCGGGGAAGAGTTCCGTCAGCATGACGGCGTGGTGACGATCTTGATGTACTACCGTCGCAGGGCTTCGCCTAAGCACCGCTACAATATTATCGAGGATTATGGTGGAAGGGGGCACCGCACACGGCTAAGAATATGATCACGTGGATCAACTTGTGTGTCTAGGGGTGCCCCCTGCCCCCATATATAAAGGATCAAGGGGGGTGCGGCCGCCAGGAGGAGGGCGCGCCAGGAGGAGTCCTACTCCCACCGGGAGTAGGATTCCCCCCCTTTCCTAGTTGGAATAGGATTCGGGAAGGGGGAAAGAGGAGAGAGAGAAGGAAGGGGGGCGCCGCCCCCCTCTCCTTGTCCTATTCGGACTAGGGGGGAGGGGCGTGCGGCCCAGCCCTGGCCACCTCTCCTCTCTTCCACTAAATCCCACTAAGGCCCATATACCTCCCGGGGGGTTCCGGTAACCTCCCGGTACTCCGGTAAAATCCCGATTTCACCCGGAACACTTCTGATATCCAAATTTAGGCTTCCAATATATCAATCTTTATACCTCGACCATTTCGAGACTCCTCGTCATGTCCGTGATCACATCCGGGACTCCGAACAAACTTCGGTACATCAAAAAGCATAAACTCATAATATAACTGTCATCGAAACCTTAAGCGTGGGGACCCTATGGGTTCGAGAACAATGTATACATGACCGAGACACGTCTCCGGTCAATAACCAATAGCAGAACCTGGATGCTCATATTGGCTCCCACATATTCTACGAAGATCTTTATCGGTCAGACCGCATAACAACATATGTTGTTCCCTTTGTCATCGGTATGTTACTTGCCCGAGATTCGATCGTCGGTATCTTAATACCTAGTTCAATCTCGTTACCGGCAAGTCTCTTTACTCGTTCATAATACATCATCTCACAACTAACTCATTAGTTGCAATGCTTGCAAGGCTTATGTGATGTGCATTACTGAGAGGGCCCAGAGATACCTCTCCGACAATCGGAGTGACAAATCCTAATCTCGAAATACGCCAACCCAACATGTACCTTTGGAGACACCTGTAGAGCTCCTTTATAATCACCCAGTTACGTTGTGACGTTTGGTAGCACACAAAGTGTTCCTCCGGCAAAGGGGAGTTGCATAATCTCATAGTCATAGGAACATGTATAAGTCATGAAGAAAGCAATAGCAACATACTAAACGATCGGGTGCTAAGCTAATGGAATGGGTCATGCCAATCACATCATTCTCCTAATGATGTGATCCCGTTAATCAAATAACAACTCTTTTGTTTATGGTTAGGAAACATAACCATCTTCGATTAATGAGCTAGTCAAGTAGAGGCATACTAGTGACACTCTGTTTGTCTATGTATTCACACATGTATTATGTTTCCGGTTAATACAATTCTAGCATGAATAATAAACATTTATCATGATATAAGGAAATAAATAATAACTTTATTATTGCCTCTAGGGCATATTTCCTTCAGAAACAACTAGTGACGGCAAGCAATATGTATATACCCATGCCCACAACTCCTTTGTGTTCTACTCATGCATATAACATCTACGCATAGACCTGGCTCGGATGCCACTGTTGGGTAACGCAGTAATTTCAAAAAAATTCCTACGCACACGCAAGATCATGGTGATGCATAGCAACGAGAGGGGAGAGTATTGTCTATGTACCCTCGTAGACCGTAAGCGGAAGCGTTATGAGAACGCGGTTGATGTAGTCGTAGATCTTCACGATCCGACCGATCCAAGTACCGAACGTACGGCACCTACGAGTTCAGCACACGTTCAGCTCGATGGAGTCCCATGAACTCCGATCCAGCAGAGCTTCGAGGGAGAGTTCCGTCAGCATGACGGCGTGATGACGGTGTTGATGAAGCTACCGACGCAGGGCTTCGCCTAAGCACCGCTATGATATGACTGAGATGGATTATGGTGGAGGGGGCACCGCACACGGCTAAAAGATCAACTGATCAACTTGTGTCTATGGGGTGCCCCCTGGCCACGTATATAAAGGAGTGGAGGAGGGGGGAGGGCCGGCCCTCCTATGGCGCTCCCTGGGGAGTCCTACTCCCACCGGGAGTAGGATTCCCCCCTTCCATGTAGTAGGAGTAGGAGAGAAGGAAAGGGAAAAGAGAAGAGAAGGAAGGAGGGGGCACCGCCCCTCCCCTTAGTCAAATTCGGACTAGGCCTTGGGGGGCGCGCAGCCTCCTCTCTCTCCCCCTTAAAGCCCAATAAGGCCCATATACTCCCCGGCGAATTCCCGTAACTCTCCGGTACTCCGAAAAATACCCGAATCACTCGGAACCTTTCCGATGTCCGAATATAGTCGTACAATATATCGATATTTACGTCTCGACCATTTTGAGACTCCTCGTCGTGTCCCCGATCTCATCCGGGACTCGGAACTACCTTCGGTACATCAAAACACATAAACTCATAATACCGATCGTCACCGAACGTTAAGCGTGCGGACCCTACGGGTTTGAGAACTATGTAGACATGACTGAGACTCATCTCCGGTCAATAACCAATAGTGGAACATGGATGCTCATATTGGTTCCTACATATTCTGCGAAGATCTTTATCGGTCAAACCGCATAACAACATACATTGTTACCTTTGTCATCGGTTTGTTACTTGCTCGAGATCCGGTCGTCGGTATCATCATACCTAGTTCAATCTCGTTACCGGCAAGTCTCTTTACTCGTTCCGTAATGCATCATCCCACAACTAACTCATTAGTCACATTGCTTGCAAGGCTTATAGTGATGTGCATTACCGAGAGGGCCCAGAGATACCTCTCCGATAATCGAAGTGACAAATCCTAATCTTGATCTATGCCAACTCAACAAGTACCATCGGAGACACCTGTAGAGCACCTTTATAACCACCCAGTTACGTTGTGACGTTTGGTATCACACAAAGTGTTCCTCCGGTATTCGGGAGTTGCATAATCTCAAAGTCATAGGAACATGTATAAGCCATGAAGAAAGCAATAGCAACAAACTAAACGATCATCGTGCTAAGCTAACGGATGGGTCAAGTCAATCACACCATTCCCTAATGATGAGATCCCGTTAATCAAATGACAACTCATGTCTATGGCTAGGAAGCTTAACCATCTTTGATTCAACGAGCTAGTCAAGTAGAGGCATACTAGTCACACTTTGTTTGTCTATGTATTCACACATGTACTAAGTTTCCGGTTAATACAATTCTAGCATGAATAATAAACATTTATCATGATATAAGGAAATATAAATAACAACTTTATTATTGCCTCTAGGGCATATTTCCTTCAGTTTGCCACCCTACAATCATTATGTTGTGTGACACACCATTTCTGAAGATCAGGCGGCATCAGCAAGTAGGGAGCTGGCTTAAAAAGCTCTGGCCTGAGGGCTTTGAGTAAACAGTACAACCTCGACAAGCACGCGACGAGCGGCATGGTACTAAGATTGTCCACACATGAAACAATGAGTTTGGTTACCTCTGTGGGGAGCGAATTCCAGCCACTCTTTTGGCGGACGCTGCTTGGTTCTGCCATTGTTAGTGCTTGTTTTTCGGAAGAGGGGGAGGTGCCTAGCGAGGATGGAAGATTGGACGATTATGTGCGGACGAGGATGGAGAAGTGAATATGTGCTGCGGGAAGTGGACAGGTGATGACGACAATGTAGAAGCAGCACACCGCTTGACTTACGAGACACATCCCAGCAGCGTAGGGTCATATCGATGCCAGACAACTTTAGTGATCACAGTACTAGTACAATAAACTACAGTACCTACTACTATGCCCTAGGAGTATAGTGGAGTAGGACTCTGCTATACTAGCACCAGAGGAGTAGTATATTGTAAATAGTTACAAACTTCAATGCCCGAGCGTGGAATGACTATGAACCGCCATCGGTACTAACGCCAATCCCCAGCAAACGTTCGCTGGGAGACATGCCAGTTGGGTGGAAGTTTTGTCAAATACTATGGCTTAAAAAAAGACCGCCGTCGGATGGAAATCTGACGGTTATGTGGGCATTCGTCGGGATTGGGTCAACATTGGACATGTAGAATTTCAACTCCTCCACTGCGCAGGCCGACTTAGCATAAGCCGCGTCCCCTTCTTCACATTCATGAGCAACCTTTCTCTCCCCATTGACCGTGATAGTTCCCTTTGGCCCAGGCATCTTGAGCTTGAGATACTCATAGCAAGGGCGAGCCATGAAACAAGCATAAGTCGGCCGCCCGAACGGGCATGATAATGACTCTTGATCTTAACCACCTCAAATGTCAGAAACTCCATTCTGTAGTTATACTCATCGCCAAACGCAACCTCAAGCTTGATCCGCCTGGTGGGGTAGGCAGATTTTCATGGACGATCATGTGAAAAACTGTTGAAGAAGGTAAGAGTTGCTTCTCAAATAAGTTCATACTCCCTCCGTTCCGAATTACTCATCGTGGTTTTAGTTCAAATTTGAACTAAAACCACGACGACTAATTTGGAATGGATGGAGTACATCCGAAGGTGTCATAATATAAGATGTTGATACTGCTTCCTCTGTCCATTAGTACCTCCGCGAGCTTATACCCATCAACTTGAGGTGCCACCACCAAAGCCAGGCCACCGGGGTTATCAACCCATGGCGGGTGATCAACCCTAATCCAAGTGATTGGTTGTTCTAACCAATTCAAATACTGAGGAACCACCGGCTCAACCAGATTAACAGCATGTTTCTGAACCTTGTTGTCCCGCTTGCAGGCACTAGTGGTAAACACGTGATACTGCCCACTATTTATCTGCTTAGGATTGCTCTGAAAACCTGTCTGGTTGCTCTGATGTTGATTGCCACCTTTGCCAGAATGTTGATTGTCACCATGATTGCCAGACCCCTAATATTCAGATCCTGAGCCGCCCGAGCCTTGATAACATGGGTTGTGATAGTTACCCGGTGAGCCGCCTCTTGGGAAATTTGAGCAGCCAGCCCCCGGTTGTCCAAGGTTGCCACCGCCACATCCCTCATGATTCTGGTGGACTTTATTGTGATAAGCCTAAATGATAATATAGTTTTCCCAAGAGTGACTTGACGACCTATCTGTGGTACTCTGCTTTGGACACGGAAGGGCTTCCTCAAAATTACAAGCTTTATTTGCACTCAGTGGTCTTCCGGAATTATTCCGTCTCTGGCCCTTGTAACCAGTATTAGTATTAGCAACGAGGTCTGAGCCGCCCTCCGGATGTTCGCACTTACCACCATTGCTCTGACCACCATGGTTGCCACTGTGCCCCGGGTTACCCTCCTGCTGACCTTTGGCTCCACCATTTTTCTTCCCTTTGTTGGTCTGATCATCGTCCAGGTTAGGATCTTTGGTGGTGTCTGACTTTGCATACCGGGTCAAGGCATCCATGAGCTCGCCCATGTCCGTAACCGTCCGCTTGAGTCAACCGAGCTTCTGAACGATAAGGTCAAAATGGCAGTTTTTCTCCAGGATAAAAATGGCTTGAGTTGCCAATATGCCATCCGAGGAGTGGATGATGTTCGCAACCTGGCGAGACCAATGGTGAGCTGACTCGCCCTCACGCTGAACACAATGATGTAAATCAACAATGGTCATAGGACGTTTGCAAGTTCCCTGGAAGTGTTTAATGAAGCGCGCTTTTAACTCTGCCCAAGTATTGATGGAGTCAGGGGGCAAGTTCTTCAACCACATACGAGCTGACCCTTCCAGCATCATAGTCAAATACTTGGCACAGACCGCGTCGCTGACATCCAGCATGTCCATGGCGATTTCATAACTCTCAATACAAGCCGCCAGCTCAAGGTCGGGCGTGTAGTTGGAAAACCTTCCGAGGGCCCTTCAAATCTTTGGGCATACGCTCGTTGTGCAGAGCCGACATTAGGTACGGAATCTTGATAGTTCGGGTGCTTGACCTAACACCTTGTGAAGCCAAGGGGGTCATAGGAGGTGATTGATAAGCCGCCACATTGGCAGTCTCTGCTTCTTGTCATGCCCGGGCCGAGTCAACGATCTCCTGGGCATCTGATACGTCTCTATCGTATCTATAATTTTTGATTGTTTCATGCCAATATTATACAACTTTCACATATTTTGGCAACTTTTTATATGATTTATTGGACTAACTATTGATCCAGTGTAGAGTGTCAGTTCCCGTTTTCTGCATGTTTTTTGTATCGCAGAGTATCCATATCAAATGAAGTCCAAATGCAATAAAATTTCACAAAGAATTATTTTGGAATATATGTGATTTTTGGGAGTTGGAATCACCGCAAACGGAGGCCCACACAGCCCACAAGACACCAGGGCGCGCCAGAGGCCCCTGGCGCGTGGTGGTGGGTTGTGCCCTCCTCGAACATTAGTTGGAGCTCTACTTCGGGCGCAAGGAAGCTTATATCCGGAAAAAATCTTGTTAAAATCTTAGCGCAATTGGAGTTACGGATCTCCCAGAATATAAGAAACGGTTTTTGGCCAGATCTGGAGCACAAAACAGAAGAGAACGGAGAGGGAGATCCAATCTCGGAGGGGCTCCCGCCCCTCCACCGCCATGGAGAGCAAGGACCGGAGGGGGAACTCTCCTCCCATCTAGGGGGGCAAGGAATAAGAAGAAGGAGGGGGCTCTCTCCCCTTGCTTCTAGTGGCGCCGGAGTGCCACCGGGGCAATGATCGGGACGGCGATCTACATCAACAATCTTGCTACCGTCAACACCAACTCTCTCCCCCTCTATGCAGCGGTGTAACACCTCTTCACCCCGCTGTAATATCTACTTAAACATGGTTCTCAACTCCATATATTATTTCCCAATGATCTATGGTTACCCTACGATGTTTGAGTAGATCCATTTTGTCCTGTGGGTTAATCGTGATCTTGGTTGGTATGATTGTATATTTTATTTATGGTGTTGTCCTACCGTGTCCTCCGTTCTTGCGCAAACGTGAGGGCCCCCCGTTGTAGGGTGTTGCAATATGTTCGTGGTTCGCTTATGGTGGGTTGCCAGAGTGACAGAAGCTTAAACCCGAGTAGGTGGGCTATGGCGTATGGGATAAAGAGGACTTGATACTTAATGCTATGGTTGGGTTTCACAACCTTAATGATATTTAGTAGTCGCGGATGCTTGCTAGAGTTCCAATCATAAGTGCATATGATCCAAGTAGAGAAAGTATGTTAGCTCATGCCTCTCCCTCGCATAGAATTGCAAGAATGAATACTGGTACTTGTTATCGATTGTTGATACGTCTCCGCCGTATCTACTTTTCTAAACACTTTTCCCCTTGTTTTGGACTCTAACTTGCATGATTTGAATGGAACTAACCCGGACTGACGTTGTTTTCAGCAGAAATTGCCATGGTGTTATTTTTGTGCAGAAATACAAGTTCTCGGAATGACCTGAAAATCAACGGAGAATTATTTTGGAATATATAAAAAATACTGGAAGAAAGATCCACGTCTGGGGTCCCACACCCTGTCCACGAGGGTGGGGCGCCCTACCCCCTGGGTGCGCCCCCTGCCTCGTGGGCCCCCTGGCGCTCCACCGACCTCAACCTTGACTCCATATATTCACTTTCGAGGAGAGAAAAACCAGAGAGAAGGATTCATTGCGTTTTACGATACGGAGCCGCCGCCAAGCCCTAAACTCTCTTGGGAGGGCTGATCTGGAGTCCGTTCGGGGCTCCGAAGAGGGGAACCCGTCGCCATCGTCATCATCAACCTTCCTCCATCACCAATTTCAAGACGCTCACCGTCGTGTGTGAGTAATTCCATCGTAGGCTTGCTGGACGGTGATGGGTTGGATGAGATTTATCATGTAATCGAGTTAGTTTTGTTAGGGTTTGATCCCTAGTATCCACTATGTTTTGAGATTGATGTTGCTATGACTTTGCTATGCTTAATGCTTGTCACTGGGGCCCGAGTGCCATGATTTCAGATCTGAAACTATTATGTTTTCATGAATATATGTGAGTTCTTGATCCTATCTTGCAAGTCAATAGTCACCTACTATGTGTTATGATCTGGCAACCCCGAAGTGACAATAATCACGACCACTCCCGGTGATGACCGTAGTTTGAGGAGTTCATGTATTCACTATGTGTTAATGCTTTGGTCCGGTACTCTATTAAAAGGAGGCCTTAATATCCCTTAGTTTCCAATAGGACCCCGCTGCCACGGGAGGGTAGGACAAAAGATGGCATGCAAGTTCTTTCCCATAAGCACGTATGACTATATTTGGAATACATGCCTACATTACATTGATGAATTGGAGCTAGTTCTGTGTCACCCTATGTTATGACTGTTACATGATCGACCACATCCGACATAATTCTCTATCACCGATCCATTGCCTACGAGCTTTCCATATATTGTTCTTCGCTTATTTACTTTTCCGTTGCTACTGTTACAATCACTATAAAATACCAAAAATATTACTTTTGCTACCGTTACTTTTGCTACCGTTACACTACTATCATATTACTTTGCTACTAAATACTTTGCTGCAGATATTAAGTTTCCAGGTGTGGTTGAATTGACAACTCAGCTGCTAATACTTGAGAATATTCTTTGGCTCCCCTTGTGTCGAATCAATAAATTTGGGTTGAATACTCTACCCTCGAAAACTGTTGCGATCCCCTATACTTGTGGGTTATCAATTGCCTAGGGACAAATAAATTTCTTGTTGACAACAACCCTTTTACTAAGCACCTAACTTTTATTATCTTGCAAAGTACTTCTAGTTTTATTCTTGCAAAGTACTTCTAGCATCACACCTACAAAATAGTTTCATACTTGTTTTCGGTAAAGCAAATGTCAAGTGTGCATAGAGTTGTATCGGTGGTCGATAGAACTTGAGGGAATATTTGTTCTGCCTTTAGCTCCTTGTTGGGTTCGACACTCTTAGTTATCCAAGAAGGCTACAAACGATCCCCTATACTTGTGGGTTATCAGCATCCACAGCTCCTTGCCGGGGCGGGTCATGCTGTTGTTTGCATAGCCGTCGTGCATTTCTAGAAATGGCTGGCGACTCAGCATGGCGGCTCCGGCTACAGCTTGGGTGCGGGGTAGAGTGGAGTCGTTGCTGACTGTAAGAATAATTTACCTGTTGAGCGACCGCTGTTTTTAATAGGTCGATGGCATCCAGAGCCTCTCTCTCCACAGGGGTGGTGCCAGTGAATGGAAGCATAGTGAGATTGGCTGTCACTGCCACCAAGTTATCAATAGGGTTAGAGAAGTGACCCACCGGCGTCACGAAGCGATTGGGAGTCGTCCGGATAGGCGGCGGGTTTGGAGTTGGCTGGTTCGGGGACAGCCCGTCGTTATCATTTTGTGGCACGACCCGGTTCTATTGGGGTATAACCGGTGTCGCAGGGGTGCTCGACCCAATGCCTGGCGCGGGTGTATTGAACAGACGTCTTCCCTCAAAGCCAGGGGGCAGGTGAGTCTCATGACGTCTCATGTGAACCGCCTCAGAAGCGTGTCGGCGAAGGCCCAAACGCCAAGCCTATGTCCTTAAGCCTCTGTTTCCTGCTGAATATGAGTTTGTAGCTGTATCATGCGAGCAATCTCGGTGTTGACGTCCTCTTGAGCCTTGGACATATGCTCACAGATCTTGGCTACTTTAGTATTGCTCCCGGCCTGGTTCTCCGGTGTCAACGGCAACTCGAGGAGCATCATTAAAGTGGTAACTAACTTGGAAAGGACTTGAGCCGCTGGTTTAACCGGGCCGGATGCGTTCACATAAGTCACCGAAGGGCTGGTCCCGTTCACAACTCCCGCAATGGAGGATTCAAGAGTTGGAGCGGTGCCCACCATATAGATGGTGGTCCAACGGGGCGACTCATGGTCAACCGGGGCCGACTCATTGTCGGAGCTGCCCCCGAGTCTGTCATCGTACAAGGGGCGGATTGATTCCGTCTCCCCAACCGATGACTCACCGTCGGAGTAGACAAGGTTTTATTCATGTAAACAGAACACCAATTACTCTTTGACTTAAATGAATAACCGTATTGCAATAAACATGATCCAATCATATTCATGCTCAACGCAAACACCAAATAACATTTATTTTAGGTTCAACACTAATCCCGAAGGTAAAAGGAGTGTGCGGTGGTGATCTTATCAACCTTGGAATCATTTCCAACACACATCGTCACCTTGCCCTTAACTAGTCTCTGTTCATTTTGCAACTCCTGTTTCGAGTTACTAATCTTAGCAACTGAACCGGTATCAAATACCCTGGGTTACTATGAACACTAGTAAAGTACACATCAATACCATGTATATCAAATATACTTTTGTTCACTTTGCCATCCTTCTTATCCGCCAAGTATTTGGGGTAGTTCCACTTCCGGTGACCATTCCCTTTGCAGTAGAAGCACTCAGTTTCAGGCTTAGGTCTAGCTTTGGGCTTCTTTACAGGAGTGGCAACTTGCTTGTCATTCTTCTTAAAGTTTCCTTTCTTTCCCTTGCCCTTTTACTTGAAACTAGTGGTCTTGTCAACCATCGACACTTGATGTTTTTTCTTGATTTCTACCTTCGCCAATTTCTGCATCGCGAAGAGCTTGGGAATCGTTTCCGTTATCCCTTGCATATTATAGTTCATCATGAAATTCTAGTAACTTGGTGATAATGACTAGAGAACTTTGTCAATCACTATCTTATCTAGAAGATTAACTCCCACTTGATTCAAGTGATTGTAGTACTCAGACATTCTGAGCACATGCTCACTAGCTGAGCTATTCTCCTCCATCTTGTAGGCAAAGTACTTGTCAGAGGTCTCATACCTCTCGACTCGGGCATGAGTCCGAAATACGAATTTCAGGTCTTGGAACATCTTATATGCTCCGTGGTGTTAAAAACATCTCTGAAGTCCCGATTCTAAGCCGTAAAGCATGGCGCACTAAACTATCAAGTAGTCATCATACCAAGCTTGCCAAACATTCATAATGTCTGCATCTGCTCCTAAAATAGGTCCGTCACCTAGCGGTGCATCAAGGACATAATTCTTCTGTGCAGCAATGAGGATAATCCCCAGATCATAGAGCTAGTCCGCGTCATTGCTACTAACATCTCTCAACATAGTTTTCTCTAGGAACATATCATAAATAAAACGGGGAAGCTATATGCGAGCAATTGATCTACAACTATGCAAATACTACCAGGACTAAGTTCATGATAAATTTAAGTGCAATTAATCATATTATTTAAGAACCCCCATGATAGACATCCCTCTAGTCATCTAAATGATCACGTGATCCATATCAACTAAACCATGTCCGATCATCACGTGAGATGGAGAAGTTTTCAATGGTGAACATCACTATGTTAATCATATCTACTATATGATTCACGCTCGACCTTTCGGTCTCAGTGTTCCGAGGCCATATATGTATATGCTAGGCTCGTCAAGTTTAACCCGAGTATTCTGCTTGTGCAAAACTGGCTTGCACCCGTTGTATGTGAACGTAGAGCTTATCACACTCGATCATCACGTGGTGTCTCATCAAGGGAGAACACTTATACCTTGAAATTTTAGTGAGGGATCATCTCATAATGCTACCGTCGTACTAAGCAAAATAAGATGCTTAAAAGATAAACATCACAAGCAATCAAAATATGTGACATGATATGGCCATCATCATCTTGTGCCTTTGATCTCCATCTCCAAAGTATTGTCATGATCTCCATCGTCGCTGGCATGACACCATGATCTCCATCATCTTGATCTCTATCAACGTGTCATCACATGGTCGTCTCGCCAACTATTGCTATCGCATAGCAATAAAGTAAAGCAATTGTATGGCACTTGCATATTATGCAATAAAGAGACAACCATAAGGCTCTTGCCAGTCGCCGATAACTTTAACAAAACATGATCATCTCATACAACAATTTATATCTCATCACGTTTTGACCATATCACATCACAACATGCCCTGCAAAAACAAGTTAGACGTCCTCTACTCTGTTGTTGCAAGTTTTACGTGGCTCCTATGGGCTTCTAGCAAGAACCGTTCTTTCCTATGCATAAAAACCACAACGTGGTATAGTGATTTATTTTTGATCTTCAGAAAGAACCATGTTCATTGAATCTGATTCAACTAAAGTTGGAGAAACAGACACCCACTAGCCACCTGTGTGCGAAGCATGTCGGTAGAACCAGTCTCGCGTAAGCGTACGCGTAATGTCGGTCTGAGCCGCTTCATCCAACAATACCGCTGAATCAAGAATCAGCTAGTGACGGCAAGCAATATGTATATACCCGCACCCACAACTCCTTTGTGTTCTACTCGTGCATATAACATCTACGCATAGACCTGGCTCGGATGCCACTATTGGGGAACACAATAATTTCAAAAAAATTCTTACGCACATGCAAGATCCATCTAGGTGATGCATAGCAACAAGAGGGGAGAGTGTTGTCCACGTACCCTCGTAGACCGTAAGCAGAAGCGTTATGACGACGTGGTTGATGTAGTCGTACGTCTTCACGATCCGATCGATCCTAGCACCGAAGGTACGGCACCTCCGCGATCTACACATGTTCAGCTCGGTGACGTCCCACTAACTCTAGATCGAGCTAAGTGTCGAGGGAGAGCTTTGTTAGCATGACGGTGTGATGACGGTGATGATGAAGTTACCGACGCAGGGCTTCGCCTAAGCACTACAACGATATGACCGAGGTGGAAATCTGTGGAGGGGGGCACCGCACACGGCTAAGAGATCAACTTGTGTGTCTATGGGGTGCCCCCTCCCCCGTATATAAAGGAGTGGAGGAGGGGAGGACCAGCCCTCTCCATGGCGCGCCCTAGGGGAGTCCTACTCCCACCGGGAGTAGGATTCCCCCCTTTCCCTAGTTGGAGTAGGAGAGGAAGGAAGGATGAAAGAGGAAGAAGGAAAGGGGGGGGCACCGCCCCCCCTTCCCTAGTCCAATTCGGATCCCAAGGGGGAGGGGGCACGCGGCCTGCCCTGGCTTCCCCTCTCTCTTTCCACTAAGGCCCAATAAGGCCCATATACTCCCCGGAGGGTTCCGGTAACCCCCAGGTACTCCGGTAAATGCCCGAACTCACCCAAAACCATTCCGATGTCCAACCATAGGCTTCCAACATATCGATCTTTATGCCTCGACCATTTCGAGACTCCTCATCATGCTCGTGATCACATCCGAGACTCCGAACAACCTTCGGTACATCAAAACACATAAAGTCATAATACCGATCGTCACCGAATGTTAAGCGCACGGACCCTACGGGTTCGAGAACTATGTAGACATGAACGAGACACATCTTCGGTCAATAACCAATAGTGGAACCTGGATGCTCATATTGGCTCCTACATATTCTATGAAGATCTTTATCGGTCAAACCGCATAACAACATACGTTGTTCCCTTTGTCATCGGTATGTTACTTGCCTGAGATTCGATCGTCGGTATCATCATACCTAGTTCAATCTCGTTACCATCAAGTCTCTTTACTCGTTCCATAGTGCATCATCCCGCAACTAACTCATTAGTCACATTGCTTGCAAGGCTTATAGTGATGTGCATTACCGAGAGGGACCGGAGATACCTCTCCGACAATCGGAGTGACAAATCCTAATCTCGATCTATGCCAACTCAACAAACACCGTCGGAGACACCTGTAGAGCATCTTTATAATCACCCAGTTACATTGTGACGTTTAATAGCACACAAGGTGTTCCTCCGGTATTCGGGAGTTGCATAATCTCGTAGTCATAGGAACATGTATAAGTCATGAAGAGAGCAATAGCAATAAACTAAACGGTCATAGTGCTAAGCTGACAGATGGGTCTAGTCCATCACATCATTCTTTAATTATGTGATCCCGTTCATCAAATGACAACACATGTCTATGGCTAGGAAACTTAACCATCTTTGATTAACGAGCTAATCAAGTAGAGGCATACTAGGGACACTCTGTTTGTCTATGTATTCACACATGTACTAAGTTTCCGGTTAATACAATTCTAGCATGAATAATAAACATTTATCATGATATAAGGGAATATAAATAAAAACTTTATTATTGCCTCTAGGGCATATTTCCTTCATGTCTTTGCCTACATGCGAACATGGGCTAGTACACGTGCCTGGGTTTCAAAAAATAAAATCGTTCTAAACATGGGCCCTAATACTACACATGCATACTTGGGAGGGGGCCCCTGACTTTTGGGGGCCCAGGGCGGCCGCCCCGTTCGCCCTGCCCCAGGGCCGGCCCTGGGTAGTGGATGCCATTTTGAAGTAGAAAGAAGTTCATTTCTCACCCCCAAATGTGCCTCAATGGACAAATCCCACCCTGAAGTCTAATTAGGTACAATTTTGACCATGAAAACTCCAAAACCGGACAAATTTGCCCCTTGAGCAGTTTTGCTATAATTTTGCTGGTTTTTGGGGATGACATGGCATTGTTTTCATTGGATTGGGTTGTAGGGTGAACAGAAGGTGGCCGGCAATGGGCTAGTGTGGCGACGGGCCGGGGCAACTCCATGCGGGAATCAAGTTAGGGGAAGAGAGTGCTTCGGGGAAACTGAGGCAAACAAGGAGGAGTTCGCCCTAGCCTTGCACACTAGGTCGACAAGGACGACAGCGGTGCCATGGATGGTTGCGGCAACCACCGGGGCACAACATCAGGGAGGAATAAACTCAGGGTCGATGAGCTTGTTGGGGAGGTTTCAGCAACGCTGGGAACACCAGGCGGATCTCAAGGGAGGCGGCAGAGGCGTTGGGGGTCCTCAGAGCTAGGGAATCAGGCATGGCGACAGCAGATCGGAAACGAGGAAGACGACGTTTGTTGGGGATATTACCACTAGGCGTAAACCGGCCTACTTGGGCCGGGTTAACTTCATTAGTGGTATAAACAGATGAAGGCCCAAGGCCTGTAGTCGGTTAGAACATGTAGCCGTAAACCGGCCTGATGTATGACTTGTATTGTAAGTAAGGAATAGAGAGATACCAACCGGAATACGAGTATGAACCGGTTAGGACTCTATGGACCGACGGGCGTCACCCGTGTATATAAGGGGACGACCCGGTGGCGGTTCAGGACAGACAACCACAACTCGAGCCTAGGCGAAGCTTGTTTGCTCCCTAGCCATCGAGACCACATCAATTCCATCACAACTAGACGTAGGCTTTTACCTTCATTGAAGGGGCCGAACTAGTATAAACCCCTCGTGTCTTTGTGTCCGCTTTAACCCCTTCAAGTAAACTCGTAGCGATGGCTCCACGACTAAGTCCTTTCGCTAGGACATCTGCCGTGACAAATCCACGACAGTTGGCGCCCACCGTGGGGCTATCGCACGATGGTTTGACGATCTTGGAGGGCAAGCTCAAGGGACTCGAAGGCTATGTTGTGGGCCGGATGACCAAGAGTTGTCGGGGCAGGATCTACATCGACGACGCAGGATGGGGTCCCGAGGCCGATTCGATCGAGTACGGGTATCGGGTCCCCTTTGGTGGCATACACGTTTTCATTGGCAAGATCGGTGAGCCTAGGCCTGAGCCGGACATCTGCACCGACCTCATCGAGACGGCTCAGCGTGCGAGATCTACCCAGGCTAAACCGGCCATGAAGCATGCCTTCGTTGGAGTTATCCACGGAGGAGAGCGAAAGGACAAGTCAGAACACGGTAGCGAGACCGTCGTCTATTCCGGCGACGAGTCCTCGACCGGAGAGACCGAATCGCTATACCAGTTGCAAGACGACCAGGTTAGGGGCTGTTCCGATGGCGACAGTATTCCGGACCCCCCAGGCCAGGTCAACCGGGTTGGAATATTCATGGCCGGCACCCAGGCGGTGAACCACTCTTCGACCGCCGCAGCAATGCTCTCCGGATCAGCAGCGGCAGCAGCAGCAGGGGCAGGAGGCCTTATGCGCCCGCCGGTTCAAGTCCTATCCGACCTGTTTGACGCACTGGCCGCGCTTATGGTGGAAGCCAATCCGGCGGATCAGGAGGCCCATAATGCAGAAGTTGCGAAGGTGAGAGAGCAGATCGCGCAAGCCAAAGCGGATCTGGCAGCAGAAAAAGACAGGATGGCTGCAGAGCGGGCCGCTTTGGACGCCCAGGCCTATAAACTCATGCTTGACCAGAACGCATCACAGGAGGTTTTGAAGCGGAAGCACAGATCACGCCTGCAGGTAGGGTTTGACCCCCGAAATCTCTTTCACACTCCAGGGGCTGGACCCAGTAATCCGCCGCAGTACCCGAAGACAAACCGGATTGAGGCACCAGGACCAGGGGGGACGGTCCAACCTCGCCTGATGGAACCACCTCAGCAGAACATTGTGAATTTTCCGCCGGTCCAGACGCCCCCAGGTCATTATTCTAATCCTATGGACAACCTTGTTGCAGCTGCCGCGCGATTAGAGGCTATCCCAGTTGAAGGGGACTCTCCGCAAGCGATAGAGACACGCCGGGTTAAGGAGCTTCTCCAGACTGCGCTGATTCAGCAGGAGGCATACTCATACAGCCGTGATCGGATTCATTCTACGCCCCGTCCGAGCCGGAGCTATAGCAGGCGCATGGATGAACCGGCCATATCAAGCAATGCGCGAGGCCGTGAAGCGGCCCGTGGTAATGACCCGGCAGGTGGTGTTGGCGATGCTCAGGATGCGGTGGACCGGGCCCGGGCACAAAGGGAGGCCGAGTTAGCAGCACAGGATAATGCGGGCCAACTTACACCGGTTCGTTCTACCACCTTTGCCGGACCAGGAATCACATCCGCTTTGGGAGTGCCTTGCTTGATCCCTGCTTTACGTAATGTGCGCCTGCCCAAAGATTTCAAGGGTCCACGCAAGGTGCCGAATTACACCGCTGATTTACCCCCTGAAGCATGGATAGAGAGTTATGAGATGGCCATGGAAATGCTGGACGTGGATGAGGCCGCATGTGCAAAATACTTCACCATGATGCTTGAGGGCACGGCTCGTACTTGGTTAAAGAGCCTACCACCCAATTCTATCAGCTCATGGGCCTAGTTGCGGGCCCGGTTTATACAGAATTTTAAGGATACCTGTAAGCAGCCCAAGTCCATAGTAGACCTGGCGGCTTGTGTCCAGGAGGAAGGAGAATCAACGACCCGTTGGGTGCGCCGCATTTCGGAAATTTTGCACTCGTCTGACAGGATTAATGCTGACTCTGCGATCTTAACTCTGGAAGGCAACTACCGGTTTGAGCCTCTAAAATTGAAGTTGGGATGCATGAAGCGGTTCTGTAATGACATGGGAACCCTCATGGCCGCTTTAGTGAAGTATGCCGATTCGGACAGTACCAAGGATCCTGAGCCTAATGATGATGAAGCAGGGAAGGGAAAGAAGAATAGCAACTCCAAACAGCAGCAGTACAAACTAGCGGGTCATGGAAACGGAGGCAAGCGCAAAGCGGATGGCAGCGTGGACTTTGTGGCCAACACTAATGCACAAGATAGGGGGCAGCGGCGCAGAGGTAAAGCGGCAAATCATAATGGGGCTCCCAATCCTAACGCAAGCCGTTTGAACTATTTGTTGAATCAGCCTTGCCCGAAGCACGGGACGAAGGAGGCGCCGGCTAAACATCTTTGGAAAGATTGTTATATCATGCAGGAGTTCAAAAACTCTAATGCTTTCTGGTATGATCACGGATCAGGTGGCGGTTCAGGATCCGGTTTCCACGGGCCGGATCACGATGGAGCTTCCGGTTCAGGTCGCAATCAGGGTGGTCACAATCACCAGAATAATCAGAACAGCCAGCAGCAGCAGCAGCAGTCGGGTTATCAGAGCCAGCCAAAACAGTTGAACAATGGGCAGTATCATGTTTTCACAACTAGTTTGGATAAACGCGACCGAAAACTCCACAGGCGAGCGGTGAATTCTGTTGAACCGGCCTTACCACGTTACTTGCGCTGGTCGGAGCAGCCTATCGTGTGGAGCAGAGAGGATCACCCGCCCCGGGTTGATAATCCGGGCCAGCTAGCATTAGTGGTAGACCCTCAGGTGGGGGGTTATAAATTCACCAAGGTACTCATGGATGGAGGAAGCAGTATTAACATATTGTACTATGAGACATTCCGCCGCATGGGTTTAACAGACAAAGATCTCAGACCGTCGAATACGGTGTTCCATGGTGTGGTGCCTGGTAAATCTGCATATCCTGTTGGTAAGATAGCCCTGGATGTGGCTTTTGGGGACGAACACGACTCCCGGTCGGAAAAACTAACATTTGAGGTGGTGAAGATCCGGAGCCCGTATCACGCCTTGTTTGGCCGGCCGGCTTACGCCAAGTTCATGGCACGGCCTTGTTATATTTACTTGCAGCTCAAGATGTCCGGTTACAAGGGGACCATAACGGTTCATGGGAGCCGTAGGGTCGCTTTGGAATATGAGGAAGGTGATGCGGCTTATGCAGATTCAGTCTGTGCCATGGAGGAGTTGAAGTATTATAAGGACAATGTTGATCCGGCGGATATGACCCCTTTAAAGAAGCCAACTACAGAGCATGACTCAGATTTGAAGTTCAAATCGGCAGCTGAGACCAAGCTTGTTGACTTCGTGCCCGGCGATTCATCCAAGCAGTTCACTATCAGTGCCAACCTGGATCCCAAATAGGAAAGCGCGCTCATCGAGTTCATCCGTGAGAATCGGGACATTTTTGCATGGAAGCCGTCTGACATGCCAGGTGTACCGAGGGAACTCGCTGAGCACACTCTTAATGTGGATCCTAAGTATAAACCGGTGAAACAGTTCCTCCGCCGGTTTAACGAAGAAAGACGCAAAGCCATTGGAGAGGAAGTGGCCAGGCTTCTAGCAGCTGGTTTTATTATTGAGGTGTTCCATCCAGAGTGGCTTGCTAATCCGGTGCTGGTTCTTAAGAAAAACGGCACTTGGCGTATGTGTGTGGATTACACAGATCTTAACAAAGCCTGTCCGGCAGATCCTTTTGCCCTCCCCCGTATTGACCAGATCATTGATGCCACGGCGGGTTGTGAGCGTTTGAGTTTTTTGGATGCATACTCTGGATATCATCAGATCAAGATGGCGGTTAAGGACCAGGAGAAAACAGCATTTATTACTCCCTTTGGAGCCTTCTGCTATGTATCTATGCCCTTCGGGCTCAAGAGTGCCCAAGCCACCTATCAACGGTGTGTACAGGATTGCCTGCATGAGCAGATCGGCCGCAATGTGCACGCCTATGTGGATGATATTGTAGTAAAATCAAGACAGAAGGAGACGCTGGTGGATGATTTGAAGGAGACCTTTGACAACTTGCGAGCTTACAAGATGATGCTTAATCCGGCCAAGTGTGTTTTTGGTGTTCCGGCGGGCAAGTTACTGGGTTTCCTGGTGTCTAACAGAGGAATTGACGCTAATCCGGAGAAGATTACGGCTATTACATCCCTAGCTAAACCGAAGTGTATCAACGATGTTCAGCGTTTGGCGGGCCGAATCGCTGCGCTGAGCCGGTTTATCAGCCGCCTCGGGGAGAAGGCTATCCCTTTGTACCAAATGCTGAGGAAGACAGACAATTTCGTCTGGAGTCCAGCTGCTGATGAGGCATTTGAGGACCTGAAGCGGCAGTTAGCTAATCCGCCGGTTCTTGCAGCCCCAGTTGACAAGGAGCCACTATTATTATACGTAGCCGCGAATGCTCGGGCAGTTAGCGTGGCTATTGTGGTGGAACGCAAGGAGGCAGGCAAAGAATATCCGGTTCAGCAGCCGGTTTATTATATCAGCGAGGTGCTTATTGAATCCAAGCAAAGGTATCCGCATTGGCAGAAGCTGGTCTATGGTGTTTTTATGGCTAGTCGGAAGTTGAAGCAGTATTTTCAAGGGCACCCCATCACAGTGGTCAGTTCAGCTCCCTTGGGTGATATTATACAGAACCGGGAGGCGACTGGCCGGATTGCCAAGTGGGCTATGGAGCTTGGGCCACACGGACTGAAGTACGTGCCTCGGACGGCAGTGAAGTCTCAAGCACTTGTTGATTTCATCAATGACTGGACGGAGTTACAAGCACCAGAGGAGAAGCCGGATCACACATATTGGACTATTCATTTTGACGGATCCAGGCAATTGGAAGGCTCGGGGGCTGGAGTCGTATTAACTTCCCCACGAGGTGATAAGTTTTGTTATGTTCTCCGCTTAATGTTCCCTTGTACTAATAATGCAGCTGAGTACGAAGCCTTGCTCCATGGTCTCCGGATGGCTAAAGAGATGAATTTAAGCCGGGTTAAGTGCTTTGGTGACTCGGACCTAGTGGCTCAACAGGTGTCTGGCACTTGGGATTCTAAGGACCCGCTCATGGTTGCGTATCGTCGGGAAGTGGATAATATTGCAGGTTGTTTCAAGGGTTATCAAGTGGATCATGTGGACCGTCGGAAGAATGAAGCGGCGGATGCTTTAAGCCGGTTGGGCTCTCAGCGTAAACCGGTCCCGCCTAACGTCTTTTTGGATGTGTTGCACAACCCGTCGGTCAAGCTCCCAGGTGAGGTGGATTTGGCTATCCCTGATCCGGAGGCTCAATTGGTGGCAGCCCTGCATGTTATTCTGGATTGGACAGTTCCTTATCTTGCGTACATGAACCGGGGGGAGTTACCAGAGGATGAGATTCTGGCAAGGCAGATAGTCCGGCGATCCAAGTCTATGACGATTGTCAATGGTGAATTACATCATTGCAGTGTATCAGGGGCGTTTCAACGTTGTGTTTCTCCTGAGGAAGGCCGTGAAATCTTAAGAGAAATACATGAAGGGATTGTGGACACCACGCCGGTTCAAAGTCTCTGGTGGCAAAGGCGTTTCATCACAGGTTCTACTGGTTGACAACGCATGCTGACGCGGAGGACTTGGTTAAACGATGTGATGGATGTCAGAAATTTTCAAGGCGTGCTCATGTGCCGGCTCAAGAATTGAGGATGATCCCAATAACATGGCCATTTGCAACTTGGGGGCTGGATATGGTTGGGCCTTTTAAAAGATCCAAGGATAAGAAAACCCACCTTTTGGTGGCAGTTGACAAATTTACCAAGTGGGTTGAAGCGGAGCCTGTCAGCAAGTGTGATGCAGCAACAGCGGTGCAGTTCATCAAGAAGGTGATTTTCCGGTTTGGTTTTCCACACAGTATCATTACTGACAATGGTACCAATTTATCCAAGGGCGTTATGAAGGAGTTCTGTGAACGTGAGCACATCCGACTTGACGTGTCGTCAGTGGCACACCCCCAGTCCAATGGACAGGCAGAACGAGCTAATCAGGAAATCTTGCGAGGCATCAAACCCCGGCTTATGGTCCCATTGCAAAGAACACCAGGATGTTGGGTTGAAGAGCTACCGTCTGTATTATGGAGTATCAATACTACGCCAAACCGGTCCACAGGATACACGCCATTTTTTATGGTCTATGGAGCAGAGGTAGTTCTCCCTAGTGACATCCGGCACGATTCGCCTCGTGTGGCAGCTTATGTTGAAGCAGACAACGAGACAGCACGGCAAGATGCTTTGGACCTATTGGACGAGGAGCGTGATATAGCGGCTGCCCGTTCGGCGATTTACCAGCAAGATCTTCGTCGTTATCACAGTCGCCGGGTTAGAACCAGAACTTTTCAAGAAGGAGATTTGGTGCTTCAACTCATCCAAGATCAAACGGATATGCACAAGTTATCCCCACCTTGGGAGGGACCTTTCGTGGTCAGTAAGAATTTGCACAACGGGTCATACTATCTGATTGATATTCGAGGGCATCAAGACTCACGTACATCAGCGGAGGAGACCAACAGGCCGTGGAATATAGCTCATCTTCGACCTTACTATACTTGAGCCATCGGCTCTATCTATGTACATATCATGACAATGTATATATTATCTTTGATATATCAAACCGGAGCCTCAGCTAAAGCGGGGTCTCTGTCTTTCTCATCATGCGAGGTTACACGGAGTGGTTCTGTTTAAAGCGGCCTCCGGTTTACCCCTTGACATTTGTTTTTTATATATCACTGGGGGCCTTGGTCGTGTCCGAACCAACGAACACCCTTTGATAGGCGACAGCCACGAGATCATTTGGGGACATGGTCAAGTCTGAACCAGTCACGCCTCTTGGTCGGCCTAAGGCCACAAAATCACTTGGGGGCATGGTCGAACCCGAACCATTGTCACGCCTCTTGATCTGGCATATATGCCACGAGTCATTTGGGGACCTGGCTGACTTGAATCATTGTCACTCCTATTGGGGGCCTTGATCCTGTCCGACCATGGTAATACCATCTGAATAGCTCAGTATAGCATATTTTTGCAAATGGTTTTTATCATTGCCTTTGCTTCCATGTTGTTTTCATGGTTTGTTCGTTCTTTGCTTTTGTTCGATTTCTTTTATGTCAACAAGCATATTTTTTCCGGTTCAGCCAATGATTTTTGATCCCCCTTTAAATCCAGAGGAGTCTGCCTGGTTTACCTTTTCCCTGTTAACATCATGGAGTAACCAGGGGGCTCGTATTAAGTCAGTACGGTTTGTACGGGAGCTACTTTCTCCCTTTTGACGGTAATGGTTTATAAAACCACCGCTTCAGGCTTGGCTAAAGCCAGCTTTATGCTCAAACATGGCAGGTATTTATGTATCATCTATTTGTTATATTACTGATACGCATATCAAGATCATAATCCGGCTGACAGTATAACCGCCACCGAAGTTCAAATTTTTCTGATTGCAGGAAATATGAATTAAAGTTTTTCAAGCAAAAGCTTCAGTACTTATGCACGAAGGCATATTCCAGGCAGAAGTTTTAACTATCCTATTACAAGGCAGCATGGTGCTCAAACAAAATCATTGTTTTTGTGGAAGGATGTTGCAAATAGCTCTTCAAACCGGCTTCCGGTTCAAGCCTGCTCCTCATCCTCCGCCGCTCCAGCTTCCTCGTCTCTACCCATCGGCTGGAAATCAACAGTGGTCCAGTCGATTCCCATTAAATCTTGGAAAACAGCCTCTTCATGGATCAGGGAAGACGGTTCAATATCAGGGGCGTAAGTGTGCTTACGGATTGGAGGAATCAGATTCTTCGCTTCAACAGTTGGGGCAGGCACTCGTTTGTTTTGATTATTATATTGCGCTTGATAATGCGTCAAATCTGCCTCTTCAGCTAGCTGGCAAGCCAGAGGGTGCACTGCACGGTTTATGGCCCTTAAATCTTCTTCGTTGAATTCAGAGCCATCTTCTTTCAGACTGGGATAGCCTTGAGCTGCTTCCACAGGATCAAAGTCGGGCACCCATGCCTTTGCCCGAATTAAGGCATTGATGGCTCCGGTTCGGGCAGCGGATTTTTTCAGCTCCTCAATCCGGGCTGGAAGCATTGACAACTTGCTAAGAGTGTCCTGGATTAAAGAGGGCACCGGGTTGTTGTAAGAAGCTGTGGTGATGATCCGTTGGGCTCCGGTATACAATTGTTCCACCAAGGTGTAGGCAGCTTTCAATTTCTTCCGCACATCATTTCCTAAGTGCCCAATACGTGTGCCTACAACAAGATTGGAATGGTCTCAAACCGGATTTACGATACAGCAGATTCAAATTTATCACAGAGGTTACAAGGAGCTTACCAAAGATTGCAGCAGTCATGGAGTGTATTTGCCACTGTACTGCCGTCAGTTCATCCACCACTGGTTTAAGGGCCGCTTCAGCATTTTCCGCTCTTTTGGTTAAACCGGCCTTCTCAGTGGCCCAGTCAGCCCGCTCTTTCTTGAAGCCTTCTTTCAGCCATTCAGCAGTGCTCAAAGCGCTGGTTAATTCTTGCTTTGCCTTATCTGTTTCAGCCTGCTGGGTCTTCAAGGCCTCCTGCAAATCGGCAACTCGGTCCTCCTTGATTTTCACCTCAGCCTGCACACAGACGGCGTTTAAGCTTTGCACAGGCAATCCAAGGAGTTGAAGTATCAACCACATAACAAAGTTATATGCCTGACACTTGGGGGCTAATGCACCTTCAATTTTTTATATATTACTCGATTACAAAGTCCCAAGCTCAATACAAGTATTCAGCTTGGCACTTGAGGGCTAATGGCTATTTGATCAAGTTATGTTCTAAGGACAGTTCTCTATTGGAGCCCCGGTTTATTTATGCTGAGTTAGACCGGTTCTTGCGGGCTATACCGATCGGTTTCAAGAATGTTCAGGATCAAGTCCCGGTTTGACCAACGTTACAAACCGGCCCTTGGGGGCTAGACGGATGGAGGTAATATCAGCAAGGAAAGAAGTAAGTTACCTCAAATTTATCCTTCATCATTTTGACCAGGCCAGCTTCACAGTCACGGCTAGTGTAAAACCGGTTTAAATAGCCGGAGTAAAGATCTTGGGCACTCAGAGCAGCATATGTCTCTAGTTCAACATCCCATTTTCCTTTGTTCAAAGCGGAAAAATCTTCTTTGATGGTATGCTTGGTAAGGGTGACAGGATTCCCGGGTTCAGAGCGGCCCACACCGGTAATCACAACATCATCATCTTTGGACTCGCCAGTTTGTGTTGGTGCGGCCATTTGGTCAGCAGGAGTGTGGGATTTCTCAATCCGGATGGAGCTGGCACGCGGATCGGTAGAGGCTGGAGTATTAACAAGCCCTTCTTCGGGAATAACGTCGTCTTGCAAAGGAGGATCATTGGGGATATCTTCAGAAGTAAACATTTCACGATCCGGCGCTTGGTCATGTTCTGGGGCTACATCTTCTTCAGCCGCTTTATCCAGGCGGGCCTTCTTGCTTGGCTTCGGTTTAGCCCTGAAAGAAAAACAAAAAGTCAAGGAAAAGCATAAGCCATTATGCGGTATACTGGAAGCATATGTTCAGTTTAACTTACCCAGCAACTGTTTTCAAAGGTGGTAGCTGAGTGGCTGACGATTCACCAGACGATGAATGAGAAGTGACCTGATAATCGGAGTCGGATGGATTAAGAGGTTGACGGAAGAAACCCGCTTTACGATTTAAATCAATAAAAAGGTCGGAGACCTCGGAGCGGCGTTTTCGAACCGGACTGTTTGGTAAACCGGCAGAGGTAACTACCTGGCCACTGTGCCGGGTTGTGCGGCGAGCTTCGTGTTGCTGGGTCTTCATAAGAAATTGGGAATCCAGATAAGCAAGAGGATGAGAAAATTTAACTTTCCGGTTTGCCCGGCGAAATTTTGGCAAAGGCAAGATTTCTGAATCGGAAGAGAGAATGGTTACCTCAACGAAACCCGCATTGCTGGCTTCAGCGTCATCCTGACAAGCATTATCATCAATAAGGCATGTAAAAAGCAAGCCAAGTGAATCAAGTTCTACCTCAAGATCCGGATTACCCACATCATCATCAACGGCTGGGTCAGATGAAGCGGTGGTTTTTCTCTTATGAGCTGGTTTCTTGATAACCTTGGTCTTGGGTCGGGTTGGCCGTCCTGCCTTCTCCGTTTTGTCTTGAGGAAGTTTCTTGCTCCAAAATGGATTATCGCCCTGGATTAGCAGTAATTAAATGTTAAACATATAAAAAAAGTAACCGGTTCAACAATAGAGCAATTAAAATATTACCGCTGGCGGTTTGTTGGTGGTGCAGTAAGGAGGCAGACCGGTTTGAGCACAGAGGTGCTCCGGTTCATTCAGCATCTTTTTCACAGATTTTGTGACTTCGTCATCAGGGAGTTGGATTTTAGTGTGTCGGAGTGGGTCATCGACACTATCAGTATACTTGCACATCAAATTGGGGCGCCGGCTTAGAGGCAAAATGCTCCATGATATCCAGCAGCGTGCAAGGTCTATTCCTGTTAAACCATTGGCCATGAAGGCCCGGAGCTTGGACAGTTGAGGAGCATATTTAATTCTCTCCTTGGCGCTTAGCCTTTGTGGAAAAGGGTGAGTGTTGCTGAGCCGTTCCAGACGGAAGCCAGGCAAGGGATTTTCATTGTCAGGGGAGGTATCCTTGCAATAAAACCAAGTTGCGTTCCACTCCTTGGGGTGAGTATGGAGTTTGACGTGGGGATAGGTGATTTCTTTCCTTTTCTGAATGGCCATACCGCCCAGTTCGGTATTAGGGCCGTCAGTGAATTCAGTACGGCGGTTCAGATGAAAGAGATCTCTAAATAACTCGACTGAAGGCTCCTCTTGAAGGTATGCCTCAGAAAGTACTTGAAAGTGACATAGATTGGTGACGGAGTTGGGGCCAATATCCTGTGTACGGAGTTGAAAGTTGGCTAACACATCCCGATAAAACTTAGAGCCGGGCGGTTTGAAGCCCCGGGCCATATGATCTGCGAAGACCACGACCTCTCCTTCCTGGGGCGTAGGAGGACATTCATCTCCAGGAACCCTCCAGTGGATCGTATCTTTACTATCCAAAGCGCCGATCAGGACTAGATCGTCCAACTGTGATTCTGTGACGCGAGAGGGAACCCAGTTGCACTCATACACTTGTTTTGCCATGACGAGATCTACAAGAAATAGGTAATCCAGTTCAAGGACATGCCGGATAAAAAAAAGGGTGTTAATCTAACTACGATAAACCGGCGGCCGTACCTATAAACCGGTTTTCTACAATGCGGCGTCAAATGGGTTCTGGCGGTTCAACCAGGGGACTAATGATAGATACCGGTTTAGCAGTTTTTTCTATGGTAAAGTTAAACCGCCTGATCTAGGCGTCGGAAGCAATTGAAGCTATGGATAATTGTGTATGCAGAAACAAGTTTCACAAAATTGAGTTACAGCCGCGGATCTACAGCAAGCTCACAAAAACAGGAAATATTTCGAAGAATAAGGCGGAAACAGAAGTGAACCATTGAGCGGATATGTGCGGGAGATCTATGGGATTAGATGAAAAATTGCAAGCGGATGCTTAGGGATCGCTACTGAACACAGCAAGAGTTCGCGGATTCATTCAAGATCAGAGAACAGATATGAGCGCGTGATGAACACAGCATGAACACGGAACCCTAAGAACGGATCTAGGTTAAGAAGAGGAGAGAGAACTTACCGGGAACAGAGAAGATGCGGAAAGACGCCGCAACACTCTGGTACGTTCAGGTTGATGCAGCGGCCCGAGACGAGGCAGAGGTCGACGGTGGTGGCGGAGCTCCAAAGTCGGCGATGTGAGGAAGAAGAAGAAGAAGGGACGAAGGGGAAGAGAAAGGAAATGACCCTTCGGTCTTATTTATAAGGCAACCGAGCTAGGTCAAAACGCGCGAATCCAGGAGCTGTCATTAAGAGGGCGTTATGAATTTCATAATGACGTCATGCCGGTTTACAGTAACCAAAACTGATGACGTCATGCCGGTTTACAGCAACCGAAAATGATGACGACATGGAGATTTGCCAATTAACAGAAGATATCCAAGACGCAAGATGGTGTGAAGGATTGACATGAACCAGTTCAAATCAATCTGGGGCCTAATGTTGGGGATATTACCACTAGGCGTAAACCGGCCTACTTGGGCCGGGTTAACTTCATTAGTGGTATAAACAGATGAAGGCCCAAGGCCTGTAGTCGGTTAGAACATGTAGCCGTAAACCGGCCTGATGTATGACTTGTATTGTAAGTAAGGAATAGAGAGATACCAACCGGAATACGAGTATGAACCGGTTAGGACTCTATGGACCGACGGGCGTCACCCGTGTATATAAGGGGACGACCCGGTGGCGGTTCAGGACAGACAACCACAACTCGAGCCTAGGCGAAGCTTGTTTGCTCCCTAGCCATCGAGACCACATCAATTCCATCACAACTAGACGTAGGCTTTTACCTTCATTGAAGGGGCCGAACTAGTATAAACCCCTCGTGTCTTTGTGTCCGCTTTAACCCCTTCAAGTAAACTCGTAGCGATGGCTCCACGACTAAGTCCTTTCGCTAGGACATCTGCCGTGACAAATCCACGACAACGTCCCCGCTATAATTCAGGGGCGACTGACACAAATTACGATGGCAGAGTAGGCGAGGGAGGCGTGGCTGAGACGCTTGACATGGCGTTGTGGCTCAAGGTGGCCGGTGGCCGCGTGGGCGGCAACGGCGGCGACGCTGATTGCAGCACATGCGCGTGTGGGGCGCGGGATTCCCGTCGCGAGAGGGTGGGGGGAAGGCGAAGGAGGGGCTGGGGCATGTGGGGTGACTTTGTAGCACCTAGGTGGGGAGCATCGACGGCCATGGAGGTCGATGAACGACACAGAGGAGAGAGGGAGAGAGGAAGAAGATGACGTCTTCTCCCAAAACCACCAAAATAATAATAAAACCGCTCTAGGATCATATTTATTCAATTTTGTTAATTTCAGAGTTAAAACTGTACCAAAATAGACTTCAGAGCGGGTATTTGTCCACCGAGGCACATTTGAGGGTGAAAAATGAACTTCTTTCTTTGAAGTATCTTGCTGGGCGCTATGGCAAGAAGCGAACCGATCCAGGAACACCACCTTGGACCAAAGCCCATTTTGCGCAAGATCTCTAGAAGGAGGAATTAAGGAATTGCCAGGCCCACTGAATCAATCAAATGCTTTAGCGCTTTCTACCCGTTTCATGGTTCAGTAGACCGAACTTAGGCTTCCTTTGGTTTGGAGGAATTTCATAGGAATTCTAGAGGATAGGATTTTTATAGGATTTTTTTCTTTAGAGTCATTTGTTTCATAGGAATGGATTCCTATTCCTACATAGGATTGGTTCCTATCCTCCACATTTCATAGGAAAATAAAAATGAGCCTAGACTCAATGAAAAAATTTCTTTGATGTCAACCAAATAACATCTCGTTTCCTATTCCTACTCATAGGATTTGAGATACATGTCATCTCATTTCCTAGAAAATTTCTATTTCTACGATAATCTTATCCTATGAACCAAAAGGAGCTTATTGTGCTGTCAAGGCCGGCGCACTCCATACACGCACACGAGTCCCTGATCCCGAAGCGAGCAAGAGAGAGGCTGGCAACCAGACCGAAGGCAAAAAATGCGTGGATTGTCAGGTGCGCGTGTGGGCAGATTTGCGGATTTTGTCTCGACCGATCGGTTTGCGACGGAACGTACAGGACCACGAGGGTGAAGAGTGACGCTGACGCCTCTCTCGCTGCGTGTCAACAACCTCTTGAAGCTGACACGAAAAACCGGCGGAGGAAAACACCTCGACATTCCACCTTCGCATTGTACGTACGGGCGTCCACACGTCCCTGTCTGCCTGCCGTTCGTCTTCACTACCAACCTCTGCGCCGTGCAGTGTACATGGACGCTACCCTGAAGCCATGCAGTGGCAGTAAAGCTCCCCACGGACAAGAGCAGCCGCGGCCGGCCGCAGGAGGCGTACCGTGCATGCGCACGGGGCCGGGCATGCAGGAACAGGGAGCATGCATTAAAGCTGCTCCCGTGCCACTCGCCGTCGCCAAGTCCATCGTACGCATGGGGCACCATGAGCACGAGCGGACACATGAGCCACTGTTTCCCATTCAATTTTACCCGACGCGGACACATGATGCAGCACAGATGCATGGCTACCGCTAGTACTCCTACACCACTAGCAGCAGCAAAGGTGCGCGTTACCGCACGGCCGAACGGTCGGTTATTTTTAGGCGGCCGCGTTTTCCTTTTCCTTTCCTTGTCCGGCAGACAGGGGGTGAATGCCATAGATTCGCGGCACGTACTACGTGAGTACGTCGGTTTAGCTAGCCACCTTCGTTCACATGGCGGACACGCGGGGTCCCTCGTGAGGGAGTAGTACCTCGCAACGGTTGGTTGGCCGGCGCGGCGTCCGAGCCAGCTCCGAGAATCACCCCCTCTTGTTTCCGCGCCCCTCCCCTCCCCTTCCCTCCTCCTTCCTCTTTCTCCTCGCCTCGCCAAGGAGGGGAGGAGGTAGCTAAATTACCTACGTGCACGCGGAGAGATAGCCCGGGAGCACCTCGCCGGCGGCCGCCGGCCTTGCCGTTTCCCTCTCGCATTGTGCCGCCAGAGAGAGCAAGAGGGCGGCCATTCCTCCCGCAGGTAACCAATGAATTCACCCACCGACCTCTTCCACCTCCGCTGTGAATTGGTTGCCTCGTCTCTTCCAGATGATTTTTGCCCGCATTTTTTGTCGCGGCGCATACATGCGTCCACCTTAGTCTTGGTCCGTTCGTCGCCGTCAGTGGCCAGGAAACGTCACGTCCGTTCAAACATGGCAAGAAACAAAGGGCGCAGCATCCATTCGGCACCGCCCGCTGGCGCGCCGCTTTCGGCCCCTCCCCGAGCTCGCTTCGTACGCACCTAGTACGTGCCAAGCTCCACCGAGAGAAGAAGCTAGGCCGCGCGCGCGTGGCCGACGTCGACCGCTCGCCGACCTCGCGTCGCCTCGCACCGCCGGCGTCCGCCCGTGACCTCGCGCTTTTGGCTTTCGCGCGCGCGCTCTGCGTCCGTCCTGCCCGGGTAGCTCGACGCGACACGGGCACTACGTGCGCGCGCGGTGACCACGCGAGCGCTAGCCACCGTGCGCTCCTCGCTTCATACATACAGCACGCTGATTTCTGGTGTGCCGTCCGTTCCAGGGAGGGGGCGGAGATGGCGGGCGGGGAGGAGCAGCAGCAGGAGCGGATCCTGGTGTCGGTGCGGCTGCGGCCGGCGAACGCCCGGGAGGCGGAGCGCGGCGACGGCACGGAATGGGAGTGCGCCGGCCCCGCCACGCTCAAGTTCCTCGGCACCATCCCCGAGCGCGCCATGTTCCCGGCCAGCTACACCTACGGTAACATGCGCCCTCCTCCTGCTTAACTCCATGCATCTCAATTGATCTGCCATGGCAGACAATGTTCATTTCCCAATCGACCGTACGTCTTCCAGACCGGGTGTTCGACCCCGAGTGCAGCACCAGGCAGGTGTACGACGAAGGGGCCAAGGAGGTCGCCCTCTCCGTGCTCAGCGGCATCAACTGTACGTGCCAAAGCATCCATCCACACATCCAATCCAATGCTGTAAAATGGTTTGATGTGTACTTTCTGCCTGCTTGCATGCTCTTTGCTTTGCTCTGCAGCGAGCATATTCGCCTACGGGCAGACGAGCAGCGGCAAGACGTACACCATGGTCGGCATCACGGAGCACAGCATGGCCGAAATCTACGCCTACATAGACCAGGTGCATTGTCTGCATGGCTCTGCTGCTCTTGGTCTGCTTTGCCTGCGCTTAACCCGTGCTCTGTTTCGGGTCTTCAATTCAGCATCCCGACAGGGAGTTCATCCTCAAGTTCTCGGCCATGGAGATATACAACGAGGCCGTCATCGACCTCCTCAGCTCCGACGCCACCCCTCTCCGGCTCCTCGACGATCCGGAGGTGAGATAAAACTGCTTTCTAGCTGAAAGTCATTCAACAAAATTCTTTTCTATCAGATTCAGAGTTCATCCTACTCATGGTTGGTGCAACTGTGCTTGAATTGTTCAAGCAGAAAGGAACTGTGGTGGAAAAACTCACCGAGGAGACTCTGAGGGACAAAGGCCATCTCCTGGAGCTCCTTGCTGTGTGTGAAGGTGTGGAGCTGAATCCTTTTTTCTTTCTTTCACTGAATCACCGAAAATGGAAATAGCATATGCGCAGGCGGCTCAACTGGTTCATTACTGCTTTGCTCACTCATTTGTGTTGTGCCACAGCTCAAAGACAGATCGGGGAGACTGCCTTGAACGAAACGAGTTCCAGGTCTCACCAAATACTCAGGCTGGTAGGTGCCCTTATGGCCTTATCACACTGAACAGCGATCGGTAGTCATTCATGTTCTGCGAAAATTTGCTTGTGTTCTTAGCCTCCTGTGTAAACTGCAGACGGTTGAGAGCTCGGCCAAGCAGTTCCTGGGGAAAGGCAACTCCAGCACCCTTCAGGCTTGCGTGGTATGAAGTGAACACCTTAATTTCTTCCTGTGTTTTAGATTCTTTCGACGATACTACAGTTCCATGCATGGCCTCTGGGCTTCTCCTTCTGCGCAGAATTTCGTCGATCTGGCAGGAAGTGAACGTGCATCACAGACAGCGGCGAGCGGTATGAGGCTAAAGGAGGGCAGCCATATCAATAAGAGTCTTCTTACACTGGGAAAGGTCATTCGCCAGCTCAGGTTTGTTGAATTTCAAGTCATACTTCTTGAAGTACAAGCCCAAGCTCTGACGAAATAGTTGGCTTCTGATGCAGCGGTGGAAGAAACGGCCATATCCCCTACAGAGACTCCAAGCTCACTCGCATACTGCAATCGTCTTTGGGAGGCAACGCGAGGACAGCCATCATCTGCACGATGAGCCCGGCGCACTGCCACGTCGAGCAGTCGAGGAACACACTCTTGTTTGCAAACTGTGCAAAAAATGTAGTCACCAATGCACAAGTAAATGTCGTAATGTCCGACAAGGCATTAGTGAAGCATCTTCAGAGAGAGCTTACGAGGTTGGAGAATGAGCTCAAGTTTCCTGGATCAGCCTCCTTGTCAACTCATGCTGAGGTTCTGAAGGAGAAGGATGAACAGATTAAAAAGGTTTGGTTAGTCTTAGTAAATCACTTTCTAATAATCTTCACATTCATGGTAGCTAGCTACATTCACAATAATCACCTTGTTTTAAAAATACATAATGTTATGGATTTCCAGCTGGAAGAACAGCTGAAGGAATTGATGGAGGAAAAAGACACGGTTCAATCAGAACTTGAGAATTTCCGCAAAGTTGCAAGTGATGATCATCTGAATTGTCTTAAAGCAAGGCGATGGGTACTTGCTCTCTCATGTATAACTGTCATTTTTCTTATCTAATTTTTTTACTTGTGCCTGTAATACCAAACCGGGTAACCTAACTCTGACAGGATGCACATAGTCGATCTTCAGAATCCCTACCACGTAATATGTCTGAAGATGCACTTTCATGTTCAGATACTTATGACCTAGTCGATCAAGATCTATTAATAGATGCACAGCCAGGGCTCTTTCCACGCCGACCCAGTAACCATGTTTTCGACAGCATAGATGAATGCCAAGAAAACTTGGTGGCCTACCCAGATGTGCCAGATGTCTCAGATGAGCACTGCAAGGAAGTACAATGCGTTGAAACTAATGGGCTCAGAGAAAGGATAAGCCAAGAATCCTTTCATGCACAGAAACCAGAAACGCCTGAAAAGGAGAGAAGACCGATGATGGATCAAGCTGAAGATTGTACTGATGAAGAGAAACGTGATGAAAGCATCACAAAGACAGCAGAAAATGCCATCGAGCTATATGCATGCGATTCTGACCCGTCTTTTGAAATTGAAAAACCTAACGTTGATGAGGAACCATTGGCCCTGAAGAGGTGTGTGGTAAGCTCCAGGGACACTGTACTAGCAAGGAGCAGCAGTTGCAAAGCAAGCTTCATGGTAATTCCAAACAGCTGGTTTGATGATTCAACAAGTATGAACATGACAACACCCCCAAGTGAAAATTTCAAGTTTCCTCCGAGAAGGCCAGAGAAGGTAAGGAGGAACCTGTTTCCTGAAAAAGTTGCCTCGGACGCCATCACCGACAACAGCACAGGTAATGCTGAAGAAGAAAGTGCTGCCGATGACACAAGCCGCGTGACTGAAGTGAAGCAGCAAACTGAGCAGAACGATGCATCCCAGCCACAGGAAAACAGGGCGCAAGCTGGCACAGATTCGTCAACGAGCACCACCTTCGAGTCTCCTTCACGGTGGTCCTTTGATTTTCCAAAGAAGCAGCAAGAGATCATCGAGCTGTGGCATGAGTGTCATATCTCCATAGTGCACAGGACTTACTTCTTCCTCCTCTTCAATGGAGACCACACGGATCACATCTACATGGAGGTAGAGCACAGGCGACTGTCCTTCATCAAGAGTTCTTCCATTGCTGATGGTGAGCCGAATGCCACTGTTGCATCAAGGTACTTATCATATGATGATAACGAACACACCTTCAGCTTATCCATAAAACCAATCATAATGAATTGCACAAATTGATTCTTGTTATTGTTGCAGTTTAAAGAGTCTTCGGAATGAGAGGGACATGTTGTACAGGCACATGGTGAGGAAGCTTAGCGGCGCTGAAAAGGAGAGCCTCTACAGCAAGTGGGGGATTGACCGGAGCTCTAAGCAACGAAGGCTGCAGCTATCGCGCCTCATCTGGACACAGACTGACATGGAGCATGTGAGGGAGAGCGCCGAGCTCGTTTCGGAAATGGTCCAACATCTGGAGCGGGGACAGGCCATCAAGGAGATGTTTGGGTTGAGCTTCTCGCTGAATCTACGGTCTGGGAGATCTTTCAGCTGGGGTGGAGCCTAATCCTGGTCTGTGAGACGAGTTGATGACTTGATTACCATGACATGGAGGTAGACGGATACATAGCGCAGCAAGCTGCTCGCCGGGAGAGGAATTCACATCGGCTCCAGATTTGGTCCAGTACAAATGCTTTGCTGACTTATGCAGGTGACTAAATTTTCTGAGGGGGGCTTATGGAAGCTGAACCAACTAGACAAAGGGATGCATGCTAATGATTTTGCACTTAACTGTATGATCTATTTACCTGATCAGTGTATGCATCTATATATTGTGCCAACAGAAGGACTGCACTGGCTCGCGGTTTCGCTGTAATCATCGTAACTAATATGACCACTTCAAGCTTATAGCTTGTCGTAAATGTACAGTCTATGCTGGATGCTGCGAGCCTGCGAGGCGTACTTGACCGCAATATGGGTTGTGACGGGTAGTGCACCTGTCATTCCCTTTCCTCTTGTCCTCTATACAGCTAACTGGTTGGTGCTGTACTCTACCAAGAATTGCTGAAACCAGTTTGGCAGTTTCTAGTGTCTGTTCCTTACATTGCTTTCACTCATAAATTTTGGACATCGACATTTTCTCTCATTGGTTAAGTACAAACTTAGTGAATACTCCCTCCGTTGAGTCAGTTATTACAAAGTTGAGTCACTTATTTTGGGACGAAGGGAGTATCATAGAAAGAGCATAATATGTAGAACAGTTTTATCAGCTTTCAAAACCTTCCACAAATCGTAAACATTCAACTTAGAAAAGAAGTTCATTCGCAAAAAAAATAACTTGGAAAAGAAGTTCATAACCCGAAATTAGGTTTAGGGTTCTGGGCTTTCTGGCAAACCTCCGGCTCCCGCGACGCGGCGTGTAGAACGGGTGGAGGCTTGTACGACGGCGCGGCGCGGCGGTTTTTCGGGCGGCGGAGCGGCCACACGGACGGCATGCGGCGGCGCGGCGGGGGTTGTTTTCCCCTACGGCGCGGCATCCGATCGGAGCGGAAGCAGACTTTTCCTGTGGGCTTCTTTTCAGTTTCGTTGGGCCTAGAAGAAACATCTGGGCTTTGGTTAACTCTCTCCGTCTCTCGTGGGCCTTGGAACCCTTCCTCTCACTTCTCCAGTTCTCACCACCTCTCTCCCCTTCCCCTCTCGCGGACGGTTGATCCATAGGCGGCGGCGGCGCTACGCTGCGTTAGGCATCGAGCTCGGCGGCGGAATCATGGCGCTGCGGATGGCGGCGGCTGCGTTCGTGCGGCGCCTGGCGCCGGCGCGCCCCCCGGCGCTCCTGGCGGAGGCGGAGGCCGTGACGTGCGGGCGCGGGGACAAGAAGACCAAGCGCGGGAAGCGGTTCAAGGGCTCCTACGGCAACTCGCGGCCGAAGCGGGAGAAGAAGATCGAGCGCATCAAGGACCGCGTCGAGGTGCCCCGCTCCACCCCGTGGCCCCTCCCCTTCAAGCTCATCTGAGCTCAGCGAGCACCCCCCCTCGGTTCGTCAGGCTACCTAGGGTTTCACTTTACCCCCTGTCGATTACTGCAACTCTCACCTGTTTTCCTTTAGCTCCACTTCCATGGCTGCGCCTGCGCGACCATGCGTTTTACTTAGTTGTTTCCCAAATTAGGCTGTGTTGGATATGTACTATCGGATCGAATTGCCATGTTACAACCATTTTCGACAGCGCAGTCGCTCTGGATGAAATGGATCGTGTTTCTGTCTCCGTGTTATCTGGATGATGATGATAATAAATCATTGCAAATGAAATTTTATAGTTACGGATTTATACAGTTGTTGACAATACTAGTATGCAATAAGCCAGCTTAGCTTTGATTTTCTTTTTGTACGATTGTTGAAGAGTACCCATTTCTGAGTACTGGTTTCTGTAATGATGCTGGGCTTTGATCAATTTGTACATGAAAAATGCCCAATTAAATGTTTAGGCTGGCAAAAATAGCTGTAGATCGGTTAAAACAACAACAACAACAACAACAACAACAAAGCCTTTAGTCCCAAACAAGTTGGGGTAGGCTAGAGGTGAAACCCATAAGATCTCGCGACCAACTCATGGCTCTGGCACATGGATAGCAAGCTTCCATGCACCCCTGTCCATAGCTAGTTCTTTGCAAGATGCTGACTGTTTACTCTGAATTTGATTTTCATGTTGTGATGCTGAAGGTGCAACCTTATTGTCATTAGTGTCCCCATCTTGACTAACTGACAACAATTATAGCTGAACACCATTTTATTACGTACCTACTACTTAGAAGGTATGGCCTGGGTAATTCATTCCAGTTTCGGTGTTATGGCTTGGAGATTCAGTGATGTTGGCAACTTGCCATTTATGTCAGTGCTTTGATCATCCACATGACTTGAATCATTCTGGCATGGCAGAGTTTTAAATTTGCATGTTTCAGTTGCATACTAGAAGGTAGGGCCTGGCGATTCTGTCCAAGTTTCTATGTCATGACTTGAAGATACAATGTTTTTGGCAACTTGCCATTCTTGTCATTGCTTTGAATCATCCAAATGAGTTGAATCACTCTGGCATGGCAGAGTTTTAAAATTGCATGCCTCAGTTGCGTATTTTGTAGAGTTATGCCGCTGTTATTATTGTTACAGCATGAGCAAAGTATACACAATGTTATGTGTTTTGTGCCACTGGTTTTCTGCTAGCATGTTGGGTGATCTTTGAATAATCAGTAGCCAAATCACATCTTAATGTTGCCTACAATGATGTCCTTTTCTCACCTTGTTTTAAAATTCTGATTTCTTATAAAACTAGTGTTTCCCAAACATGATCACATTACGGTTGCCTTTACGCAACAAAAAAGGGCAACCTGGTGCATGTAGCTCCCGCTTGCGCAGGGTCCAGGGAAGGGTCCGACCACTTTGGGTCTATAGTACGCAGCCTTTCCCTACATTTCTGTAAGAGGCTGTTTCCAGGACTTGAACCCATGACCTCATGGTCACAAGGCAGCAGCTTTACGCAACAAGTATTGGAAAATCTTATCTACATAAGGACATATTCGCAAGCATAATGCAGAACTGGTATAGATATACAGTTAGGTTACGAAGAGAGCTAATTACATATGCCCTTTTCAATATCAATTCCAAATGTTAATGACAACATCTCTCTTTTTTTCCTAAAGTTAAATTTGCGATATAAATTCTGTGTGGGACATGCTTTGTTAGCTTTGCCACTGGTTCACCTAAACCATAGCTGAATTTTATGGTTTAAATTGTCTGAAATGTACCTTTTGCCACTGGGTCAAATGAACCATAGATCAGCCCAATGCTAGCTTGACACATGTAGATTGACAGCGAGGCCACTTGGTATTATTTATTTTGCTTCTGTTTTCCCTTGGAAAGTAGTCCAAGCCATCCATGACGGTGTACTGGCGAGCAGTCAGTTCGGCATATTGAGGATGATGGCGACAAATTGTCACCACCAGTGGATCTTGTGGACACGGCTGGAATTGCTTGGACGTATGCTGATGCTTTGCATAGGTACTTCTCCTGCAATTGTATTCGTTAAGCCTGCTCCTTATCATATGGAGTAGAAGCACCACAACTTGCATCTCTCTTGCATGCTTTTGTGCAAGTTACCTCCTCTCGCTGGATGTGGTCCATCTTTTGTTTCCCTTTGGCCTGCGGCCACTCTCCATGCCCCTGCTTTGGTCCGCTCAAGTTGCCGTTGGGTGATGTATCATGGATCAGTGAGCAGTGCCTGACCATGACAAGTGAGCGACCACACAGATTTCGTGCCAACGACCAGATTTTCGGTTTCTCCCAAGCTTACTGTCTGTAGCACCATTTCTGAGCTACGGGAAGCAACCTATGCGATGGTTGGACAGACTGAGATAGTAACACGGCTGACCCTAGGCTCTTCAATACGGGTGTACTGTAATCCGAGGTGAAGGTATCATCTTCAGTCACCCTGTGTGCCTGCTCCAGGATACATCTGTCCTGTACGGTCATCCTTGGGGTCTCTGAGCGCTCCGCATGGCGCTCCGTTGATCTTGATCCCACCAATGGATGGTGTTTATGAGTCGAGAATCATCAGCTGTCCTCGTCGAACCCATACGTCCGGCTGTTTGATATGAGCCCGTGCTGTGGGTGGCTGTTCATGCTTCATTCCTGGGCTTGTCCTGGTCGGGTAAACCACCCCGCACTCCAAGCTTACTTTAACTGAATCTTCAGAAGTAAGTGTTGTTCTTATTATTGTCAATGTATCATACTATGTCATGGTTGAATCTAGCATTGCTTTGCATTGATCGTTGTTCATGACTGGATACCATTGGAGTAGAGTCTGGGACTATAATTCACAGCTTTATATTCTTCATGCACTCCTTATAGCTTACTGGTGACTTAAAACTTGTCCTGTATTGACTTTATAATGGCTGGATTTTGTAACACCAAAATTTTGCGGAATGTTCTCTGGACATTGTTATGTTCTAACTCAACGGCCTTGCTGCTATTTGCAAGATGTTGACTGTTTACTCTGATTTTCTTGTTGTGATTCTGAAGTTGCATTCTTATTGTCATTTGTATCACCATCTTGGCTATTTGAAAACAGTAATAGCTGAAAACTATTTAATTGCATGTACTTAGAGGTAGGGCCTGCCGACTCAGTCCAGTTTTTATGTCATGGCTTGAAGATATAATGTTGTTGGCAACTTACCATTCATGTCATTGCTTTGACCATCCAAAATTTTCTAAATTGCATGTCTCAGTTGCATATTTCTGGTTAAACACATAATGTTGTGTGTTTTGTGCCACTGGTTTTCTGCTAACATGGTGGGTGATCTTTGAATAATCAGTAGCCAAAACACATATTAATGCGGTGTCCTTTTCTCACCTTGTTTTAAAATTCTGGCTTCTTATGTGAACTAGTGTTTCCCAAACACGAACACACTACGGTTGTCTTCACGCAACAAGTATTGGAAAATCTTATCTACGCAAGGACATATCAGCAAGCATAACGCAGAACTGGTATAGATATACTAGTAGGTTATGAACAGAGTTAATTACATATGTCCTTTTCAATATCAATTCCGAATGTCAATGATAACATCCTTTTCTTGTCTCCAATGGTAACATGGTGAAGTTCCTGTGTGATATGGCTCTACAATTTTCTGAAGTTAAATTTGCGATATAAATTCTGTTTGGGATATACTTTGTTGTCTTTGTCAGTAGGTCACCTAAACCGTAGCTGAATTTGTGGTTTAAATTGTCTGAGATATACTTTTTGTCACTGGGTAAAATGAGCCACAGAATAAGCCCAATGCTAGTTTGACAAATGTGGATTGACAGCACGGGCTGTTGGTATTATTATTTCTGCTTCTGTTCTACCTTGGGGCAGTAGTCCACCTTTATACTAAAGGCTGGAGGAGAAGAACCTTAATAGTAAACCAAGTTTCGAGAACTTCTTAGTGACTTGATTGGTTCCCTTCCCCTAATTTTCACAGGATGGTTCCCGTGAATGTGATCTTGATCACCATTCGATGATATTCTGGATGCTTTTGAGAAGCTTCTCCTATATCAGACTAACCTTACAAAAAATAATCAACTGATTCTTGAGTGTTCAATTCGATTCCATAGCCATCTACGACGGTATAGTGGTGAGCAGCCAGTTGGGCACACCGAGGACGACGACAAATCTTCACGACCGGTGGATCTCTCCAGCGCGGCTGGAGTCGTCTGGACGTTTGATGATGATGGTATGGGCAATTCTGCAGTTTTGTTCGTAAAGTTTGCTTCTTATACTGTACTGTATAGAAAGCATAACTTCTATACATCTCTCTTGCATAGTTTTGTGCAAGTATAGTTATTTCCTCTTGCTGGATGTGGTGCATCTTTTGTTTCCCTTTGGCATGCATGCTGCCACTCCATCTCCATGCCCCTGCTTTGGTCCGCTCAAGTTGCCGTCAGGTGATGGATCATACTTCAGTGAGCAGTGGCTCTGACCATGACAAGTGAGCGACCACACAGACTTCGTGCGGACGACCAGATTCTCCGTTTCTCCCCAAGCTTACTGTCTGTAGCACCATTTCCCAGAGCAACGGGAAGCAGCCTATGCAGGATGTTCGGCCAGACAGACTGATAGTAACACGGCTGACGCTCGACTCTTCAATACGGTATTACTGTAATCCGAGATGAAGGTATCATCTTGAGTCACCCGGACGGAGTGCCTGCCTGCTCCGGGACCGGGATGCATCCGTCCTGTACTGTCATCTGGAGGCAGCCCTTGGGGGCTCTGAGAGCTCCGTTGAGCTTGATCCCACCAATGGATGGCGTATACGAGCCGAGCATCATCAGCTGTCCTCGTCCGTCTGGGACTAGGTGATGTGAGCCCGTGTGCACTGTTTACAGCTCCCCCGGGTGCACTGTATCTGTATGTATGTATGCATACCACAGTAGCAGCACCGAAGCAGATACTACACAGGCAGAGATATTATACTTGTGAGATAAGCAGCAGGCGCTGTAGCGGCGGCATGGCGCGGCCGGCCAATGCCAACGGCGGGTGGTGGATGGATGGCGACGGCCAATGGGGAGGAGAAAGGTGGCGGGCCGGGCCGGACGGATAGACCTGAACGAAGAGGATTAAAGGCGAGAGGCCGCCAAATCCAGACACTGTTGGAGCCACAGTCCCGGCCGGGCCCCTGTGCGGCGGATTCCGGCCGCACTCGGTGGCGGGCCGCGGTACGCCGCGCTGCTGGCCGGCTCCTCGCCGCTCGTTCGCTGCCGTGCCATGCCACTGCCAGAAGAGGACGATGGATCCGTCAGTGTACCGCGCGTGTACACGTACCTACTCTGTACCCTGCTGCTGGCTGGCCCCGCGTCGTCCAACAGTTCGCGCGACGTCGACGCATGCCCCGCGTACAGTCCTCGTGTTTTTTCTTCTCAAGCTTTTCAAGATTCGGTCCAGTCATGAGAAGAAAAAAGGGTTTGAATCCGGTTCCAGCCTATCCCGAGACGCCACCCGTTGTAGTCTCATTTTCACCCCTGCTTGGCGTTTGCTCCTGCGTGGTACAGAGAACAGCTCAGAGATCTCCACGCTCAAGCTAATTAGTAGATATTCTAGGCAGCGATGGAGTGTGAAAGAAGGGCGAGAGCTTATCCACGGGTCAACGATGATAAGCGTACGCCAAAGTAACTTGGCGAGACACGGAAACCCGGGGGAAGGAGGGGGTACGTGTGCGAGAGGGATGGACAGGTGACAAGACAGTAACCGGAAAGGAATCAAGACGAGCTAGTAGGGAACAATCGGCACGCACCGGACCGGATCGTTGGATAGGATAGGATTATCATAAAAAATGAATCTTGTAGGAAATGAGATGACATGTATCTTAAATCTTATGAGTAGGAATAGGAAACAAGATGTCATTTGGTTGACACCAAAGAAATTTTTTTATTGAGTCTAGGCTTTTTTTTATTTCCCTATGAAATATGGAGGATAGGAACCAATTCTATGTAGGAATAGGAATCCATTCCTATGAACCAAAGGGCTTTAAAGAAAAAAATCCTATAAGAATCCTATCATCTAGACCAAAGGAGGCCCAGTTTAGTTTAGTTTACATGGGATTGGAGAGGAGGGGTCGGTCAGTGGGTGGACCTTGATGAAAGCGTCTGTCAAACTTTGCTGCTGTGCGATCACACACACGCGCCCAAACGGAGCTCGCCAGCGGCGCCAGGAAAGCGGGACACCTGGATTGCATGTGCGCGAGCGTGGGAGCCCCTTTTAGAAAACGGAAAACCGTGGAAAGTGTTAGGATAAGCCACCCTTTCTCGTCGCGTTTATCCGTTCCATATATTCCCCCCGTTCGGTACGTCAACCGAACGTGCTGCCGTGTAGTACAGCACGTACATGGGCGCGTGATGCGCGTTGCATATGTACACGTACGTTAGGTATCTCTATAATAACGTAAAACGCCTGCAAACATTTAGGTGGCGTAGACGCGTCCGCGTGTCCAAACACCTGCAAATCGGATAAAAAGATTGGGAAGGTTTGCATGAGTCCGACCTCTGTTTCGTAGGACTCTCACAAGTCCAGCCCACCCAAAACCCCACGCGGAGCTCGCACATTTGTCCACATCCGCATAACCGCATTGTTTCCGCGCCAAAGCCCGTGCATCCCAGCCTCTTCAGCCGATAGCCGCTGCCCTCCATCCTGGTTCCCACCCTTTTCGCCTTCCGGCGCCGCATGGATCCGTCCATATTGTTGCTCGAGCCAGAGAAGGAGGATCCAAAGGTGGGTGCCGGAGCCCTATATGTGTTCGTCATTTGAGCGGATATGCTGTATGTATTGACCATGTCGTCTTTTGCCACCCCTCCCGTTTGGTCACGTACTTGAAGTTGGAGAAGAAGAACTTCATCCCCATACATTTGTTGGTAGAAGTTGAATAGGCAACTCAAATGGCTCCTATCCAATGTCAATACTGTCAAGACTGCCAACATCGATAATGAAGACGAAGATGGCGATGCAACTGACCCAACGAAAAGAGAGAC